>NC_090373.1:71226034-71542987 GCF_036365525.1 Heterodontus francisci
AACTCCATCTGCCACTTCTCAGCCCAGCTCTGCATCCTGTCAATGTCCCGTTGCAACCTACAAGAGCCTTCCACACTATCCACAACTCCAGCAACCTTCGTGTCATCGGCAAACTTACTAACCCAGCCTTCCACTTCCTCATCCAAGTCATTTATAAAAATCACAAAGAGCAGAGGTCCCAGAACAGATCCTTGTGGAACACCACTGGTCACCGAGCTCCATGCTGAATACTTTCCATCTACTACCACCCTCTGACTTCTATGGGCCAGCCAATTTTGTATCCAGACAGCCAACTTTCCCTGTATCCCATGCCTCCTTACTTTCTGAATGAGCCTACCATGGGGAACCTTATCAAACTCCTTGCAAAAATCCATATACACCACATCCACTGCTCTTCCTTCATCAATGTGTTTTGTCACATCTTCAAAGAATTCAATAAGACTTGTGAGGCATGACCTGCCCCTCACAAAGCCATGCTGACTGTCTCTAATCATGTGTTATTATTCTTGATCATGTGAAAAACTGCCTGAGCCTACACAAGTTGAACCACAGGTGGATAACGTGGAAGAAATGGGAGCCACAGATAAAATATTATTGAAATGAGGGATATGTAAATTATAGTTTAAGGGTTCAAGGAATCCGCGGTTAAAACTAATGATGATAGATGAAGGAATAGAGCGAATTTGGGACTGGGTAAGATTCACATTCACCCTTTGCATGTAAAATGATTCTTGGAAATTTTGTACATTCTTTATTTTGACAGTTTCCACTTGAGGCTCCCTTCAGAGTATTAGAACTGCGTGAGGTCAGTTGAAATGGTCTGATTGAAGTGTATTTCAGACACTTGCTTAGTATTGGTCTCAATATAAGCTTAATTTTCAGAAGCAATGAAACTAAAATTAGGAAACTGCATGACACACTTGTTGGGGAAAAGAAAATGCAATGTATTAGAATACTTCATCTATATCTTATAATAGAACTGTTGCATCATTTCTCACAGAGAGGGTTGGGGGTGAGGGATAATGGGAGAAAGGAGGACAATGAGAATGTGAGGGAGGGTAGGTGGACAGGGGCACTGCAGAGATTGCTGTTTAGTCAACTGCAGCTCTGCTGGGGAAATATCCTCTGTGTGAGGGATAGAAGGGAAATGAAGCAGGCTAAGGACACATCTGAAAGGGAATTGAAGCTACTGGGGAGCAGGGAGTGTCACAGTATGTGGATTAGAATGGGAAAGGTGGCTGGGGAGAGGTGGTTGAGTTGGCAGGGGAGGTACTGCCAGTGGTGAATGGCAATTTGAGCCAGCGGGGGTGAGGGGGAGAGTTCAATCCACGACTTACTGCTCATTGGAGGGAGGTTGACGTTTCATACTTATTGTGGAGGGGTCCATGGATTTTGCTCAGTTCAGCAGGAGGATCTAAGTCAGAGGGAGAGGTGTGGGCATCAGGCAAAGGTTTTTCTTCTTGTTTCAATCAAATGCCAGACGTTTCATTGCTGTCTGTCTTTCCATTATCATCTAGTGGTAACAGCCCAACTTGTTTTTGCTGAGCCCAGAGAAAACAAGATCCAACAATTCTTAAGAATTTATCACCACGTCCTTTAATGTTCAATGTACGGAGCTGTTTTGTCAGCAGTTGAAAGATTTAATTCTAAATTTTCCAAGGGTCCTGAAATAAATGACTGTTTATAATAGGAACTTACAAACAGGAGTAGGCCATTCAGCCCCTCAAGCTTGCTCCACCATTTAATCAGATCATGATTGATTTGTACCTCAACCCCATTTACCTGCCTTGGTTCCACATCCCTTGATACCTTTACCTAACAAAAATGTTTCTATCTCAGTCATGAAAGCTCCAATTGTCTCAGCATCCACAGCCTTTTTGGGGAGAGAGTTCCAGATTTCTACTACCATATGTATGAAAAAATACTTCCCCATTTCGCTCCGATATGGCTTACCTCTATTTTAATAGATTATATCCACTTGTTCTTGATTCCACCAGCAGAGGCAATAGTTTCTCTGCATTTATCCTTTCAAATCCTTTCACATTTTAAACACCTTGATGAGATCACCAGCAATCAAGGGCAGTTAGGGATGGGCAACAAATGCTGGCCTAGCCTTTGATGCCCACGTCCCATGAACAAATTAAAAAAAAAACCTCAATCTTCTACACTTTAGGAAATGCAAGCCAAGCTTATGTAACTTGCTCTCATAATTTATCCCTCTAAACCCCAATATCATTAATGTGAATCTTAATTATGTAAGTTTTTGTTGTTGTTGTTGAATTTGCACTGAGCATTGTCCAAAACCAATTTATCCTTCCTGAGCTGCGATGCTTAAAACTGAATGTAGTACTCCAGATGGGGTGTAAGATTTAGAACCTTACTTATAATTTGTTCCTGGATCAGACAATAAGAATTTGGACGAGGAGATACCCAATGTAGTGATATTAGGATGACTTATTAAGGCCAAAAGCAATACTTAACAAATCCAAGGCAGTCAATATCCTAGTCCAGATGGTCTTTACTTTCCACGGCTCCGGTGGCACAGACAGCTCGTGACTGCTCTTCTCTTGTCTCTTCCTATATCATCTTCAAACCTGTGCACCGAACCTCTCCCGGTCGGTTCTTTTATCCTACATAGCCAGTGGCTCCTCCTGTGCACTGATTGGTTCATACATATCACTCTTTTGATTGGTCCTACCATTTCGTTTGTTAGTACTTCTGTTTGTACATTAATCATGATCACATGCGCAAAACAATGTGTTTAAACAATTCATTATAACCTTGTGGTCCATTAGATCATACATGTCCGGCAAGACTCATCCTGCTATTCTGTTACATTTTGATCATAACTTGTTCCATAGTTTTAAATATATATTCCTTTCTTTCCCTTTAACTGTTCATATCATTAGGTCATACATTTCCAGTGAGATTCACCTGCTTTTCTGTTACATTTTGATCACAACATGTTACATAGTTTGAAATATCTGTTCTTGTCTTTCCCTTTATCTGTTTGTTATTGGTCTGTATCACAAAGTAATTCTGGTTGACTCAAACTGCATAGGCAGCATTTGTTCCAGTAAAAATAATCCAGCCAAAGATAACTCTTCATTTACCAAAAGCTTATGCAAAGCATATATATTTATGAAATTCATAATACAACAAAAAAAAAACCCAGTGAAAATGACAGATGCACATTTCTTACAGGGGTCTGACCAAGGCTCTGTACAACTAAAGCATAACTTCCTCCCCTTTGTATTTCAGCCCCTTTACAATAAAAGCCAACATTCCATAAGCCTTTTTGAATCCCTTTTGTACTTGTCCACTAGCTTTTAATGGTTTGTTTACTTGGACTGCTAAATCTCTTTATTCCTCCAGTTTCTCGCCATTAACAAAATAGTCTTATTATCTTTCATGGGTTCAATGTGGATGACCTCAATTGCCTATTTTGATCATAATCTATAATTTTGCTGACTCACTTTGTAAGCCATGATAGTTTGCAAAATTACATTGTAGAACAGAGCTGTAATACAATTAACAGTCAAATTAAAAGCTTGTGACATTTTTCAAATATAAACTTTGTCATGCGAGGCCCCCACCTGCCAAGAATGAGGCACATTAATTTTGTCATGAACATTGATTTTAAACTGTTACTGGAGTGAGGGGAGGACTTGTTGAACAGATCAGCCGTGGCTGGAAAAGACATTTTTGCATATTAACAGACGGTGTTTGGAAGGACAAAGCAGCCATTCCCTGACATTCAACCCACAATGGACTTTTGATCACCAATCATTGAAGGTGGGGAACTCACGTTCCAGGTTGACTGCTAAGATGGCCGAATACACAAATGGACATGATCAAACTAGCTAGTCACATGACTAATCTGCTGGGCAAACTGAGTTTTTTGAATTTGTACAAACAGTTTGTGCAAAAAAGCTGTTTTCTCATGGATTGGGATCTCTCTCCTGTCTGCTCCCATCTCTTTCTCACAAGCCTCTGAATCCACTGAAGACACATGAACCACAAGAGAGAAAAGTCTCCTACAGCGAACAAGGTTTAAGAAGAATACTGGACCCCAACGAAAGGCAAGATCTACCTACAATCAAGGACTCTACAGTGAGCTTGAAGAACGTAACAACAACTCTTCAGATATTGCCTCTTTTCTTCTGCTCTTTTCTGTCTCTATTTGCATGTGTGTATCACGTATGCATAATAGCGTGGTGCGCAGCATGTATCCATAGGCGTTAACCGAATTAGAGTTTAAGTTTAATAAATTTCAACTTTTCTTCTTTAAACCTAAGAAAGCCTGTTTATGCTGGTTTCTTTGCCTTATAATTAGAAAGTTGTGAACATGGATTCACCAAGGGGGAGTTAAAAATACAGTGTGTTTAAAAATAAACACTGTTACAGTAAGACCAGGTGAAGGTTGAAAAGGAACCTTAGATTCTTTCTCACCTGGTCGTAACAACTTATTAAGAACTGTTGCATGAATTTAAATTTTTCAATGCCACCTAGTTAGGCATAAAAAGCAAAGAACTGTTTTCTGGAATCAGCTTATAATTGCTCAGTGCTTTATATATTTAGATGACACCAATTCACCATCATGTGAATTGAACTAAACAGAAATTATTTGAAAAGAACCTTGTTAAAATTTGGGCTATGACACAGTTTTAATGAAATGTTTTTGTATTGTGAATTTATTATTGTTTTATATTGTAAACTTCCTCCAGGATGAAAGTTGTTGTCACTATTGCTGGAAATATTATATTTTCATGATTATTAAGCTGCTGAAAGATATTTTATTCCAATAACCATTATGCTAGGTACCTGCTCAGAGAGAATAAGGATGACAGTGCTGGAGAGTGGATCCCAGTGCATTATATGCTCCTCCTTACTGTACTTTATATGTTTAGTTTAGTGTGAAACAGCTATAAGATGGGCTCCAGCACAATCTTAATTTAGTGTGAATCAGTTGTACAGGTGGGGTCTAGTAGAATCTTGGTTTAGTGTGAATCAGCTGTAAAGGTGGGCTGTAGTACATGACAATGATTATCTACAGTTGACATCTGAACTAGGGGAGTGCCTCCTTTTCCCAACTCCAGTCTTCCTGCTTGTTCAACAGCGGTAACAGCATTTCACAAAGTACTTAGAGTTGTTTTGTACTGTGGACCCTTGCCCATTGGGGATAGACTGACACTGCAGAAATTCAATTCAAATGCAATCAGTAACTAGTGTACCAGTGACAATTTTCCATCTGCTACCATTACCTTCCCTCCCCACCCAATGTTGAGAATTGACTGGCAATAGTGCCTTTTGTCCTTTGGCCAGTTGAATGACTACTTCCCTCAACAATTAACAGTTTTGATTTGAAACAAATAGTCCCTATACATCCATTTAATTATTATTTATTTTGAACTAACGAGTATGATATAGAAATTTATAGATATATATATATATAGATATATATACATAGCCTACACGATGTTTCCATTTGCAATAATTCTTTCACTGTACATGCCTATCTTTAAATTAACAGTTGTCACATGTTTTGCTGAATAAGATTTTTGTTGTGATATCCTACTGAATGACATTGTTGAGTCAAGAATTGATGTTGTATTCAAAATTTACAGCTAATACCAAAGAAACCTTATTAAGATGATTTTATTTTTATTATGTTTAATTGCATAAATAAACTTCTAATTAGGCATTACATTTGCATAGTTAGTTCGGGATCTTTTTGCAAGAAGTTAGAATTATGGGCATGCGAATGTTTGGAATGGAATTTGTACATTGCTACTAATTAAAGTGGTCTTGATAAATTATATTAATTTCCTCTGCATTATTTTTGCACATTGGTTAATGTGTTTGTGCTATTTTAATTAAGTCATTGATGTTTATGTAATCTAAAAATTGTATCCATTTATTTATTTTTTGTGAAAGTTGAGATATTGAGATGTTTACATGGAGTTGACTGAAAATATGTTGAAGCCAACATAGAATGGGGTAATTTAAGAATTTAAATCATCCAAATTATCCAATCTTTTTGCAATAGTATATGGGGTAAAGGCCTGCTACCTGACCCGAACCCGACGGGACCCGACTACAAGTGTTGGGTTCGGGTTGGGTCGCTCTTCCGGGACCGGCTTTCGGTCTCGGGTCGGGTTGGGCTGGGTCCGGGTCAGGCCATGTCCGGTCGGACACACACAGTATTACATTTGGGTCTGCTGGGAAGTTGAGTTTAGTATGTGTCAAAAGTTGAAAAGCCTACCTGAGCTGGGAGTCCGGGACGTCAAGGAGGGAATCTCTGAGTCTGCACAGTGAGCGTCTCTATGACGTCATCATGCTCATGCTTCAGCTTCCTGCAGATTCTGAATCGGAAGTAGGTAAAGTGAACATTCCGGTGGTCGGGTCGGGCGTGGGAAAAAAGTGGAGGGACTCGGGCCGGTTCGGGCTCGGGTCCGATATGGTTCTGTCAGGATTGGGTCGTTTTTTTTTCCTGTCCTGAGCAGGCCTTTAATATGGGGTGCATGTTCCTGACCTTCCCCCCACTCCTCACCAGGAACATTTTCATCCCTGGGTGCGAAGATAGAATTACCAGGTTTCTACCATTTTATGTTGACCATGGATTTCCTGGAGAGGTTCAGAGCTTTGTCTGCAGTGGAGTCTGGCAAGCAGGAGACATGTAAAGAAGACAGGAGAGGGTATTCCTGGCCTTCTGCCTCATTTTCCAGATCAGTTGTGAATATCAAAAATCATAGGGATATGACTTAACCTTGGGTTCCTGCCAATCAAGTGGAAGGCCACAAAATGGAGTACAACTATTTTTCCCCCCCCCCTCCCCACCCTTCCCCACCCAGATGTCCATTGGAAGCCAAAATGCTGGAAGCCTGTAATTGTATCTTGTTTTCCTGCCCCTTTCAGCAGCGCAAGACTCTGCCAGATGATAGTCTTGCATTGGTGGAGCTCCATGCAAATGGCTTGTGGCAATAAATCGGGATGTTTCTCCCGCTAGAATGGAGCTGGAGCAAGCATTGCCTAATCTTGACTGGATGTATTCCAGGAGGTTTTCTAATGTAACAGTGCCAAGCTCCCATCAACAGTCATCTCATATAGCCATTTTTGCCACACATTGGCTTCCCATGTTAATTGGAAAGCAACCAGACTCCTTTTTACCTGTTTGGATGATTCTTCACAGTTAATCAAACAGCCTTTTTCCTAATTCCTATATTTTTTATAACTCATAATTATATTCAAGGAAAATGGAAAAAAATGCATTTTTAATGGCTCCATGTTTCTCTCTCAAGTAGCTCACAGCAATGTCTGGGAAATTATTCTTTAATTCCTGGAGTTTCTAGGATAATTTGGATGGGTTAGCACACCAGTACCCTCAATACCCTGGCTGGTGCATACTGAAGGCTGCCCCCAGATCTGTCCAGGCACCTAAAGCTCATCTTCAGCATCCCAATTACATGCTTGAGGATAGCCCCTGTGATCAGGTGGCATCATTGGGATTCTAACAGGTGTCATCAGCCATGTTACAGTGGGTAGACCTTGTCTCCAAGGAACTACCCTCTGACTCTGCTTCGAGGTGTGAAGAGCTCATGGAGGTTTGACTGCTGCAGGATGAAAGCATCTTGGCTGCTCCTTGGGAATCTTGCACAAACATGCATGATTTTTTTTTGTGTTTGCACCATGACTGAACATTCTTGGAATGGAAGTCCTTGTGATTGATGAAGACTCCACAGCGATCAGAATCGCCTTGGTTGCCACATGTGTGCAGTCGATGACTCCCTGCACCTATGGGAGGACAGCCAGAGCTGCAAAGCTGAGTGCCTGCTCATTCTGACTGGCCTCATCGGTTGCAAATTGCACATAATTCCCATTCCTGGCAAACGTGGCATCGGTCACCAGTGAGATGCATTTTTGGACAGCAAATTGCAGGATTCTGCAAATATCTCCTGCAGATCTGTGGAAGGAGCCAAAGGCAATGAAATTAAGGGCGGTGGTGACTTTTACAGCCACTGGCAATGTGTGCCCACCAGGTCCACTGGGCTGCAAGTCTTTTTCCAAGAGGCTGCAAATGGCATTGACCACCTGATGCAAAACTCTGAATCTCCTGAGGCGCTGGCACTTGGACATGTTCAGATAACTGATCCTCTGCCTGTAAACTCTGTGTTGGGGGTAATGCTCCTTGCAAACTGCACCTCTGTGCTCATCCTGTGCAGCAACAGGTGAGTGAGGAGAAGGCCTTTGCTGCTCCTGCTTCTGCTGCTCCTTGTGCTGATGCTGCTGCTGCTCATCTGAAGTCCAAGGTGCATAAGCAGCACCCGTACTGCACTGATGTTTGACAGATGGAAAGTGTAGATGAGGTGCACAAAACTCCAAAGCAGTAGAAATGACCTCCGCCCAGGTAGTGAAAGTGCACTTTTAAAACAAGTCCTTTGAGCAAAAGCTTTTCACCTAAGCAAGGAAATCGGTGTGAGGTTTGACTGCTTAAAAGATTTTTTGCCTGTCATTGATTCAGCCCCCTGAATTCCCACTTTCCTCGCATCTTGCTTTCACTGGCAAGTTCCAGGAAGCCCGGGAAACTAGTGCACTCAGAATTAAATTTGGATAGCCAAGTTAAAACGGCTGTTAATTGTCTCTTTAGATATTGTAATTGGAAACCCGCCTCTCCCGAGGGGGTTTCTCATGCATAGCCGAACACATTGAAGTTAAAGGCAGATGTCGCTGGGCAGCTGCTGGTTCCCTGGTGCACTGTCAATTTCAGCCCTTTTCACAAGCTGCCCACTCCCAAACCCACTCATTTTTCTGGCTAAAATACCCCCATTGTATGAAGAGGGGTGAAGTCATTTTGGTCAGCTTGACCAATCAGAATAACATGCCTGGCCAGCAGAAGAAAGCATGTCCAGCCAATAACAAAAATCTCCAACAGGCCATGTCATGGCAAAAGGACACGCAGCATCCAGGCACATTCTGGACGGAGAGCAAGGGCGGATCAGGCATGTCTCGTTGGGTGGCTCAACTCTCTGAAATCATTCTGCTGTAGTCATAGTACTGCTCACCTCACAACTGCTGGGCAAAAACCTAGAAACTGCACTAAGATGTATTGTGTCCAATAAATTTATGACAGAAGTTCAAAATTTGGTGAAGGAGGAGGACTGCAAAGATTGACATTGGTTCATGGTAATCTTTATTAAGTAAATATACACAGGAAGTATATTTACCTGTATTGTGTGTTAGGCGTTCTCTAAAATTAGTGCATATGGCTTAAGCAGTGTTGCTGTAACCACTTTTGTGTCTAGTTAGTGATCTCTATTGGAAAACCCTGTGGTATAGGAAGCTATTTCCATTAGTGGACACTTCTTTGCCTTCTGTCTGCCATTGTTAACTGTTGCCTCTGAATCTCAGAGTTCAGCATCTTCAAACTCACTTTCAGCTGCACATGGTGTTGTGATGACATTGGAAATTGAAATCGTTAACGCAGATGGTTTGTGGAAGAATGAAAGCCAAGCACTACATTCATTTCAGTACAGCTGCTCTCTGTTGTTGCTTCCAGTGATTATGTACAGCCTCCGTATCAACATAACACACACTGGCAAGTTTGGTTGATATCTTGCTATAAATGTAAGTGATTTTTACGTCTGGTAATAAGCTGCTGAATATATTCCTTCTTCCAAAATGCAAACATAGGGTGTTTGAACCACCCTACACAAATCCATTATCATACATCTTCATGGATTAGCTTTTGAAAAGCAAGAATAATGTTTAAAAGGCTAATCAAGCACAGAGCAAAACACTGCATGAAAAATCATCACTTCTGCAAATATGCCAGGAACTGTTAAATGACAAAATGCTAACCTGCAACCACAATGTTGTTTGCATCAATTCTTGCTTCTGGATTATTGGAAGAATGATCCAAACACCTTTTAATTTTCAGGAAATATGCTTTGCAAAGTTTGCACAAAAAATTGAAATAACTACTGCATTCATTAATTCAACAAAATGAAGAAAAACCCTCACATGAAAGAAATAGAAAAAGCAAAAGAAATATGCAGAAAAAAGCATGTGCTGTGACAAAAATATTTGTGAGGAAAGTGCAATAATATCAATATCTGTAGCACAAATAATGATTGGAACATTGAAAGCAGTTACAGTCTGTCAGTCTGCAGTCACAGTTTTGCAAGCCCATGCCTTGGAGGTTATCTTTCTTTTAATTGGGCTGATATTAGCGGCATTGGATTGTAGATTACAGCATTTATATCAGGCTCTACAATTCAGAAGGGAGGCTGATATGAATTTAATGCTGGCCGGTTGGGTTTCCCAGGGCTCAGCAAACCTGGCAACATGATTGAGCCAGGAACTGCTAGATGAAGCAGGTTGGTGCTTTTATAGCACGGCTTGTGAGCCAGGAGGAGCAGTAGTGCTTCCCCGGACACTCAAGCAAATCATCTTTCGTGATCAGCGATCACTCTTCAACAAACTCATGATCCCAAGCCTTGTGGTCTGCAATCTTTGCCAACCCCCCCTTTATGTCCCACAGTCTTTGCTAAGTCCCTCTTTATGCCCTGCAATCTTGTCAAAACCCCTTTTATGTACTGCGATCCTTGCCATTACCATTTTATGCTCTGCAATCTTTGCCGACACCCTCTCTTCATGCCCCATGATCTTTGTCGCTTCCGCTATGCCCCATGATTATTGTCGACCTACCCTTTATGCCCCAACATTTAGATTTTAGATTTTTTAGATTTAGAGATACAGCACTGAAACAGGCCCTTCGGCCCACCGAGTCTGTGCCGACCATCAACCACCCATTTATACTAATCCTACAGTAATCCCATATTCCTACCACATTCCCACCTATCCCTATACTTCTCTATCAATAACCTATACTAGGGACAATTTATAATGGCCAATTTATCTATCAACCTGCAAGTCTTTGGCATGTGGGAGGAAACCGGAGCACCCGGAGGAAACCCACGCAGACACAGGGAGAACTTGCAAACTCCACACAGGCAGTACCCAGAATTGAACCCGGGTCGCTGGAGCTGTGAGGCTGCGGTGCTAACCACTGCGCCACTGTGCCGCCGCAGCAAAACATCTTTGCTGATCTCCCTTTATGCCCCGCAATCTTGCTGACTTCCCCTTATGTTCCTCGGTCTTTGCTGATTGCTGGGGACCATCCCCAATGGTTCCAGGCTTAGGCCTTCTACTGGAGGCTTTTTCGCCCAGCAGTCAGCCAGCCTGTGAATCTTGGTGGCTGCCAGGCAGGAAACAGATTTTTAAAAATGATAACAAGGTCCTACTGTTAAATTCAGCAGGACTTCCAAGATCCTGAGAGTTGCAGGATTCTCCCTCACAAACGCTCAACATAACGCAGCAGCAAGGACTGGAGCTGCAGGAGGAAGAAGGAGCTGAGTGCACTGCCTCTTTGGAGGAGGAGCAACATGAGGAGCAGGAGGAGAGGAGACTTGATGTGACAAGGGCACTAGCAGTGGCACATGTAACTGTCCAGAATGCCCGAGATAGCCTGATTCGGCATGGCTGAGTTAAGCTAAAGCAGTGCACCCATCTGGCAGCCAAATTCTGAATCTACTTGTCCCCCTCGCTCATCCCCCAACACAAAGCGGTCCTACAATCAACAAAGCATCTCTGTCACAGACACCCATTACTCATCTTGAACTCTTGCCTCACCATTCCTCACAAGTGAGAAGGGCACTTGCCAAGCAGTAGGCAAAAATGGTTAATACAGGAAAACGGTGCAAACAAATAATTTTAGTCTTACAGAAAAAAATCTAACATTGCATTTAGCACCTGTGTGCATACCCTTATGCAACTACAAAGCTTTACTCTTCCTTCTCTTCCCTCTCCTACATGGTGTAACCCCTGTGAATTCAGCAGAGGCTGAGGCAGGTTGCTCATATCCATACTCTGGCTGCTGAGATGTTCTTGCTTGATGTCTTCTGGGTTTTGGAGTCTGTGAGGACCCCACCAAAGACTACCCCATCTGCACCTGTGCAAAAACAAAACAATTTATATTTATATAACACTTTTAATGAAATAAAATGTCCTAAGGCACTTCACAGGAGCATTATAAAATTGAAACACCGATCCACATAAGGAGATATTAAGGCAGATGACAAAAAGCTTGGTCAAAGAGGTACATATCAAGGATTATCTTAAAGAAGAAAAATGAGGTAGTGAGGCGGAGAGGTTTAGGGAGGAATATTCCAGAATTTCAGGCTGAGGCAGTTGCAAGTGCAGCCACCAATGGTGGAGTGAATAAAATTAGGGATGTGTAATGAGTTCTTTATCTTGTCTGATGCAACAGAAATTAGATGCGTGGAGTCCAGTTTGTTGAAGATCTCAAACAGGTTTATTAACAGCTAAACTAGCATGTACAGTACAGAGCAAACTATTTACAGAACCTTCATCTGGGTATTACAGTTGCAGACTGACTCTGGCTTGTAGTCACCTGACTACATCCTGGTACTTAACTCATTAGCATACTGAGCTCTTAAAGGGACATCACTCTTAAGGTGATCATACAATGGGATGCTCAATAGGTCAGAATTGGAGGAGCGCAGATATCTCTGAGGGTTGTGGAGCTGGAGGAGATTATGGTGATAGGGAGGGGAGAGGCCATGGAGGGATTTGGAAACAAAGATGTGAATTTTCAAATTGAGGCTTTGTTTAACTGGGAGCCAAAGTAGAACAGCAAGCATGGGAGTGATGGATGAACAGGAGTTGGTGTGAGTTAGGATACGGGCAGCAGAGTTTTGGATGATCTCAGGTTTACAGAGGGTAGAAAATGGGAGGCCGGCAGGAGTACATTCGAATAGTCAAGTCTGGAGGTAACACATACATGGATTTGGATTTCAGAAGCAGATGAGCTGAGGCATGGGTGGAGTCCGACGATGTTATGGAGGTGGAAATAGATGGTTTTAGTGACGACACAGGTATGAGGTCAAATGTGCAGGGCAGACTCAACCATCAGGAAATGAGGCAGCATGTGGATTACTGACTGAGGGGGGAGGGGGAATCGAATGAGAAGTGAAGCGTTTTGGGCAGAATCCTCACTTCTGTGTCCCCTTTCTTCATCTTCTCTCTCGGCCCACCTGCACTTCCCTGCTAGCAATGAGCTGGAGAGCACTTTGCTGCACATCAGTGAAGCACTAAAGGGCCAAGGATATGTTTTCAGCAATTTTTTTAAGGTGGCATTACGAGTGTGAAGGCCATTGTTGAGGGCCAGCATGCACTCAGTGGACTGCTGCGTTTGATGCTCCATATGCATCCATAGCGTGTGGAGACCTCATGGCACTCATGATTGAGACAGACTCCTCCAAGCGTACGCAGTGCAACTGGAAAGGCTGACAACACCTCACACATTTTTTGCTGCTGCTTCAGATTATCCTCTTCATTTATGGCCTTTGAGGCTCAGCATCTGTGTCCAGCTGAGCAGAGCTTGGAGCATCCTGTGTACTCAGATGGGAACTCTCCACTGCTATCCCTGTCTCCACCACCTGCTTTTGTTCACTTGTGGGGCTGGATTTTGTGCAGGAGGGCTCCTCCTGCCTTTTCGGACTGGCGCTGGCAGGTCCCTCCCCTGGACCGAATGCCCACACCCCTGCACCCCACCTCGCGGGGCCTTCTGGACTCGCCCCTTTGACCCCGCCTCATCTACCTCTTCTCCGGGGTTCCAGCGCTGGGCCTGGGTCCAAGGCCTCTGCAGTACAAGCAGTGGCCACCGTTCCTGCTAGCGTTGCTGATACTGCTGAGCTTCCAGCCCTGTGATTTGCTGGCAGCTCTTGGGCGGGATCCCCATCCCTATTAAGTCTTTAAAGGGACAGGGATCCCACCTGCTTAAACTTTCACCCCAAAAGACCAGAGGATCGCTCCGGGGGGCTGAATAAATGCAGAGGCGGGGCTGCCAGCGCCAGGCCGAAAAGGCAGGAGGAGCCCCGCCTCTGCATTTATTCAGCCCCCCGGAGTGATCCTCTGGTCTTTTGGGGTGAAAGTTTAAGGAGATGGGATCCCTGTCCCTTTAAAGACTTAATAGGGATGGGGATCCCGCCCAAGAGCTGCCAGCAAATCACAGGGCTGGAAGCTCAGCAGTATCAGCAACGCTAGCAGGAACGGTGGCCACTGCTTGTACTGCAGAGGCCTTGGACCCAGGCCCAGCGCTGGAACCCCGGAGAAGAGGTAGATGAGGCGGGGTCAAAGGGGCGAGTCCAGAAGTCCCCGCGAGGTGGGGTGCAGGGGTGTGGGCATTCGGTCCAGGGGAGGGGGTTCCCGGGGGGGTGAATTGATTTGTGATAGGGCCCCTCCATGGGCCACAAATTGCCCACGAAGAAGGACCCCCTCAAGTCCACAGGGAGGGCATCTTGTTTTCCAAGGCAACTTTCCGCCGCTCTCCCGCCGCTGGTAAAATCTCAGTGGTGGTAGGAAGAGGCCATTAAGTGGCTGTTAATAGGTCACCTAACGGCCTCAATTGGCCTCTGAGCGGGAAGACTGTCATTGGCCTACCCTACCCCGGGATAATTGGAATCGGCAATCCTGGGGTTGGGTTCCGTGGCACTTGCTGCCGCTCCCATTCCCAAACCACCCCCCCACCGAACCCCCACCACCACAAAACCTGTTGTCAGGAAGAGAACAAGATCTGGCCTGTGATGTGTGACACATCATGTGACAGCCCAACTACCTGTCTTTCTGGTCCCACTAAGGTGTGTATGTATCTCAGCTGCTCGACAGTTTGCCTGAGTCTTGTGACAGTGCATTTTCAGAGTGAGTGACCTCCTCTGAGGGGTCTTCATCCTCCTTCTCCTGCTCCAACTCCTGCGAGATCCATGACGGGCCTGTAGAAGATGAAAGATGTGAATTAGAACTGTGAAGATAAGGTGTTAAGTCATCATTATACACATGATCATATTTCACTGGCTGCTGACATCGAGTTAAAATGAGTAAGTGTTGTATGCCATGTGTCTGTGTAATATTTAATTCCGTCACCAGGTAAACCCCCATCTCTCCATCTCCAAAGGCCAGACAGTCTAGGCCTCAACTTATCTCCAGCACCTCCTCCTCTGCAGCTGCCAGTATAGAGATGGCTGGAGGCCCACCTCCAGTTTTCTGCCTTTCCATAGTGTTCTGTGCTCTCTTTTCCTCACAGGAATGAGAGATGAGAACTATGTGTGAGAGTAATGGAATGCGTTGAGTGGATAGATGTATAACATTGTGGAGGGTCACTGGTGGATGGTGAGACGGGGCTGTGAGCAGGTGCACTGACAGAGAAGGATAGGTACACCTGTGAGGTAAGCTGGTATGAGGAGTTGTTGTAACAGTAGACTTGGGAAGGCAGAGTGAGGGAGGTTGGGGTTAGATACACAACTGGATATACTTGAATGTGCCATGTCACTCACCTATCCTGATATGATTAGGTCATTAAACCTCATTCTGCACTGCATCTGGCTGTGTGGCACCACACTCCTGCTGCTAACCTCCTCAGTAATTTCCAGCCATGCCTTTGTTTTCTGTGTGGCAGGCATGTTCCTCCAACCAGCAAGGAAAAGAATCTCCCTGGGGACGCTTATAGCCAGCAGCATCAGCTTTAGGGAGGCTTCAGTGAAGCAAGGCAATGTGAGTCCATTTCTGCAGCTTCCTGCTTTGTGGACACAGCTGGACAATCCTTCAAGTTCCATCCTAGCAGAGTTCCCTTAAATACTGCAGCTGAAATCGGCTCACGTAGATCGTCACCATGCCCACTCATGCTAATTGGTTGGGAAACCTGTAAGTCAGATGTAAATGTATTGGAATGGTTTAAAAACCACTGACAAACAGGCTGCTGAAACTTCTGGGTTCTCCATGTGTTACTGGGCTCCCCCACTGCCGACATTTCGAATAGTTAAAATCCAGCCCAATGCTGTTGATGTTTCCTTGGTGGCATTTTTACCTGTGTCACGCACCGTTTTAGTAGATAGCTAATAAACAATAATCAAAGAAGTAAAGCAAGCTCAACAATCAAAAACCACTCACCGGCTCTGCTTTTCATCTTACCGTTTTACCAACAAAATCTCAAAAAGATTCAAGTACACAAGCTTATACCATGTGAATGAGTATTGAGCTTGCATGGCCAAAGACCGCCTCTACTAATCATATTTATTTACTAATTAAAAATCCCATTTGGAATTCCCAGTTAGCCACATGGGGTGAGTGTTTTGGAGAGCACTGCTCCACCACATCAGTGTAACCACCAGAAACTCGATATTCAGTTTCGTTTGTCCCAGAAAAATGAAGGCCCTGTGTAAAACTTTTTAGTCTACTTATTCTGATTCAGACACAAGAATTACAGGAATAATGGAATACAGCCAGCACACTAAGACAGATACCAAACTTTATTGAGTTACTTGTTATGACTGAGGCGGGAGGAGTGCACTATCTTTCTCTAGTTCTATTTCTCCACAGGTCACAACATATATTTAAATTTTTACCCAGTTACCGATACGGCCAATTATATACTCTATTTTTATTTCAGGATAAAATCAACCCAACCGTGTTTCTTTAATAAACAACATAGTTATCAATTCATTATAAAACAAGACTTATTCATTAAAGATGCAAAGCCATTACACAGATTGAAATATGAAAGTTCCCTTCTAAATTAGCCCAACACGTGCACACACACACAGGTTAAGAAAAAATAAAGAAGTTTTCTCTGCAGAGATCTCATTACAGAAAAAAACAAAAAATACTTTGGCCAAATACTTGCTAATTCTTGAAGGAAAAGGAGAAGATATGGAATGATATCAGTTGTCCCTTTATTCTGGGTCCCAAATATGCATAGATGGCTGTCACTGGGATCTTTTTGGAGCAGTTCTCTTCAGGCGACATTGAGGATTAGTCTGGTAGGCTTTCCAGGAGAAATGCAGCATCAGGGGTTTCAGTTATCACTCTGGATTCTCAGGGTTTCTCAGACAGATGGAGAAAGGCTGAACTGGTGTCTTCTCTCTTAGCAGGCCGACACCCAACTGACTCAAAACAATATCCAAAATGAAACTAACACTTGACCACCATAAATCTTGACATGTCATTTCTCTGTAAACAACTCCCCCTAGTCACCAAGGCTCTTGCTGTTTATTTAGCTTAAGGCATGTGACATCCAGTAAGGGTTTGTTTTTAGACAAAGGTCCCCAAGTCCACCCAGTAACCTTTAAAAAAAAACAAAGTCTAGCAACTATGAAATCTCTTCAGTCTCAAATGAATCCATCTCCACAATCTTCAAATACGAGTCCTCAAAAATATTAAAAAATGGAAGTACTTTCATAACATACTCTAGATATCTGAAAATCATGCAATACAATGCTCTACTCTACAATGGATGACTTCACACTTATAATTATTTATTCCCAAAATATGAGGCAAGTGAAATATGTACAATCACCCGAGAGCAGTCAACTTCATGTTGATTATAGTTTCCTAATGACAGACCAAATTAATCCTTCCCTTTCTGTTGCAACACCAAAGTTTCTCTAACAGTTTCTTTTATCCATTAATATTAGGGAGGGACAAAACATCACACTGTCAGTGGCTTTTGTCCAATTGGTATTTGTCTTAGGTCAGAATTCTAACCACATGCTGACCCCTTTGTTTGAAAAAACCCATCCTGGCAGTGTCAATGTTCCTTGGACATCCTTTAGTAATTTTCCATCATGTGAAGGATGACTGCACATTTGGGTGTCATTTATTGGTTGCAACTCTCTTTCGTTGAACTGGCCAACTTCCAAGAAAAGGTGTTTTCAGAAGAAGTTAGCAGATCATTAAGATCTGTGTTATTTCACTCCTGTAGGACCTCTCAAGGCCTCGTTGCTCATTAATTTGAACAGTTTAGAGATACAGCACTGAAACAGGCCCTTCGGCCCACCGAGTTTGTGCCGACTATCAACCACCCATCTATATTAATCCTACACTAATCCCATACTCCTACCACATCCCCACCCGTCCCCACATTTCCCCACCACCTACCTATACTAGTGACAATTTATAATGGCCAATTTACCTACCAACCTGCAAGTCCTTTGGCTTGTGGGAGGAAACCGGAGCACCCGGAGAAAACCCACGCAGACACAGGGAGAACTTGCAAGCTCCACACAGGCAGTACCCAGAATTGAACCCGGGTCGCTGGAGCTGTGAGGCTCCGATATCTCCTTTAATTGGAAAATTTTTGTTCCTTCCAGATAGCATTATCTGGTTCCTTGCCGTTCCTGCCACAGATCAACCAGTTTAATTTAGAAACAGGAAATCCTTCTCTCAGCACAGTTCACCGGTTTTTCGCAGGGCATACAGTGAATATGGTCAAGTTTTAACATGGAGTTAGATTTTAGTAAAGCCATTACTATCATACACCTGATAATTAATTGACCAGTAGCAGGTTTTGAAATAAGTTCACTGTTTTTTGGTTTTAATCCACTGTTACCCTGGATCATGATTGACAAGTGACTCCAGCATGTCTTTGGGAGCAGGGGTTCAGTTAATATTTGGTAATTTGGCATTAACGTGGTCCTCAATGTTCCACAATGAATTGGGGGTTTCTTTAATGTATGAACTTCTGCTAACAGAACATGTTAGAAATACTTTGCAGGCCATTCAGCATCTGTGGAGAGAACAGACAAAATTGGGCTGAATTTGCCCTAGAAGATGATGGCCCGTACTCGTGGGTTTTGCTCCGCGGAGCTGCCACGATATTATATGCGTCAGCTCATTTACATGGCTGGGGCGGATCGCCCGCCCCACCCCCCTCCGATGGCGTGGAGGGGGTGGGTGAGCCGTCCCCGGCAATGGTGTCTGGCGTCACTGCGCAGGCGCCGGCACCATTTTTAAGGGCTTCCAGCTCTTCAGTTACATTTAAAGTTTTAAAGTGACAGATTTTCCAATAAATTAAAATAAAGTTTTATTCACACTTCCAATTCCCTCTCCCAACTCCCAATGAATAGTCCGTTTATTATTTGTCCTCTGCTCCCACAAAAATAAACTTTCTATCATGACATTTCTCCCCTGAACATTCTTTCCTTTAACCTTCAACCTTTTCCCACCATCCCCTCAACTAATCGAGTTTGTTTTTGCCTCTTCTCCCGCCCCCCCCACACCGCACAGATAAACTTACCTCCTCTGCCCTCCCCACAAGTGTTGCGTTGCGTTTCCCCGGACGGGGATCTGAAGGTGCGGCAGTGTTGGCCGCTGGGATGAAGATTGCGGCGGCACTTCAGGAAGTGATGGGAAAGTCATTAATTCAGGTAAGTAAATTAATTTGAATATTTAAATTACGGTCCCATCACTGAGCGGTTGGGGCTGCCACGAGGCCTCGCCGCCATCAGCAATATCGGGACAGGCCCTGCCGGCGTCGAAGCCCCTGGTGGGCCTCATCTGGGGCAATCTTCATGCCACCCTGCCACAGATCCCGATGTCTCGGCTTCTATAAAATCCAGCCCATTAACATTTCAGGTGTGGGCTCTTTCTTAGAATTATTTTTGTTTCACATTTATAACACCTGCTTTTCGTTTTGCTTTTTAAAAATTCAGTCTCACCACTAATCTGCTTTCTATCACCTAATGAGCCAACAATCACCTCAACACTGGCACCTATAGTGGAATCCAGTTACAGTGCTTAATTTGGACCAGTCACAAATAATCATCCTTGTGACCAAATGATCTCTAAATTCAAGAGTGGCAGCTTAAGCAGGGGCTTGATTTAAATTTCACCACTTAGTGAAAAACTGGGGGCAGCAGATCCACCACCCGTTATACACTCCGATTGATTTTCTTTTCCAAAGTAAATCAGGCAGGGTGTAGTGTGGATGTTGCATCTGCTGCCGCCAGCTTTCTGATGGCAGATAAAATCTACCCTCACCAGTTTACACATCATCAATTATTTAAATTGGGATATGCTGCTCAAGCTGCCAGTACTGTAACAGGGAATGCAAAGAACTGCAGTGTTTAAATAAAGAGCACTGAATGATTGTCAAGTATTCTTTCTTTTCTTTTCTTTTGGGCCTCCTTATCTCGAGAGACAATGGATACGCGCCTGGAGGTGGTCAGTGGTTTGTGAAGCAGCGCCTGGAGTGGCTATAAAGGCCAATTCTGGAGTGACAGGCTCTTCCACAGGTGCTGCAGAGAAATTTGTTTGTCGGGGCTGTTGCACAGTCAAGTATTACTGCTAAATAAATGTTGAAAAATTAATTTGCAGTCTAATGGCGGTACCTGCCCTCAGTGTTGTGTACTGTTTAATGCTGCTCACTGGTGCTTTAAATAGCTGAGGAACACTCTGGTCATTGAACCAGTGGTTTGACAGCTGCCCCACAGGACATCATAGGATTACTAGCTTCTTCTCAGCTTTCTTTCAGGGAGTCCAGCAAAAACTGATATGTACAACTGAGGAAAAATGGACGCAGGAAAAATGTACAGGATGGATTTTGGCAAAGTGAATAGCTTGTCACTAGCGGCAGTAAACATATTCTTTTGCTACCAAACTTTTACCTTAATTTTGATTATTGGAACATATCATGGGATAAAAATTTGCTCGTGTCCCAAAAATGGACACACAAGAATTAATCCCTCATTTGAAAGGATAGGCCCAAGGTGCACCTAATATTGAGTCTCATCTCGCATTGTCATCAAACCTATGTGCTGTGGACACTTAGTGGGTATCCCCAGCCAGCTTGCCAGAGAAGAGACCTCAAAAATTGGGTTGCTGCTTAATGGCAGCGGCCCTCAAGTGAGTCTGTAAGTCTTTAAAGGGGACTGGGTGGGAGGGAGGCAACTGAGGAGGGTGGTCAAGATCAGGGAGTGGTGTGGTCAAGATCGTGATCAGAGTAGGAGTGGGGGGCAGGGGGGTAGTGGTGGTGCAGCAGAGTGGTGAGTTGTGGCTAGCAGCGACCTGTGGTTTTAATATGGTAATGGGACAACCACTCCTGTTCCGGCTCCATATTACCTCTTCAATAGCATTCTGCAGAGGTCTGTTTAAGGACTATCTGTTTGGTAGACAATGCAGCTGTCATTGGCTGCCTCAAGGCAAACCGATATTCCAGAGTGGGTGACTTAAACAAGTGTTTTGCATAGGCAATTAAGTGGCTTCATGCCTGTTTCAGGCACAGGCCTTGGATGCCTTTTTGCCTTTACCAATATGGCAGACTGTGCACTTCTGGCTCAATCAGCATATTTTTCCTGCACCCCCCCCCCCCCCCCCCATATTGAAGGCTTTGACACTTATTTAGTGCCAGAAAAATGAGTGTGGTGCATCAAGTTCTTAGGCCCATGCCTCCTTTTTATTTTCTAGTGGTTCTTACACATTTCTTTGATCCACAGCAGATAGCAGCATGTGCCAGTTCTCAATTTTAATGGCAGATGACAATGCAAGACAGAAACAACTAGTGGCTTTAAGTTGTCATTGTTACAAGAACACTTCAGTTAGCTAATGATGCAAATTATGGCAATAGTAATGCTAAGCTTGGGCAGCACCATCAAGCTAGTGCTGAAGATTGTGCACACCATGAGATAGAACAGGAGCATGAATGAACACTAATCATGATCGTTCTTAATACTGTTTCAGTGAGCAAAGAAAGAAGGGAGCTAAACTGTTCCATGGTGTATTTCAATACTGCCAACAGTCCAACTATCTAACTTTATATAAAAACAAGAAATGCTGGAACCACTCAGCAGGTCTGGCAGCATCTGTGAAAAGAGAAGCAGAGTTAACGTTTCGGGTCAGTGACCCTTCTTCGGAACTGACAAATATTAGAAAAGTCACAGGTTATAAGCAAGTGAGGTGGGGGTGGGGCAAGAGATAACAAAGGAGGTCTAGTTTGGACCAGGCCACATAGTTGACCAAAAGGTCACGGAGCAAAGGCAAACAATATGTTAATGGTGTGTTGAAAGACAAAGCATTAGTACAGATTAGGTGTTAATACACTGAATATTGAACAGCAGCAAGTGCAAACCTGAAAAAAAAACAGTGGGTAAGCAAACCACCAGTCTTTGGGATGTACGCCTATATACCTAGCAACGCACTGGCTTTGAAATTCGTATATATCACATTACTCATTTGTGTGATAGGCAGGACGTCTTTTTGGCTTGACGGCAGCATCCTGTTAGTGGCGAACACTACACGTGTTGCTATTGCACAGTAGCAGCGTGAAACAGCTAGCTTCACCTATTGCTCAAATTTATTTCGCTGACAACCAATTTCAAACAAAGCTTGGCTGTTAACTGTCAGTCACCATAAACTGGTGCATTCTCCATGGCAACACCTCTACCAATCAGAAGTCACTTGCCAACCAACCAGCACTCTCTTCTCATACAGTATAAAGTCGCTGTTTTCTATTACATTGGTATTCTTGCGGATTGTCCTGATGAGTGCAAGATGAAAAGCTTCGACAATATGTGTCTCTTTTCAGCAATACTCAAATTCTTATTAATAGCTATGTGGTAGTGTCCTTTAAATTATTCCTGGGGGGACTTTCAGGAATGTGGACAAAAAATTTCCAATGCTTTGTTACTGATAATGCATAAAATCAATATACATTGACCCATAACTAATGGATTTGTGCTGAAATTTATGTTGCCACCGCCGTGATCGGCAGTGGCTGTAAACAATGGCAGCCCACACGAGCGGGCCCAGCTTCGCAGAACTGCTGCAATATTAAACGGGACAGCTCATTTAAATGGCCGTGGTGGACCGCACCGCCACCCCCCCCCCCCCCCCGCCCCCATGACGTGGAGAGGGCAGGCGGTTTCACAATGGCACCGGTGTCAGGTGCCACAGTGCAGGCTCCAACTTTTTAAAGGGTTTTTAAACGCCATTTTTAAAGGGTTTCGAGCTCTGGAGTACAATTCAGATCTTTAAAGGACTACTCATTTTTAAAAACTACATAAAGTGATCCCGACCCTCTCCCACACCCCCCAATAAGCATACTTATTCCCCACCGCAAAACAGTTACCTTGTGCTGCTGACCTCTCCCCATCCAAAGTTCCATCAACTTTGGGCTGGATTTTTTAGGGGCCCCAATGTTGGGAACTGTGGCGGGGGAGGCATGAAGATTTCTCCACATGAGGTCTGCCACTGACCGTGATGCTGACGGTGCCCCTACTGATCTTAACGGCGGGGCTGAGGCTTCATGTCAGCCCCCCCACCGCACAGCGATGGGACCCGGATTTGAATATGCAATTGGGCACTTACCATTCATTAATATGCAGGCCGCTGCAATTCAGGCAGCAGGTTGTAATCGTCATCTGGACGTGCGGCAGTCATGTGCCTTCACCTTCACGTCCATGAAAAGCCGGCGGCACCAAAGCGTCAGTCCTTGGAGCATGTGACGGTGGGTGTGCGGCTGCAATCTTCGGGTTTCAACTCTGCATGTAAGAAGGGAGATACCTCGTGCCATTCTTCTGTAAAAGGGGTCATTCTGTGCCCGCTAACGTTTGGCAGTGGGTGAAGGGGGCTGACCCTGCAATTGGCCAACGCTGTTTGGGGGAGTGCAGAGCAATAGCACTCCATGACCCCTTTGTGTGGAGTAGGTGCCAAAAATGGTTGGGGGTTGAAGGTCATGTGGCCGATGGTTGCATCCACGCAACCTGAGTAAAATGACCATGTTCATGCTGCCCCTCTTTTATTCAAATCTAAGATGGGAAATGTAATGCCATGCCATATAGGTGATGATGGAACGCAGCTGAAGCACCAATTTACATCACTCTCTGCCCTGATAGATGCCATTGACCTACTGAAGGAACCGTTCACCTGCAGCGTTCAGATGGGGCTGGTCCATTCCTGTTTCTCTTGATCCAAGTGCCGTGAGGAGCCATATCTGCTGGAGGCGGAACCAACAGACAGGCACAGGCCACATGGAAGCTCATGGGAGTGAGCAGCAGCAGCCACCAAAGTGTTTTTGATGTCAGAGAAGACAACGGACAACATACCTGCAGATGTTGGAATGCCAGTGTCAGAGGTGACTGCGGATGTTCAAAGAGAATGTGACGCATCTCTATGTCCTGCTGAATGATGAGCTGCAGCCGATGGGCTTTGCTGGACACCCTAGGCCGGCGGCCCTCAAAGTCACTGTGGTTCTTAACTTCTGCATCTCCGCATCATTCCAGGGACCCAGCGGCGGCCTGTGTGGCGTTTCACAGTCAGTGGTGCACCGCTGTATCAGGGAGGTCACCGATGCCTTGTACAGGAGGGCCAGTGACTATGTTCGCTTCAGGACAGACTGAGAGTCAGGACCAAAGGCCCGTCGGATTTTGGGCCATTGCGGGACTCCCACAGGTGCAAGGGGTCATCAAGGCTCCAGCCGCATTCTTGAATAGAAAGGGATTCTACTCACTCAACATGCAGCTAGTCTATGACCACAGTAAATGCTTCATGCAAGTGAGTGCCCACTTTCCGGGCAGCTGCCATGACTCATTCATTCTGCGCCAGTACCAGGTGCCGCTGCTCTTCACTGCATCAGTTCAGATCTAGGGGTGAATTCTTGGGGACAAGGGCCTCCCCTTGCAGATATGGCTCCTGACACTGGTGAGAAACCCCACCAGCAATACAGAGGAGAGATACGCCTGCCATGGTTCAACACGAGCTACCATCGAGCAGGCCATCGGCATGCTCTAGATGTACTTCTGCTGCCTGGATAGATTGGGTGGGGCCCTACAGTCCTCACCAGAAAGGGTTGCCTGCATCGTTGCTGTATGCTGTGCTCTGCACAACTTTGTAACATAGAGGGGGGAAGCCTTGCAGGATGATGAGAGACGGGAGCAAGAGACATCCTTGGACAATGAGGACACAGGGGGGTTGTAGCAGTACACGCACATGGGAGGACGAAGATCATCAAGGCATCGCAGACATTGTGAACCAAGAGCAAGGGATGCTCAGCAACGCCTTATTGCTGAGCGCTTCCACTATCCCTGGTGCAGACTATGCTCCCCATCTCACACATCACCGTGCTGCATCTTGTTGGCAATCGTCTGCATCTGTGTCTCCACCATTACCGGCAGAAGATGACTGAGCCATTGCCCATGTGACTGCATCCGTGCAGTGCCACATCACGCATACTGGCAGGGCAATGATATTATTCCATTGCTCTCAGGTCAATGATGTAATGGAAGGAGACATAGTTGGCACATGCTGGCATGTGCCATTCACACAGTAAAACGGAGACACCTGTTAGAAAAACACATTTATTGAGAAGTAATCAATACATATACATTTCACCCATGATAACCCATATGTGTTTGCGGGTGCTCTTTCGCTGTGCAACCTCTGCAGTAGCAGCTTGCCTGGAGGCAGGCTGCTGATCAGGATGCCCTTTGGCTTTGGATGACTTGGGCGGTTGTCCTCTGGGCACACGAGACCTGGAGGGCCCTGGCTGCCTGAAGGCCTCGTGCACCAGTGCAGGGCTGTCCTCAGATGGCATGGCTGCTGGAGCTGGACTCACTGGTGGAGGGGCTAAGGAGCCGGTGTCCATATTGGGATCACCCTGAGGAGAGAACCCAGATATGGACTGCTGGCTTGCCTGCTTCCTCTCAAGGCTCGTAGCAACCCCGTTGCTCCCTTGAGAAAGACCAGGAGCAGAGACACTCTCCAGGCCCCTGGTCCCTCTCTCGCCTCGTCACTGCTGCATCCAGCTCATGGCTGAGGCGAGGGTTTGTAGGTGTGGAATGTGTGTCTCCATGAGAGTCACCATCCTCTCCATGGAGGAAGTCACGCGCTCATTTACCTGGGACATGGCAGCTGTCATGGCCTGGATGGACTCCCCCATTGTCCGCTCATGGCTGCGCATGGCCTGTGGCATTTCCACCAAATGTTGCCTTACATCTCTCTCCTGCCTGCTACTCCAGCATGGCCTGTGCTGTCGACACCAGAGGGTCATCATCAACCTGGGGCTCAGAATGGGTTTGGCCACCCACAGTCCTCTGACTGTCAGAGGCCTTGGTTGTCTCAGCCTCAGCCAGCTGCTTGGGCTGCATGTATGGTGCTCTCACCAGCTTATCAACCAGACAGTAGAACCGAACGCATTCCCACCGAGGTGAGTGTCTCTGCGCTGGCGGAAAGTGCGGGAGTGTCATGGGACGCTGCATCCTTTGAGATTGTCTCCTCCTCAAAGGTGCTGGCACTCTCCAGGGCCTCTGATGCCACCTCACAGCGTCGCGCTACAAGATACAATATGAAGAGCACAGCTTTAGGTTCACTGGTATACATATCACTGATACGACAGCATTGTGTCCACAAAGGAAATGTTTTGACTCATTATAGCATTTGTCATAGAGTTGTATGTTCAACCAGGAACCCAAGTTCCACATTTGAAATGGAACGTCCTCCCTGACCGCCATGTATTTTGAAGGCCTCCTCCTCAGCCTGAGACAGTGGTGGGATGTCCGGCACCCCTCCTCCAGTCCTGGAGGACTCCCTCGCATTATGCACACTCTTTGCCTGGAAGATCGAGGATGCAGATGTAAAACATTGCCATACAACAACATGATGCTTTGCACAACAGGGGCGCGACAACAAAAGGAGGGGGACAGTCAGTATGTCAGACAGACTCAGCCTGTCATGTGGGTGCCATGCTATGGGGTGCAAATGAGGGTGGGTTCTTTCACATATGCAGCCACCCATGTGGCATCAATTCCCCTCGTGCGGCCTCCCCGTGTTTGACATTCCAGTGTCACCCATGTGCCACCCTGTGTGGGCAAACCCAGGTCAGATGGGGCTGCAAAGAATAGTACCACTTTTTTTTGCTGTGTGCATGAGATCGTTCATCCTCTTGCAGCACTGGACTTGGCGGCTGACCCCCACGGCAGCTTACCTCCTCTGCAATCTCCATCCAGGCTTGCTTGGTCAGGCAGGGGGGCCTCTTCTTGCCATCGCTGGGGAATAGGACCTCCTGCCCTGCCCAGGCAGCCTCAAGGAGAGTGAGCAGGGAGGCATTGCTGAACTTTGAGGCCACGCTTCCTCTCTCCTCTGCCATCTCCCTTGCTGGGGTCTTGGTTTCCAGATATGGATAAACGGCTCCTGTGCTAGCTTGTCAGCTCCAGCACCAAGGTTTTTAAGCCGATTCTGTCTGACTGCAGGGTTGGCTGCCATTTGAATATGGCACCATCATTAATGGTGGGGGGTAGGTGGCCAACCCGGGCATGCTAATGAGCCACCATGCTTAGTATCGCAGCAGCTCCGCGACTTGCGGCCCAAGTGTGCGGGCTGCCATTTCAGTAGTGGGCCTATAGAATCCAGCCCTTTAAACTTTATCCCTTCCCACCACCCCCTAGACCAATGAAATTAATCTGACCCACTCCCCCAGTCCCACACTGAAAAACTTACCTGCTCCCCCTCCCCACCTGACAGGTATCCGAAGGCGCGGGAGTGCCGGCCACCAGCACCAATATGGCACCAGAGCGGATGACTGGCGCAGGTAAGTACTTAATTCCTTTATTTTCATAATTTTGCCGATGTTAATTTGTCTCCTGTTGCCGAGCAGTGGGGAGGCTACCACCAGGCCTCACCGCCACCGGCAATATTGGGCCAGGCCTTCCTGATGTCGAGACCCCTGGCAGCCCTCTGCAGGAAGCATTTTTTGGCCCCACCGCACCCCCCGCCACGACCCTGATGTCGGGGGGGGGGGCCTGTAAGATCCAGTCTGTTATCTTCAACATGGGCGGCACAGTGGCGCAGTTGTTAGCACCGCAGCCTCACAGCTCCAGTGACCCAGGTTCAATTCTGGGTACTGCCTGTGCGGAGTTTGCAAGTTCTCCCTGTGACCGTGTGGGTTTTCGCCGGGTGCTCCGGTTTCCTCCCACAACCAAAGACTTGCAGGTTGGTAGGTAAATTGGCCATTATAAGTTGCCCCTAGTATAGGTAGGTGGTAGGGGAATATAGGGACAGGTGGGGATGTGGTAGGAATATGGGATTAGTGTAGGATTAGTATAAATGGGTGGTTGATGGTTGGCACTGACTTGGTGGGCCGAAGGGCCTGTTTCAGTGCTGTATCTATAAATAAATAAATACAGAGGAACTTTACCACAAGATGAGTTGTATTATATCTCTGCTGTTAAATATTTGAAGGAGTATCGAGCACATTTTTTAAACAGTAGGAGAAAGCAGACACAGAGTGTTCTGCAGAATGACGTCTCTGTTGGACAACATGGAGTACAACTGACAACAGCATATTCCACCTTCCTGGGTGGAGAAGGTTAGGTGATTGGCAATAAAAATAGAATAATGGAAAAACAACACTTCTAGATAAAAGGGTCTGCATCTAAAATCATAACCTATATATTCGCTTTTCAGATGCTGCTCTGTATTGCTAGCATTTTCTTTTTTATATACAGCAACTTGTCTAAATATTTTGCAACTATTTGACCAAAGAAGTTGCATCATTCCAAGCAGAAGGGCCACCCGCGCATCAACACGAGCAGAATTTCTCACCCACAGCTGTTACAAAAATTTCTAAATTCACTTGTAACAGCCCTTCAAAACACTCCCACAGGGGATGCTGAGACCAAGTGGGCCCACATCAGAGACGCCATCTTTGAGTCAGCTTTGACCACCTTCGGCAAAAGTGCGAAGAGAAATGCAGACTGGTTTCAATCTCATAATGAAGAGCTGGAACCTGTCATAGCCGCTAAGCGCATTGCACTTTTGAACTACAAGAAAGCCCCCAGCGATTTAACATCCGCAGCACTTAAAGCAGCCAGAAGTACTGCACAAAGAACAGCTAGGCGTTGCGCAAACGACTACTGGCAACACCTATGCAGTCATATTCAGCTGGCCTCAGACACCGGAAACATCAGAGGAATGTATGATGGCATGAAGAGAGCTCTTGGGCCAACCATCAAGAAGATCACCACCCTCAAATCTAAATCGGGGGACATAATCACTGACCAACGCAAACAGATGGACCGCTGGGTTGAGCACTACCTAGAACTGTACTCCAGGGAGAATGCTGTCACTGAGACTGCCCTCAATGCAGCCCAGCCTCTACCAGTCATGGATGAGCTGGACATACAGCCAACCAAATCGGAACTCAGTGATGCCATTGATTCCCTAGCCAGCGGAAAAGCCCCTGGGAAGGACAGCATTACCCCTGAAATAATCAAGAGTGCCAAGCCTGCTATACTCTCAGCACTACATGAACTGCTATGCCTGTGCTGGGACGAGGGAGCAGTACCCCAGGACATGCGCGATGCCAACATCATCACCCTCTATAAAAACAAAGGTGACCGCGGTGACTGCAACAACTACCGTGGAATCTCCCTGCTCAGCATAGTGGGGAAAGTCTTTGCTCGAGTCGCTCTGAACAGGCTCCAGAAGCTGGCCGAGCGCGTCTACCCTGAGGCACAGTGTGGCTTTCGTGCAGAGAGATCGACTATTGACATGCTGTTCTCCCTTCGTCAGATACAGGAGAAATGCCGTGAACAACAGATGCCCCTCTACATTGCTTTCATTGATCTCACCAAAGCCTTTGACCTCGTCAGCAGACGTGGTCTCTTCAGACTACTAGAAAAGATCGGATGTCCACCAAAGCTACTAAGTATCATCACCTCATTCCATGACAATATGAAAGGCACAATTCAACATGGTGGCTCCTCATCAGAGCCCTTTCCTATCCTGAGTGGTGTGAAACAGGGCTGTGTTCTCGCACCCACACTTTTTGGGATTTTCTTCTCCCTGCTGCTTTCACATGCGTTCAAATCCTCTGAAGAAGGAATTTTCCTCCACACAAGATCAGGGGGCAGGTTGTTCAACCTTGCCCGTCTAAGAGCGAAGTCCAAAGTACGGAAAGTCCTCATCAGAGAACTCCTCTTTGCTGACGATGCTGCTTTAACATCTCACACTGAAGAATGCCTGCAGAGTCTCATCGACAGGTTTGCGTCTGCCTGCAATGAATTTGGCCTAACCATCAGCCTCAAGAAAACGAACATCATGGGGCAGGATGTCAGAAATGCTCCATCCATCAATATTGGCGACCACGCTCTGGAAGTGGTTCAAGAGTTCACCTACCTAGGCTCAACTATCACCAGTAACCTGTCTCTAGATGCAGAAATCAACAAGCGCATGGGTAAGGCTTCCACTGCTATGTCCAGACTGGCCAAGAGAGTGTGGGAAAATGGCGCACTGACACGGAACACAAAAGTCCGAGTGTATCAGGCCTGTGTCCTCAGTACCTTGCTCTACGGCAGCGAGGCCTGGACAACGTATGCCAGCCAAGAGCGACGTCTCAATTCATTCCATCTTCGCTGCCTTCGGAGAATACTTGGCATCAGGTGGCAGGACTATATCTCCAACACAGAAGTCCTTGAAGCAGCCAACATCCCCAGCTTATACACACTACTGAGTCAGCGGCGCTTGAGATGGCTTGGCCATGTGAGCCGCATGGAAGATGGCAGGATCCCCAAAGACACATTGTACAGCGAGCTCGCCACTGGTATCAGACCCACCGGCCGTCCATGTCTCCGTTATAAAGACGTCTGCAAACGCGACATGAAATCGTGTGACATTGATCACAAGTCGTGGGAGTCAGTTGCCAGCATTCGCCAGAGCTGGCGGGCAGCCATAAAGACAGGGCTAAATTGTGGCGAGTCGAAGAGACTTAGTAGTTGGCAGGAAAAAAGACAGAGGCGCAAGGGGAGAGCCAACTGTGCAACAGCCCCAACAAACAAATTTCTCTGCAGCACCTGTGGAAGAGCCTGTCACTCCAGAATTGGCCTTTATAGCCACTCCAGGCGCTGCTTCACAAACCACTGACCACCTCCAGGCGCGTATCCATTGTCTCTCGAGATAAGGAGGCCCAAAAGAAGATTTAGAACATTGGTAATACTTGCATCTTCTTGAATGTTGCTTTCATATTGAAATGCTATTATGCTGACAAATCTGAACTATCATTGATTAGGTCTTGAACCCAGAAGTCACTGAATAATTTTTACAGCTGAAGATTTATTAATTAAATACTTAACTACCTGATATGCAACCAACCCCCGATCCCACCAACAGCTCAAACACACACACATATAGATATAAGGAATTAAAATAGAACCACGGTGAACTATAATACTGTAAAAATAACGAATTCAGAGGATGGCCTGCTATGAATAATTTCCTGTAAGCCTAGAAAAATCCAAAGAATGTTGTGGTCTACGTTTATTGAGAATTTTTCAAATACAAACTGAAACAAATCCTTAACCTCTTAAATTCTTACTGATCTAGTAAGATTATTCTCCATAGATATCCTATTTTTTTTTTTCAATTACTGTAATCATTTGCACCCAGATAGTGTATGTGATTGTTTAAATTTAATTATTTTCTGGTTTTCCTGGTTTATGTAACAGGGAAATTCCTATATTGCATATTTATTTAAGAGAAAAGGCTTGTTTTTATGGTTTATGTTTATTTATGGCCCTAACTAAGTTCAGAACTGGAGAAATGAGTGTCACTGTTTGAAGATGTATGCACAAAGCTAAACTACTTGAAAAGTATGTTTCTAAATGACATTGACAGTCTATCCAGATGAGGCGACAAACAGCAGCTATATTGAATCAATTGTATGTTTTTCAATGCTGAAGTATCACCAACCATTTGAGAATTATCCCAGTTTTATTATTAAAACACATCAAGGAACTCAAGGCTAAATTCCTCGATTTGTTGCTGACTTGAGCGCACTGATGATTATTCACAAACGCTGAAGTGGCAGGCATGAAGATAGAGCGGCAGGGATCATTAGTAATTTTATATTCAAAGGTTACTTGCAAGTCATAATTTGTGTTAAGTAAAACCCTTTGCTATTTTCCAAACACTTTTGATGTCTTCACAAGGAGTGACTTACCAGCTTATGAAAAAACAATGCTCCACTATCTTACTTATTTGCGTGACTTGGAAATCTGCAGAAGCAGCCGAAAGGAAATAATATTTAAAACATCCTTGCTGTTCTAAGTCCTAAATAAGACCAGGCTGGTCAGAGCATATTGTACTTTCCTAATAGACAGAGCGAGAGAGAGCAAGCAGCTGTTTGAAGAATTCCTAAAAGCAGCAGGCTGGATTTACCTTTGACTGAGGAGGTGGGCCCAGAGGCGGGCAAGCCACAATTTCATGTCCCCAAACAGTGTGCCGGCTTTCCAACATGGTTCCACCTGCCAACGATTTTGGAAAAGGCAGTGGGTCCTGTATACTGGCCCTTTGAGGGCTTAATTAAGGACACTCTCCCAACCACAAACAGATGTTCAACCCAGCGGATGGAGTACCCGTCACATCAGGAGGCAGTTCGTGAAACTATGGCAACCTCTCAGTGTCAGAGTCGGTAGCATGGTTGCCGGAGGCTTCAATCCATTTGGAAGGTGCTGCACAGAAAATTGGCAGCAACCGTGGCAGTGCCCATTACTGTGGTGGGCTTTCTTCCTGATGTCCAAAGACCCTAACCTTGCTGCCCTTCTTACCTACCTAATTTGTGGCTGTGACCGGGAGTGGAGGCATCCTTATGCCTCCCTACCTACTAAAGGCAGCTCCCACCTCTGATGGTGGAGCTGCCAATCTGTCAGTGCTCCTTTTGGCCTCCAGAATCAGGAGCCTGCCTTCTATTCTTAATTGGATGGGGCTCCTCGAGGTGCCCTCTGGCATTTGTGGGTTCCTAACACGCATTTCATTCTGACAATGGTATCAGGATTCAGGACTGAAAGTTTAGCCCTGCGTGTATAACATAATTTCTTCAGGCTTCAAACTTCTCTTTTACTAAAAAAATGGGAGCAATGCTTACTCTTGAATGATGAACAATCTCGATGCATCTGCAATCTCAATTTTAATCTTTTAGAAATTTCGAGCAGCTAACAAGTGGCGTAACTGGTATAAATTGTGAAAATGTTATTAATCCAGTGATACAATATATAATTGTTTTGAAAATGGCGGAAAAGGAAATGAGAAGAACTAAGGCCTTGAAATTGCATGTAACTTTTGTAATGAAATAAACATGAATATTTTTGGTGGGAAAGGACAGCTCCAAAAATATGCAGCAAAGGTGCCAAGCACGACAAAGTGAATTAAAAGTAAAATACTGCAGATGCTGGAAATCTGAAATAAACACAAGAAATGCTGGAAATACGCACCAGGTCTGGCAGCATCTGTGGAGAGAGAAGCAGAGTCAACATTTCAGGTCAGTGACCCTTCATCAGAACTGGACAAAGTGAACATTGACTGAAAGTCTGGAGAGCTTGGCCAGAAACCGAGAAAAAAACAGTAGGACTTGAAACAAAACATTACAGTAAAGCATGAAGATAACTGTGCAGTAGCAGCACAGGGCATATATGGTCTTAAAGGAAAGTAGTTATTAAACACAAATGCAAAAATGTTTTACTAACTTATGAAAGTGCTTCTATATTTTTTGTTTAGTATATGTTTTTGAGGACTTATATTTGAATTGTGGAAATGGATTCATTGGAAGGCTGAAAATTTCATAGAAGTTGGACTTTGCTTTGTCGTTGACAGTTCATTGAAAGGACACTAAGATGTTGTTTAAAACAACCTTGCTGAAAGTCATGTGCTTTAAGCGAAAAACAACAGAAACCTTGGTGACCTGGGCAAGATGTTTACAGAGAAGTAACAGATCAGGATTTATAGGGGTCAGGAGGCTTGACTATTGAGATATTGTTTTTGGTTTCGCTTTGGACAGTGTGGGGTGTGAACTGTTTTGAAGACAGTTAGCAAAAACCAGCCAAGAGAACACCCATCATTAGCACCCTCTTCCGTCTCTTTGAGAACTTCCAGAGAATCAAGTGTCAGAAATAGAGAAATTGATGCTGCATTTCTCCTGAGAAGTCTGCCAAAAACCCCTGATGTCACATTTCTCCTAGAAAGCCTACCAAACTGATCCTCAACATCGCCTGAGAAGAATTGCTCCAGAAAGATCCCAGTAACAGCCATCTACATATATTTTGGGAAGCCAGACCAAAAAGGGACAACTGACATCTTTCCATATCTTCTCTTTTTTTCTTCAAGAATTAGCAAATATTTGGCTAAAGCATTCTTTTTTGTCTTTTTCTTGTAACAGAGCGCTGCAGAGAGAATTTCTGTATTTTTTTCAGTGTGTGTGTGGGTTTTGTGTGGGGGATTTAAAAAAGGAATTTACATATTTCAATCTGTGTGTTAATGCTTTGCTTCGTTATTGGTTAAGATTTATTTTATAATAAACTGATAATTTTGTTGTTTATTGAAGAAACTTGGTCGGTGTATTTTTTTCTGGCAAAAAAAGTAAACTGACCGCATCAGTAACTGGGTTAACATTTCAAAAAATATATGTTGTGACCTATGGAGAAGTGGAACTGGAAAAGACAGTGCATTCCTCCGCCTCGGCTGTAACATGGCACAGATACAGTCCCCAACACTTACAGCGAGCACATGTAGAAAGCAGTCCATGTAGAAATGCAGCAAAACCTGGACAATATCCAGGCTTGGGCTGAGAAGTGGCAAGTAACATTCGCGCCACACAAGTGCCAGGCAATGACCATCTCCAACATGAGAAAATCTAACCATCTCCCCTTGACATTCAACGACATTACCATCGCTGAATCCCCCACTATCAACATCCTAGGGGCTACCATTGACCAGAAACTGAACTGGAGTAGCCATATAAATACCGTGGCTACGAGAGCAGGTCAGAGGCTAGGAATCCTGAGGCGAGTAACTCACCTCCTGACTCCCCAAAGCCTGTCCACCATCTACAAGGCACAACTCAGGAGTGTGATGGAATACTCTCCACTTGCCTGAATGGGTGCAGCTCCAACAACACTCAAGAAGCTCGACAGCATCCAGGACAAAGCAGCCCACTTGATTGGCACCCCATCTACAAACATTCACTCTCTCCACCACCGACACACAGTGGCAGCAGTGTGTACCATCTGCAAGATGCACTGCAGCAATGCACCAAGGCTCCTTAGACAGCACCTTCCAAACCCGTGACCTCTACCAACTAGAAGGACAAGGGCAGCAAATACATGGGAACGCCACCAAGTTCCCCTCCAAGTCACACACCATCCTGACTTGGAACTATATCGCTGTTCCTTCACTGTCACTGAGTCAAAATCCTGGAACTCCCTTCCTAACAGCACTGTGGGTTTACCGACCCCAAATGGACTGCAGCGGTTCAAGAAGGCAGTTCACCACCACCTTCTGAAGGGCAATTAGGGATGGGCAATAAATGCTGGCCTGGCCAGCGCCGCCCACATCCCATGAATGAATAAACAAAAAAAAAAAGCAGTCTGACAATTTAGAGATGGTGGAGAGATATGGTGATGAGGTAGAATTCGGTTTCGCCAGCCTATGCCATATGCAAGTTGACGTCGTGTCTTTGGATGATGTCGCCTGGGCAGCATGTGGATGAGAAATCGGAGGAGGCTGATGATAGATCTTTGGGGAGCACCAAAGATAATGGTATAGGAGTAGGAAGAGGGATGAAAAGCCATTGCAGGTGATTCTTTGGCTACAACGGGATAGAAAAGAATGGACCAATGTGAGTGCAATCCCACCCAGCTCGACCATGGTGGAGAGGCATTCGAGGATATTGTGATCAAGTATGTAAAGTCTGCAGACAGGTCAAGATAGCATGAGGAGGGATAGTTTACCTTTGTCACAGTTGCATAAGATGTTATTTCTGACTTTGATAGGAGCTGTTCCTGTTCTGTGGCAAGTGTGGTAACCTGATTGGAGGGATTCATACATGGAGTTTAGGAAAGATGGGCATAGATTTGGGGAGCAATAGAATGTTCAAGGACTTTGAAGAGAATGGGAGTTTGGAAATTGGGTGATAGTTTGCAAGGATGGTGGAGTCAGGGTTGGATTTTTGAGGAGAGGATTGATTACAGCAGATTTGAAGGAAAGAAGAATAGTACCTGAGGAGAGAGAACTGTTAACAACATCAGCTAACATAGAGACCAGGAAGGGAAGTTGTGGGGCCAGCTATATAGTGGGAAGGGGATGTAGGAAGCAAGAGATGTGACTTATGGATAAAATGAGCTCAGAGAGAGCATGAGGGGAGATAGGAGAGAAACTAGAGAAAGATGTGAGCTCAGGGCTAGGGCAGGGGGAAACCTTAGAGGAAGTTTGGTCCAATGGACTAGAGGAAAGGAGGGAAGTGGCAGAGGCAGCTCATTAGAAGGTCTCAATCTTAGTGACAAAGAAGCCCATGAGCTCCTTGCCTCCTCGCTTTTGTTGTTGGAGATGAGTATGGAAGAGGCAGGGTTTAAGAAGATGGTTTGCAATAGAGAAAAGAAGACGTGGGTTATCTTTACATTCCAGGATGAACAGCACCACTATCATCAACTCCTCCAGCATCTACATTGTGTGGTTTACCATTGACCTGAAGCTCAACTGCACCAATCTTATAAACACTGTGAATACCAAAGCAGGACAGAACCTGCGTGATCTGCTGTGAATGGCTGACCTTCTATAAATGGCTCTTTTAGCTGATGATGGTTGAAAATGATTCAACCTTGTCTTTTGCACTCCCGTGCTGGCCTCCACCATCATTGATGATGGGAATATTCCTATAACCTCCTCCTCCCATTAGTTGCTTAATTGTCCACCACCATTCACAAAAAATGTGGCAGGACTGCCTATTGCCTTTTGCCAGGGGTGCCTATTCATAACAACATGTGTTTTCCTCATTTGCTTCATCACAAGAAAATTTGAGGGAGAAAGTGCACCTTCCCTCTCCCTGGCAAAATTTTGTCTCTGTTTCTGTTTAGCAAATAGTAATAACCAAGCCAGCCACATCAGTTCTGTTTTCACTACATAAAAAAAGAAATCCAATGACCAATATATGGACACTAGCTTGCAGGGTATACAGCAAGCTGTTAATAGTAACCTCTGAGAGGAATCCCAGTACAATAGGACTCATTCTCCTGCTCTGGTGACTGGCCAACTGTTCCCTTTTCTTCCATATCCCTGCATCTGCTGAATCCAGTGAGGATAAATGCAACTAGTGCAGATCAAACACTGTAGCAAAATCATCTGTTTGAAGCAAACACTCTGCTTTAGAAATGTCCTTAAAAATACAGAATACCAAAGTGCATGCTGCTGTACCAAAGAGAAAGCTCTGCTCTGTGTGGTATGCTGTAGTATCTAATAGCCTGTAATATTAATTAGAGTGCACCAGTTATGTTGGGATGATTCTGTCATTCTATAAGTGATTTAACAGAAAGCAGATTGTTATTTATATAAACAACACACATTTACTGATTTACTTATTGGAAAGACACTGATCCTAGAAAATATACATAATCACATGCCTCACATCACATTTACAACTTCACTTTTACCTGCTGATGTAGATCTAAGTGTTTGGCTACTTGATTTGTTCTTTCCACATGTCTGTACCTGACCATGGCCCCAAGCCCCTTCAGTTTTCTAGTCGTAACTGCTGGCCACCTGTTGGTGTTATGACAGGTAAAATCCCAGAAAAGTCTGGGTCTGTATGTGTTCATAGTGAGCTGTTTATTTGTTATTTTGGCTCTTTGTCTGTATTTTCTTCTTTTCTGCCTATTTTTTAATGATAAGCTGGTAAGATGAAAGGTGACAGTTACATTATTTTACAATGAAATAAAAACAGCTCGAGCAAAAACTGCTTTGCACAATGAAAATTGTTGAGTAAGCTATTCTTTATGAGGTTCAGGATAAGCTGGTTGTCTGGTATATGTTTTAGAAGTGAATCTGTACATATCTGTTGGAAAATCAATGTATATTTGGTCAGAACTAAATCCATAGAAGACACAAATCACTGGATGAAAAGAGCTTCCTTTGAAGTCAATAAATATTTCATTTTACTTAATGAACACAGATATACAGTGTGTGTATTTCTTTCTGTTTAGTTATTTTTATTTACTTACTGCATCTCTTTAGCACATATTTTAACAATTTTATGAAGTTATTTTAAGAAAAATAATGTCATCCTCTGGTAACATAGGTTAATTCTTAAACCAAAAAACCCAATTTCATCGACTAACATGAAAGAGTTGTTTTGAAACTGACAAGTGAACAGTAAACTGAAAACTGGACCTACATTTTACACCCAAATGGTTAATTAGTTAATTGGATTTTCAACACACGAGAGTCACTACCAGACAAAGATGTTGCTTGCTGCAACCTTTGTATTCTTAATCATACTAAAATACCTGAAAATAATAGTTTGGGATATATAAAAAAATGCTAAAAGTTTTGCATCTACACACACTTCCTCTTGTGTAATGCTTACTTCCTGTAATATCACACTTTAACTACCACACTTCCCACTTTATTGATTACTTTAAAGTGTAACAGCAGGAAATCTGAACTGAAGAAGTATGTAATGTATGAATCAAAAATGAGGAAAGTGTTTAGATAACTAACAACAAGGGACTATTAATAACTGATGAGAACAATCAATCCCATTAATAAAAGAAAGAGGAAGGTGAACCTATCAAATCATTCCAAATGCATTTTGGGGAAGAAAATGTCAACTTTTTCTCAATGACTGACATTTCAATTGTTCAAACTAAGGGTTGAAACAAAATAAAAACAAAAATATACAGATTCCATGATAATCAGATTCTATTTACTGACTGAATTATCTTTTATGCCTCTTACTATATTAACTAATGTTTTTAGTTCAAAGCCTCAGCATGTCTCAGAAACCTGTGCTTTGATTGGATATTTTTCCACATGAACAGTTGAATGGAGTTAACCAACTATATAGGGGAGAAGGATAAACCTGGTGATTATAGACTAGCCAGTTTAACGTTGTTGGTGGTGAAGCTTTTAGAAACAATAATCCTGGAGAAAATTAACAACCACTTGGACAAGCATGGACTAATAAAAGAGAACAAGCATGGACTAATAAAAGTGTTTAAAATCATAAAGGGTTTGAGATAGAGAAGTTTGGATTGAGCAAATAAGGTTGAAGGGGCGTTAAGCAAAGGGCAGAGGTTTAAACTGATTGGCAAAAGAACCAGAGGAGACATGAAGAAAAACGTTTTGATGCAATGAATGGTTAGGATTTGGAATGCACTGCCTGAAAGGGTGATGGATATAAATTCAATAGCAGCCTTCAAAAGGGAATTTGACGAATACTTGAAGGTGAAAATAATTGCAGGGATATGGGGAAAGACAGGGCCGAGCGCGTCTACCCTGAGGCACAGTGTGGCTTTCGTGCAGAGAGATCGACTATTGACATGCTGTTCTCCCTTCGTCAGATACAGGAGAAATGCCGTGAACAACAGATGCCCCTCTACATTGCTTTCATTGATCTCACCAAAGCCTTTGACCTCGTCAGCAGACGTGGTCTCTTCAGACTACTAGAAAAGATCGGATGTCCACCAAAGCTACTAAGTATCATCACCTCATTCCATGACAATATGAAAGGCACAATTCAACATGGTGGCTCCTCATCAGAGCCCTTTCCTATCCTGAGTGGTGTGAAACAGGGCTGTGTTCTCGCACCCACACTTTTTGGGATTTTCTTCTCCCTGCTGCTTCACATGCGTTCAAATCCTCTGAAGAAGGAATTTTCCTCCACACAAGATCAGGGGGCAGGTTGTTCAACCTTGCCCGTCTAAGAGCGAAGTCCAAAGTACGGAAAGTCCTCATCAGAGAACTCCTCTTTGCTGACGATGCTGCTTTAACATCTCACACTGAAGAATGCCTGCAGAGTCTCATCGACAGGTTTGCGTCTGCCTGCAATGAATTTGGCCTAACCATCAGCCTCAAGAAAACGAACATCATGGGGCAGGATGTCAGAAATGCTCCATCCATCAATATTGGCGACCACGCTCTGGAAGTGGTTCAAGAGTTCACCTACCTAGGCTCAACTATCACCAGTAACCTGTCTCTAGATGCAGAAATCAACAAGCGCATGGGTAAGGCTTCCACTGCTATGTTCAGACTGGCCAAGAGAGTGTGGGAAAATGGCGCACTGACACGGAACACAAAAGTCCGAGTGTATCAGGCCTGTGTCCTCAGTACCTTGCTCTACGGCAGCGAGGCCTGGACAACGTATGCCAGCCAAGAGCGACGTCTCAATTCATTCCATCTTCGCTGCCTTCGGAGAATACTTGGCATCAGGTGGCAGGACTATATCTCCAACACAGAAGTCCTTGAAGCGGCCAACATCCCCAGCTTATACACACTACTGAGTCAGCGGCGCTTGAGATGGCTTGGCCATGTGAGCCGCATGGAAGATGGCAGGATCCCCAAAGACACATTGTACAGCGAGCTCGCCACTGGTATCAGACCCACCGGCCGTCCATGTCTCCGTTATAAAGACGTCTGCAAACGCGACATGAAATCGTGTGACATTGATCACAAGTCGTGGGAGTCAGTTGCCAGCATTCGCCAGAGCTGGCGGGCAGCCATAAAGACAGGGCTAAATTGTGGCGAGTCGAAGAGACTTAGTAGTTGGCAGGAAAAAAGACAGAGGCGCAAGGGGAGAGCCAACTGTGCAACAGCCCCAACAAACAAATTTCTCTGCAGCACCTGTGGAAGAGCCTGTCACTCCAGAATTGGCCTTTATAGCCACTCCAGGCGCTGCTTCACAAACCACTGACCACCTCCAGGCGCGTATCCATTGTCTCTCGAGATAAGGAGGCCCAAAAGAAGTGTCTAACTGAATCACTGTTTGAAAGATCCAGGGCAGACTGGATGGGCCAAATGATCTGCTTCTGTCCTGTTATGCTCTGTGATTCTATCATTCTGTATCTGTGTATCCTGAGTATGTTTAGTTTATTTAATTTTCTCGTATGCTTCAATACATTCCTCTGGAGTTTAAATAAATGCTGTTTCCACAAGTTCTATGAGATTATGTGAGTGTCTTTGCTTTTTCCAAAGGACTTTAAAATAAACTGGGCATTGAATTCTCAAAGGTTTATTTGAAACCAGTCACACATATAAGTTATGAGCAACTACTCTTTATTTTGAGCTATTCCATTTTACTACACAGGGAATTTGACAACATCTGTGATTAAAAGCACCTGTGGCTTCATTTGCTCACATTTACAACATAAATCAACAATTGCTTATTGGGAATGCACATCTTTTACTGAATTGAATAGTCAAATAGTACTTCTAAGTGATTTGAATTAATGGCTTGCTCCTGAATTGATGCTGTCAGGCTCCAGATACAGTTCAATTCTTACTTTTTGATAAAAATCCTGCATCAGTTTTAAGGCCTAAAGATACAGCGCTTGTATAAAAATTTAGAAACTGTGCAACAAACTTTTGAGTGTCTTTGCTTTTTTTTTGTTTATCAAAATGGGAAAATAGAGAATAAAAAAAAGAAAACTTGGCTTCCTCTCTGTTCCTTGCGCCCAGAATCACCTCTGGTTGATGGAGGCCTCGGGGTAGGCTTGAGCGCCGTGTTTCACTAGGCCACTTAGTAAGTAGTACAGCTGCAAAATGATAAGGGAAGTCAGGAATCCCATGCATCTCATTTGAATCCCAGTGATTGGCCCTCACCTACTGCAGACACATGCCATATCAGAACCCCCAGCATAGTTTCAGAAAGCCCAAAGTACAGGTAAAGGAATGGAGAAATGGTGAAGTGAATCTCCACCTCCTGTTTCCTCACCTTTATGCCTAGGGAAATGAATTTTCCCTGCATGCAAGGTCAATATATGTCAGTAAAGATACTATTAAATCATTAGGTATATTCTAGCCCGAACTTAAAAGTAAAGAGTGGCTGATGATGGGGAAAGCCTACATGGTGGCGTTAGGGTTATAGAGTCATAGAGTCATAACAACTCAGAAGGAGGCCATTCAGCCCATCGAGCCCATGCCAGATTACATCTCGAGGGTTTATAGATGGGTCAGGAGAGGAAGCTGACATAGGTTCACAGTGAAAGCAGCGGATGATTGTCTGAAATGGGCTTAAGCCTGTTTCATCCCCGGTATTCTGGAACACCCAACATCCTTCCGCCCCCACTCATCCCCATTCACCACTCAGTCACTTGCTGAAGCCTTCTAGGTCAGGAATAAAAACAGAAAGTGCTGGAAATACTCAGCAGGTCCGGCAGCAGCTTGGAGAGAGAAACAGAGTTAACAGAGGTTCTGATGAAAGGTCACAGGCCTGAAACGTTAACTCTGTTTCTCTGTCCACAGATGCTGCCAGACCTGCTGAGTATTTCCAGCACTTTCTGTTTTTATTTCAGATTTCCAGCATTCGCAGTATTTTGCTTTTATTTTATTTGTTTTCAAGATCAGGGTAGCCAATGCTCCCAGACCCTTCTCCCAATCCTCTTGCACATCAGAAAGTCCCTCAACGTCCCTTCCCTTCACTCTTGGATCCTGTGCACTCTCTTAGGACCTTGCGCTCCAATGGTTACTGATTACATTGCCACCTCTCCCAGTGATCCCAGATGATAGACTCTGCCCAGTGATCTCAGGAACACTTCTATTACATTGAAATACTTCTAGACCCCAAGATCCTACCCCAATAATGCCTACCCCTGGGTCCCCTTACAATGATCCCAGATTCCAGGGCTACTCACAATGCTGACATATCAATATTTTTATTGTAATTGCTTGGATGAACATCCCTGCTCTTATAAAACATGTCTCATTATGAGTAATCTTACGTATATAAAAAACTTTGTATCGGTGGCAACACTTATTTACCTGTCTTCTGGCTATTTACTTTCAATGACTTTTTGTGTTAAACCTAATGTAAAAAGTACTGTGCACCAGAATCAATCAGTACTGACGCCTCTGTATTGGTAAATAGATAAATGAAATTTTACTTGGAGCGATGGACAGAACTAACCTTCAGGCAGTTGCACATAATTGACAGCTTTGGATTAATGAGTTTTCAAATCAATTCACATGCTCAATATAGTTTTTACTTCTTTAGGCAAAAGACATTGACAATGGTGACTTAAACATAAGAGCTAACAAGTGCACCTGCTTATGACGCTATGGTGCTGAATTCCTGCAGATGTTCTCTCACTCATTTGCCAAAACTCTGGTGGAAGATCCATCAAAACCTTGGGAAAATGCTGTCTAAACCCTTTATTAAAAATTCATTTATGGGATGTAAGCATCGCTGGCAAGGCCAGCAATTATTGGCCATCCCTAATTGTCCTTGAGAAGGTGGTGGTGAGCCGCCTTCTTGAACCGCTGCAGTCCATGTGGTGTAGGTACACCAACAGTACTGTTAGGGAGGAAGTTCCAGGATTTTGACCCAGCGACAGTGAAAGAACGGCGATATAGTTCCAAGTAAGGATGATGTGTGACTTGGAGGGGAACTTGCAGATGGTGGTGTTTGCATGCATTTGCTGCCCTTGTCCTTCTAGTTGGTAGTGGTCGCAGGTTTGGAGGCTGCTGTTGAAGGAGCCTTGATGAGTTGCTGCAATGCATCTTGTACATGGTACACTCTGTTGTCACTGTGTGCTGATGGTGGAGGGAGTGAATGTGTAAGGTGATGGATGGGGTGCCCATCAAGCGGGTTGCTTTGTCTTTGATAGTGTTGAGCTTCTTGAGTGTTGTTGGAGCCGCACGCATCCAGGCAAGTGGAGATTATTCCATCATACTCCTGACTTAGGCCTTGTAGATGGACAGGCTTTGGGAGTTAGGAGGTGAGTGATTTGCCACATAATTCCCAGCCTCTGACCTGTTCTTGTAGCCACAGTATTTATATGGCTGATCCAATTAAGTTTCTGATCAATGGTAACCGCCAGGATGTTGATACTTGAGGATTCAGCGATGGTAATGCTGTTGAATGTCAAGGGGAGATGTTTAGATTCTCTCTTGTTGGAGATGCTCATTGCTTGGCACTTGTGTGGTGCGAATGTTACTTGGCACTTTTCAGCCCAAGCCTGAATGTTGCCCAGGTCTGGTTGGGATGTGGACATGGTCTGCTTCAGTATCTGCAGAGTCACAAATGGTACTGAACACTGCATTCATCAGTGAATGTCCCCACCTCTGACCTTATGATGGAGGGAAGATCATCGAAGCAACTGAAAATGGTTGGTCCGAGGACACTACCCTGAGGAACTCCTGGGGCTGAGATGATTGGCCTCCAACAACCACAACCATCATCCTTTGTGCTAGGTATGACTCCAACCAGTGGAGAGCTTTCCCCCTGATTCCCATTGATTTCGGTTTTGTTTGGGCTCCTTGATGCCACACTCTGTCAAATGCTACCTTGATATCAAGGGCAATCACTCTCACCTCTGAAGTTAAAGCGGGTCTTTGGCAGACAAGCAGGAGAGACCCCCAATGGAAATTCTCCCCCGCCCGCCAGATTCTTATTTTGTGATTGACTTATGACAGATAATCCAAATTATGATTTTGTTTTCCATTACTCATTTTTTTTAATGTTGGGTTTTCTTCATTTTTAGTGCCACCCCATCTGTTCTCCTGACTTAGAAGATGGTTAGGCAATTTGTTGCCCAGGCTATGCCACTGCCAACTGATAGCTGACGTAAAACAGCATCTCTATAGTAAGAGAAACAGAAGAAAAGTCTGTAACAAGAAAGGCCATTCAGCTATCAAGCCTGCTCAATCCAAAATCCACTTATGATTAGTCCATCATAGAATTCCCTCTTTTTATAAATGAAGGCGACTCCTTTCCCTTCTCCCAAAAAAGACCCATATATAAGGGAAACTCCCATGTATTACAGAAAAATTGGGTTCCCACAAACATATGTAACCAATTCAAATATTCTGTTATTTTATGGAATTTTGAGCTGTCATTTTCCTTCATCATTTCAAAATGGCTCTTGAGAAACTTGTAAAGTGTCCATCTGTTCTAATTGTGAAATTATCCATTGTAGAGGTAGACATATCTTTTTGAATCGGCTTCTTCTGGCTTCAATCCCACTCTTTATACTGCTCTGATGCTGCTGAATGCTATCCAGTGGAGTAGGTTGTACTGTTCCCTCAAGCTCTTGCTGCCGCACATGATCATCTGTGCTGTTTGCTACCCTAAAGCTGTTCCACAGTTCAGCTCCCTCATCTGCAATGAGCCTGTGGATTTACCCTTCATCCTCCCCTGGATTCTGTAAAAGTGTTGTTGCCTCCCAAATCCATGTCCATCTCACCCACAACTCCCTTTTCATTGCCCTCCAATCAGAGTTTCCACTTTGTCCACGGCACCAAAACAGCCCTCATCACAGCCATGAATGTTATTCTCTGTGACTGTGATGCATTCTTATTACTTTACATCCTCAATCCCTCTGCAGCCTTCAGTATAGTTGACCATGCCATCCTCCTCCAATATGTCTCCTCCATTATCCAGCTTGGTAGCACTTATTTGGTGCCACTCTTACCCATCTCATTATAGCCCTAGCATCTTTCCAAGTTTCATCTCACCACTCCAATACTGGAAGTTCAGAAGGAGAGCCATAACAAACTTTCCAACGGCAGTTCCTTCCCTAATTTGAATTGGTTACTGGCACAAGAAAGCTTGTTCAGAGATCTTGGGCAATAGGACACCTCGCTGAGGAGCATGAAGTCTTGTGAAGCAGAATCTCTTAAAGAACCATTAAAGGGAAAGTTCTGGTGGAGACTGAAAAGTGTTTTAATTGAGCACATTAGTGCAGCAGAAATAAGCGGACAAACTCTATTCCCTTTGATACTTCAGCGTTGGATGCCATGATGTAAGAAGTGCACCAAAGGGAAATGGCCTTATTTGAGGCTGAAAGCTACCCTTCTGTAAAAACACGAGTGCAAAAATGCAGTAAATATATTTACAAGTGCAAACAGAAACATATACTTCTAACAACAGACTCATTCCATCCCTCAAAAATCACCTGGTGCAAAGTGCAACACATGACAAATTGGGGTATACCAACTTAGAGAATTTTCCCAACTATCAACAAGGCACAATTATTAGTGGGAAATAAATACTTGGCATGAAAAAGGATGTCAGGGCTCTTGGAAACAGCTTGTAGAACACAAGAGTAATAGAATTTTTATTTATTTTATAAACATAAAGCCAGTAATATTGGTCCATACGAACATACATACAAATTTGGAGGAGAAGAAGGCCACTTGGCCCGTCGAGCCTGCTCTGCCATTCAATAAAATCATGGCTGATCTGATTGCAACCTCATCTCCATATTCCTGCCTGCCCTCAATAACCTTTCACCCCCTTGCTTATCAAAAATCTATTTACCTCTGCCTTAAAAATATTCAAAGACTCTACTTCCACCGCCTTTTGAGGAAGAGAGTTCCAAAAACTCACGATCCTCTGAGAGAAAAAATTTCTTCTCATCTCTGTCTAAAATGGGCGACCCCTTATTTTTAAACAGTGACCCCTAGTTCTAGATTCTCTCACAAGAGGAAACATCCTTTCCACATCCACCCTGTCAAGACCCCTCAGAATCTCATATGTTTCAATCAAGTTGCCTCTTACTCTTCTAAACTCCAGCGGATACAAGCCTAGCCTGTCCACCCTTTCCTCATAAGACAACCTGCCCATTCCAGGTATTAGTCTAGTAGATTAGTCTGGTAGATGAAGAAGGGCTAAGGATTGCAGCATTAACATCAAGGAGCTAACTGTTGGTTGTCTTGTGAGAGAAATGCAGAAACTGTTGCTGGAAAATTGAAAGTAACATGATTTTCCTTGTCGCATCAAGGAGCAAGGAGGAAATTGAGATGCCATGATTCACTTTGAGAACGATGAAGGTTGTGCACATTGAGCATGTGTAATCTGAAGGAACTTGATAAATATAGAATATAATTACCAGACAAAAGAGTTAATAGGATTAGATAAAGAGAGGAGGACATTGATTTTATGAAGAAACAGAATGGGAGAACGGATGGAAGTTTAAGCCCTTCAGTGGAAAAACAGAAGCTTAGCAAACCAATACAGCACAGAGGAATAATGTGACAGAAATGTGGCAGATAAGCATGAACATAACTTTGGTGTCTTTGGCATTAACTAAACTAAAACTGAACAGCCTAATGGAACTTAATATGTGGGGAATTATGGGCTGAAGGTTTTTCTGCTCTGGGAAATGGGAATGGAGGTGGGGGGGTGGGTGCACACAGAACGGTATGGGGTGGTGTCGGGCAGTGTTCTCGATGTTGTCCTGTTCCCATGCCATTTTGTCTGCGATGAATGAAGTTTGAGGATGGCCTTCCCGCCCAAGGACAATTGAGCCATTTAAGTGGCCAATTAAGGGCCACTAAGGGCAGCTTCCCACCTCCGCTCTCATTTCAGGAATGTCAGAGGGGACTGCCACCACGTGGAGACATCAAGCGGGCTCGATGGGTGGGGGTGGTGGTGATAGTCCTACTCTGGGGGCAATCCAGGGCCCATGGAGGTACCCCACAGTGGTGACGGCTGCGCCCAGTGGCAAGACCCTTGGCATCCTCACCACCCACCACCCCCCCCACACCCCCTCGCCAAGGCATACCTGACTGTCTTCGGTGACCCCGACCCCACTTAACTGCCTCCCGAGGTCTCCTCCATCTTTGCCACTGCAGGCCTCCTGCAGTACCAGCAGTGACCACTGCTCCCAGTGATGCTGCTGGTACTGCTGAACTGCTGGCCCTCCGACTGGCCGGCATCTGGAGGTGGGAGCTTGTCCCTTAAAGTTAATTGACTGCTCACTGTGGAATTCCACAGGGCATCTGACAGAGGACTGAGGTGGGGTCGCCCCCGGACCCCCATCACTGGGATACAATTCTGACCTATGTGTGTAAAATAGTGGTCTGTCAGTGTATAGTCTGTTGACATATAATCAAATAATCCTATCATAGTTTATATTTGGAAAGTAAATTTGTACCCTTTTTAACCCAGGCTATATTAAAAATAACACATTGAGATCAATCATAAAACAAGGCCAGCTTGTATTAAAGAATTGCTTTTCCTTTTGACTTTTTAGCAAGAAAGAGGACAGAAGAGCAAATAACAAAGTACAAATGGTTGCATTTTCTTTTTCTGTGAGAGTTGTATTTGACATGTATTTGAAAATTGTTAACTGAACAGTAGATCTCCACTTGATGGGAGTAAGCACATGGTAGTAATTATATTCCAAGATCTCTCGTATTTTTTGTTGTTGTTCTTTGACAGAATATTCTACAGGTTCAGAAATAAAAGCAGCCAGTTATTACCATGCTAATTTTAGCATTTATTTCAACATAACAGTAGTAAAGGTTAAAAAAAAACCCCACCACATTCTCAGAGCTGGTTCCGAGAAATAAAACAATGGATTAGAACTACTTGTAAATGTAATCTGATGAAAGTTGATTTGTTTAAACAACCTACTTCCACTATACAATGCTGTACCCTTTTCAAAAACTCACTACAAATGTGTAGTCAGTCAGAAGTGAAACCAATTTAAATCTGTCTGGGTGGCAGAATATCTTCGAATGCAGTCATAGTCCCTTCACTAATGGAAACTGAGTTCAATTTCAATCACAACAAGCAGAATGAAAATCTTTCTTTTGATTGGAGACATGCTGCTCCAGCACACTGATGTATCAAAGCACTTTGTCAAGAAGTGGTAGGATGTAGCTTTGTAACCACAAATCCCCACACGCTTAGTTTCCAATCGCGGGCAGGGCTTCAAGGGTAGCTGTAGAGTGGAGAAGCAGTTCCCCACTGGGGAAGAAAGAAAAATCAGGCCATTTGTGCACTTCCTAATTGCCATTACAGAGCAGCATTTGCAGAACTTTGGCAATAGTTTTATTTTCCCCTGATCCTTAGTGTAGATGAAGCTACTATCAATTACGTATAGCTGGTTGGGAAATAGTAATTTGTATTAGTAGAAAAAAATCATTAGGGGAGAAAAATTAATATAAGCTTTAAAAAATTAACATGTCCTCTCTTTGATGATGTGCTTCTGTATAAAATTAGCTTGGTAGAACTCCAAATATATGAGAGAATTTAATCCTTAAAAGAATAAGTACTAAATTATTAGTGATGAGGATGATAGTGAAGAGAAATTATAAGAACCTTTAAGGGCCTATTTTCCTGAGTTCCCCCAGACCAGATGCTAAATAAAAGCAGTAGACAGGTTCTGCCCTCTCCAGCATAGGGCAGCCCCTACTTCCTGTCTCAGGCCAGTTAAATTGCCTTAAGCTGCCTTTCTGGCCTAGGTGATTGGGATCTTCTAGTTGCTGATGGAGAAAGTCCCAATTGAACTGCACTTTTCTAGAAGGAAGATAAAAATAAATATTGTGGCCTACCTGCAAATCTTCTGCTTGTTGCCAGAAACCTGAAGAAAATCCAGTCAGAATACAGCACCAGATATTTCTGGGCACCCATTTTATGTTGCTGTCAGATTTTTGCAATAGGTGCAGGTCCATCACAGCTATGGTAATGTGATAGGAAGGGACTTCCTTGGTCTCTTGCCTCATTTTCCTGGGAAAGTGATGACTAGGTGTGCTATGTTAATGGCCCAGGATATGAAATACAATAGTTATGCTGTTCCTATCCAGCGCCATAGCAATGATAACCCAGGATAATCCACCCTTCTGTCCTAGGCTAACTGCTGGGCACATCGTAGATCGTTTTAAAAAATCGTTCATTCTCAAGTTATGCCCAAGTTATGGGCATCACTGGCTTGGCTGATATTTGTTGTCTATCTCTAATTGAACTGAGAAGGTGGGTGGCTAGGCCACTTCAGAGAGCAGTTAAGAGTCAAGCATGCTGGCGTGGAACTGGAGACATATATAGTTCAGACTGGGTAAGGACAGTGGGTTTGCTTCCCTTAAGCACAGTAGTGAACTAGCTGTGTTCTTACAATTGTCATGGAAACCACACCTGCCAAAGTGAGACATGTTGGTTTTGTCATATGGAACATTACTTTTTAAACTGTTACTGGGCTGAAAAAATAACTTGGTTTAAAAAGACCGCTGAAACATGGCTGCACATATTTGCATTTTAAAAGGACAGCGGCTGGAAACATGACTGCTTGTTTTGCATTCTAAAAGACAGTTGAAAAAAAAGAGACAATGAGAACTGCTCATTGATTCAATTAGCAGAGATTGGTCTGGGCAACAGTGATCCACATCTTGTCTGTGTAAGAGACAGCACTACCAACCACCCCCCCCCCCCCAACCTTCACCCCCCCCAACCCCCACCCCGCCACTGAGAGCTTTGAAATCTACAAACCACAGAAAAGGTTATCCCAGATAGAGAGTTGGTCACATGATTAACCTGCTGGCCAACTTGGAGTTTTGAATTGTGCTCACAGAACCGTTTGAAAACAGACTGCAACTGAACTTGAAGATGAGAGCTCCTGGCTCCCTCTCTCTCTCACACAAATTTCCAGGCACCCATGGAAGTCACTTAAACTTCAAGAGAGAAACCCCTGCAGCTAAACAAGTAAAACTGTGCACTGGGCCCCAACGAGAACGGCAAGATTTAACTGCAATCAAAAACTGTACATCTAATCCACACACAGCAAATGAACTCCAGCTATTGCTTCAAACCTTTCCCCTTTATTCTTCCTCCTTTTCTGACTTTGTTTGTGTGTGTGTTTATCACGTACCCATGCTAGCGTAGTCGTGTCGCATATTTCTAGTACTTTCAACGAATTAGAGTTCTAAGGTTACACCTTTCTTGTTTAAATCTGAGAAAACCTGTCTGGTGGATTTCTTAGAGAACAGTGAACAAGGATTCGCTGAGGGGAAATTTAAAACATAGTGTTTAAAAATTAAACCCTGTTGTGGCCAAACCAGGCAAAGGCTGAAATGGAATCCCTAGACCCTTTCTCACCTGGTCATAACACAATAATTCATGGTTACTTTTCCGAGTGACAGCTTTTCATTTCCAAATTTCAAAGAACAGAATTCAAATTTTCAAACTGCCAGTTGGGATCTGAACTTGCATTCTCTGGATTATGAGTCCAGGTCTAGTAACATCACGACAATGCTACTGTACTCTGCCATTGCTAAATTAAAAACATGAGTAGTCTGTTGATGATTTTGCTCAGGTGAGCATGAATGACTTTTGACCAAATAAAAGTAATATGGATTAATGTCAGAAAGCCCCAAGAGAAATTGATGAAACAGTTCAGGCCAGAAATAAGTACGAATTTTAATCTGTAACACTGTGTCTTTTCCGTCAAAATAGTAGTCCTACATGAAAACGGGGAACATTTATGGAATCCATTGCAAACCCTGAAGACTTTCTTGAGCTTAAAGATCGTGTATGATATCTGGATAGTAACAATTCTTCATTAAGCATCTGTTGCTACCTTCAGTGAGTACCTGTTGATGCCTTTAGTGAGTATCTGTCATGTCCTTCATGTCAGCTTCCATCTGTTCTTCCTTGAGCATCTGTCAGTGCCTTGAGTGAGCTGCTGGTCGATGACAACAAGGAACATACCACAAATGCAGACAGGATATTTAAGTTACTGGGTTTCTTGTCGGGGGTTACTGTTGAAGAATACAGTGAAGATTAAATACCATCCAGTTTAATGCATGAGGCAGCTATAGAGATATCCAGAATGAAGTCATTTAGTTTCCATTGGTGTGTGGTTCTAAAACTAGCTCAGAGTTCAGTTTTGTTTATTTTGAATTTGTTGATGGATAACTACTTGAGGGCAGATTGCTGCTCATAGAAACTGTAATAGTAGGCGACCCTTTAGTTTTATTCTGCTTTACTGTATTTTTGAAATGTTGATTAGTGAGACTTTTTAATCTCCCTTTTATGTAACTATCCTATATTGTTTACATTTGTTCTGACTTCCTTCACCTTCGGACTCCTCAAAGTCTCTTTATCATCTACAAGGCTCACAACAGGAATACGCCATGTCACCTAGATGTGTCCAACAATTAAGTTCTTGATGTTGTCAAACTTCTGAAATGTTGATGTAGCTGCATCCTTCAAGGCAAGGCGGTGAATATTCCATCACACATCTGACTTGGGCCTTGCAGATGATGGTGAGGCATTGAGGGGTGAGGAGGTGAGCCACAATCATCCAGCTAATACCCTTCTCGTGTAGTTATAGTGCTGATATTGTTACTCTTAGGATGTTAATGTTGGGAGATAAGACAATGAAGGACAGAGACAGTTAGATTTCCTTTTGTTGGAGATGGTCAATGCTACTGGTTAGTCAAGGCCTAGATATTGTCCAGGTCCTGGTGTAGGCTGCCATGAGCTGTTTTACTGACTCAATTTTATTTAGAACCAACAATGGGAGAAAACCAACTGTTCCATCAGCCTTCAGCATTTAGCTTTAACTGATCTCATTGCTTCTGACAGTCTCCAGTTGTGTATTCCAACTACTCTGATTGACTTATCCATGACAACTTCCAAACTCAGTGAAAGGGCTAATGGTGTGGAATTTATGGACTTGGGGTATAATAAATGGATAATTTTATTGTTTATTAAAGAAACCTAGTTTGTGTGCTTTATTCTGGCAACAAAATAGAGTATCTGATTGACTGTTTCGGTAAGTGGGAAAATTTAAATATATGTTGTGACCTGTGGAGAAGTGGGACTGAATTAACAGTCTCCTCCTCCCACCTTGGTCATAACATAATAATTGGGGGCTTGTCCGGGATTAAGCCCAATGCCGACAGTGTTCAATTGTAAGTGGGGTACTAATAATTGAAAAAGGAAAATAAAAGAACCAGGTTTCTTGTGTAATAGGGTAAAGTCTACACCATCTGAATGTCTGTAGCAGTTGCTGAAGCTCTTCTGGGGAAGGAGGATGTATCCCTCAGTGACTTGCAAAATTTATCCTAGGTTATACTAAAGGATTTGGCAGCGCAATTGGGGATAGAATTGAAATCAGGAGCTAAAAAAGCAGAGATAATTGAAGTAATAGCCCAACAGTTGAAATTGGAAAAAGAAAACAGTAAATCAGAGGATAGTTGAATTAGCTAAAATCCAGTTATAATTGAAAAAAACTTGAGCAGGAACAAAAAATGGAAAAACTTAAGCTTCAACAGGAAACAGAAAAAGAAATAGCAATAAGAAAGCTTGACAAGGATATAGAAAAAGAAACAGCAATAGCATTGGAAAGACTTAAGCTTGAATTTCAAAGAGAAAGTGAAAAAGAAGAAAGGGAATTCGAATTACTAAAGATGGAACTAAGACAAAGGAGTCGTCTTAACTCCAGTGAAAGTTCTGGTGGGGAAAGATCTGTCTCCAGTTCAAGTTCAAGTAGAGAGCTGTTCACATTTGTACAAGTCCTCCCTAAGTTTGAGGAAAGGGACGTAGAGGCATTTGTCATTTCTTTTGAAAAGATAGCCAAACAAATTAAATGGCCAAAGGAAATCTGGACACTGCTTATGCAAAGCAGGTGGATGGGCAGAACTCATGAAGTTTATGCCATGCTTTCTGAGGAGGCTTCTGCAGATTATAAGATGGCCAAAAAGGCTATTCTTGCTGCATATGAGTTAGTCCCTGAAGCTTACCGACAGAAGTTTCGGAACCTCCGGAAATTGGCTGGGCAGGCTTATGTAGAATTTGAGAGGGTAAAGCAAATTAATTTTATTTATTGGTTATGGGCACTAAAGATGGAAGCCATGTACGAGAAACTTAGGGAACCAATTGTCCTGGAAGAATTTAAAAATTCACTTCCTCCAGTAGTGAGAACTCAAGTAGAGAACCAGAAGGGGCCAGACAGGCAGCGGAAATTGCTGATGATTTTGAGTTTGTGTAGAAGTCCAAACCCTTTGTCTGTCACCCCGCAAACCCGAGAAGGATAGAACGTGAAAGAGTGAAGGAAGGCAAGTAGCCGTGGACAAGAAGGGACAGCTGGTAATGCCCAGGATCCCCTCCTCAGGCCAGAAAGGAAGGTGCTGAGGGTGGAAGTGAGGTCCGCAAGCCTAAGTATTATCATTGTCACAAGGCGGGACTTCTTCATGCAGAATTCTGGAAGTTGCGAGGTAAACCTATGAGACTTATTAGGGTACACAAAGTTAATGCAGAAAAAGGGGCTCTGACTGAGAGTACGGGAGCTCAAACTGCAGCTTTGATGGCAGCTGTAAAGCCAAATACAAAAACCAATATGAGTGTAGGGGTTGAGATTAAGATACCTGAAAATTCTAGGGCATTCTTGTCGAAAGGAACAGTAACTCCTTATCCCTCAAGTGAAGCAGGCAAACCTATAGTTATACATAGGGATACAAGAGACACCCAAACTCTTTTGCTGGGGAAAGGCATGACATTTCCACCAGAAAGCGCACTGAATGCTAAAGCTTTAGTGAATGGTATTGGCAGGGAGTATATACCTGTACCTTTGTATCAAGTGCACCTGAAGTGCGACCTAATGACTGGAATGGTAATCGTAGGAGTTAGATTTAGATTTTTTAGATTTTTTTTTAGATTTAGATATACAGCACTGAAACAGGCCCTTCGGCCCACCAAGTCTGTGCCGACCATTAACCACGCATTTTATACTAATTCTACACTAATCCCATATTCCTACCACATCCTCATCTGTTCCTATATTCCCCTACCACCTACCTATACTAGGGGCAATTTATAATGGCCAATTTACCTATCAACCTACAAGTCTTTTGGCTGTGGGAGGAAACCGGAGCACCCGGAGGAAACCCACGCAGGCACAGGGAGAACTTGCAAACTCCACACAGACAGTACCCAGAATTGAACCCGGGTCGCTGGAGCTGTGAGGCTGCGGTGCTAACCACTGCGCCACTGTGCCACCCACCATAGTTGTCCATAGTTTGCCAGTAGATGGAATTGATCTGCTCCTAGGGAATGATTTGGTTACAGCAAAAGTATTAGCTTCTCCTGTAGTTACAGAAAAAACAAATGAAGTTAAAGAGACAGAACAGTTACAGGAAAAGGTTCCAGGAATTATTCCATCGTGTGTAGTAACCCGAACAATGGCTAAACAAGTTCCATTGTTGGAGGTAAAATTGGCATCTCAGCCAGATAGCCAAATGTCTGAAACTTTCTTTGGGGATTTACATAATCCAAATGAAATGTTTAATAAATCTTCTCTGATCATAGCTCAAGAAGCTGATCTAGAGTTAAATAAAGTGGCACAATCAGCTCTAACAGAAGCTGAGGCAAAAGGAGTTCCGGAAAGCTAGTATGTTAAAGATGGGTTCTGAAGAAGTGTCACTGACCTGAAACGTTAACTCTGCTTCTCTCTCCACAGATGCTGCCAGACCTACTGAGTATTTCCAGCATTTCGTGTTTTGATGTTAAAGATGGGGTTCTGATGAAGAAATGGAGACCATCTCACAGACCTGCGGACAAAGAGTGGACAGTTTTTCAACAGATAGTGGTACTCGCTATGTATTACTGGGAATTATTAAGAATAGTGCATGAAATAGCAGGACATATGGGGATCCAGAAGACCAAGTTACGTATAAATCAACATTATTACTAGCCAGGTCTTTCCAAGGACGTGGTGCAGTTTTGTAAAATATGCCATACATGCCAGATTGTAGGAAAACCACAACCTACCATAAAACCGGCACCTCTAATTCCCATACCAGTTATTGGAGAACCATTTCGTAGGGTATTGGTAGACTGCGTGTGAACCCTTACCAAAAACAAAAGCAGGACACCAATATATACTCACTATCATGGATATGGCTACTCGATTCCCAGAGGCCATTCCCCTGAGGACAATTACTGCTAAGGTAGTGGTAGAGAAGTTAACCCAATTCTTTACCAGATACGGATTAACGATTGAAGTTCAATCGGATCAAGCTTCCTATTTTATGTCTAAAATATTTCAAGAAGTTATGGCTAATTTGGGTATAACACAGTTAACGTCTTCAGCATACTGCCCAAAGACACAAGGGGCTTTAGAAAGGTACCATCAAACCCTCAAAACAATGATCATGGCATACTGTCATGAATATCCCATGATTGGGATAAAAGGCTAGACTTTTGGTGGGACCCAAAGTAGTAGTCTCTCAGATGAGATAGTTGAAGCAAATGTAGAGGTTAAAGCAAGCAAGTCCATTAGGCAGGCCGGGCAGGGGCAGGACAGGGAGCGTGGAAGGTCTGGTAGGCAAAACTGCATTTACTTTGATGCAAGAAGCCTTACAGGTAAGGTAGATGAACTCAGAGCATGGATCGGTACATGGGATTGTGATATTATAGCTATCATGGAAACGTGGTTGAGGGATGGGCAGGACTGGCAGCCCAATATTCCGGGATACCGATCTTTCCGGTGTGACAGAGGTGGAGGTAAGAGAGGAGGGGGAGTTGCACTATTGATTAGGGAGGACATCACGGCAGTACTTAGAGAGCATATTCCGGGGGGGACTGTCCAGCGAGGCCATATGGGTAGAATTTAGAAATAAGAACGGGGTGATCACTTTTGATGGGATTATACTATAGGCCCCCCAATAGTCAGAGGGAAGTGGAGGAACATATATGTAGGGAAATCACAGATAGGTGTAGGAATTATAGGGTTGTAATAGTAGGTGATTTTAACTTCCCTAATATTGACTGGGACTGCCTTAATGATAAGGGATCAGATGGGGAAGAATTTGTTAAGTGTGTCCAGGATAGTTTTCTGAAGCAGTATGTGGATGGCCCTACTAGAGAAGGGGCTACACTTGACCTCCTCTTATGAAATGAGGATGGGCAGGTGGCTGATGTGTCAGTGGGGGAGTACTTTGGGACCAGTGACCATAACTCTATTAGCTTCAAGATAGTTATAGAAAAGGATAGGACTAGTCCTCAGGTTGAAGTCCGAAATTGGGGAAAGGCTAATTTCGATGGCATCAGACAGGAACTCTCAAAAGTTGAATAGGAGAGGCTGTTTACAGGTAAAGGGACGTCTGGCAAGTTGGAGGCTTTTAAAAGTGAGATGGGAAGAGTTCAGGGTAAGATGGAAGGGCAAGGCTGGCAAGTTTAGGGAACTTGGTTGATGAGGGATATTGAGGGTCTGGTCAGGACAAAGAAGGCGGCATATGTCAGGTATAGGCAGCTGGGATTGAGTGAGCCCCTCGATGAGTATAGGGGATGTAGGACTACACTTAAGAAGGAAATTAGGAGGGTGAAAAGGGGCCATGAGATTTCCCTGGCAGATAAGATAAAGGAGAATCCTAAAAGATTCTATAAGTATATTAAGAGTAAAAGGGTAGATAGGGAGAGAGTAGGTCCCCTTAAGGATCAGTGTGGTAATCTATGTGTGGAGCCACGGGAAATGGGCAAGGTCTTAAATGAATATTTTATTTTATTTTTATTTAGAGATACAGCACTGAAACAGGCCCTTCGGCCCACCGAGTCTGTGCCGACCATCAACCACCCATGTGTCGACCATCAACCACCCGTATCTCATCCGTATTTACCGTGGAGAAGGTCATGGAAGCTAGTGAGTTCAAGGAGGGAACACCGATATCCTGGAGCATATCAACATTACAAAGGAGGAGGTGTTGGAGGTTTCGAAGCGCATTAAGATGGATAAATCCCTAGGGCCTGAGCAGGTGTATCCTAGGATGTTATGGGAAGCAAGGGAGGAGATTGCTGGTGCCCTGGCAGAGATTTTTGTATCATCGTAAGCCACGGGTGAGGTACCGGAAGACTGGAGGATAGCTAATGTTATGCCTTTATTTAAGAAGGGCAGCAGGGATAAGCCAGCGAACTACATGCCAGTGAGCCTTACATCAATGGTGGGAAAGTTATTGGAAGGGATTCTGAGAGACAGGATTAATATGCATCTGGAAAGGCATGGTCTGATTAGGGATAGTCAGCATGGCTTTGTGTGTGGGAAATCATGTCTCACGAATTTGATTGAGTTTTCGAGGAGGTGACCAAGAGGATTGCCGAGGGCAGGGCGAAGGATGTTGTCTATGTGGACTTTAGCAAGGCCTTTGACAAGGTCCCGTATGGTAGGCTGGTCCAGAAGGTTCGAACATATGGGATCCAGGGTGAGCTAGCAAATTGGATACAAAATTGGCTTGGTGATAGGAGGCAGAGGGTGGTAGTGGAGGGTTGTTTTTCAGATTGGAGGCCGGTAACCAGTGGTGTGCCGCAGGGATCGGTCTGGGCCCTCTGTTGTTTGTCATATATATTAATGACTTGGATGTGAATGTAGGGGGCATGATTTGTAAGTTTGCAGATGACACCAAAGTTGGTGGTATCGTGGACAGTGAAGAAGGTTGTCTAAGGTTGTAACAAGATATAGATAAACTGGGAAAGTGGGCAAGGGAGTGGCAAATAGAATTTAATGTAGACAAGTGTGAAGTGATGCATTTTGGGAAGTTATTTATTTATTTATTTAGAGATACAGTACTGAAACAGGCCCTTCGGCCCACCGAGTCTGTGCCGACCATCAACCACCCATTTATACTAATCCTACATTAATCCCATATTCCTACCAAATCCCCACCTTCCCCTACCACTTACCTATACTAAGGGCAATTTATAATGGCCTATTTACCTATCAAACTGCAAGTCTTTGGCTGTGGGAGGAAACCGGAGCACCTGACGAAAACCCACGCGGTCACAGGGAGAACTTGCAAACTCCGCACAGGCAGTACCCAGAATCGAACCCGGGTTGCTGGAGCTGTGAGGCTGCAGTGCTAACCACTGCGCCACCCTAGTTAAGCCAGGGCAGAATATGTACAGTGAATGGCAGGGCCCTGGGGAGTGTTGTTGAGCAGAGAGACCTTGGGGTGCAAGTACATAGATCCCTGAAAGTGGCAACACAGGTAGACAGGGTGGTGAAGAAGGCGTATGGCATGCTTGCCTTCATCGGCCAAGGCAGTGAGTACAAGAGTTGGGACGTCATGTTACAGTTGTACATAACATTGGTTAGGCTGCATTTGGAGTACTGTGTGCAGTTCTGGTCGCCGCACTGCAGGAAAGATGTGATTAAGCTCGAGAGGGTGCAGAAAAGATTCACAAGGATGTTGCCTGGTTTGGACGACTTGAGTTATAACGAGAGATTGGATAGGCTGGGTCTGTTTTCCGTGGAGCGAAGCAGGCTGAGAGTGGACATGATAGAGGTATGTAAAATTATGAGAGGCATAGACAGGGTAGATAGCCAGAGTCTGTTTCACATGGTAGGGGTGACTAAAACTAGAGGGCATAGATTTAAGGTGAGAGGGAGGAGGTTTAAAGGGGATCAAAGAGGTACATTTTTCACACAAAGGATAGTGGGTATCTGGAATGAGCTGCCTGAGGAGGTGGTGGAGGCAGGAACAGTAGCAACATTTAAGAGGCATCTGGACAGATACTTGAATGAGCAAGGCATAGAGGGATATGGAATTAATGCAGGCAGGTGGGATTAGTATAGATAGGCATTATGGTCGGCATAGACGCGGTGGGCCGAAGGGCCTGTTTCTATGCTGTACGACTCGGTGACTCTATGACTTTCCTTTATTTGCCACTAGGGATTCACCTAATGAGTCTACAGGTTTTAACCCTTTTGAATTAGTTTATGGACATGAGATAAGAGGTCTTCTAAACCTGATTAGAAAAAGGTTTTTAGAACAGAGGGTTGAATCTTCTGCTCTAGACTATGTATCCATGTTCCAGGAATGGCTCACAAGAGCTTGTTATGTGGCTCAGGACCACCTTAAAGCGTCCCAAACAACTATGAAAAATGGGCATACAAGAAGGCAAAGACCTGAACATTTCAACCAGGGGATGTAGTGTTTGTATTATTACCTTTACAAGATGAACCATTAAAAGCACTGTTCGGTGGTCTGTATAAATTGGTCAAGAGAATTGGTAAGGTAAATTATTTGATTGACACCCCAGATTGCTGGATAAAAGAGTCTACTGTGTTAGAGCAATATGTTAAAACAATATTATTGCCGGGAGATGGATATGCAAGCACAGGTATGTCAGGTAGTAGGGACAATTAAGAATGAAAGGGATAGTGAGTATGAGGCAGAAGGAGGTCGAGACAATTCTCAAATTGAACCTCCTACTATCCGGTTAGCTCATACTGAATTGCTAGCAAGATTGGACACTATGCTTTCATATTTAGATGCAGAACAATGAGAAGACCTAACAAGGCTACTCCCAGCATTTATAAGAGTCTGTAGGGATAAGCCAGGATGTACTACCTTAGCCGCACATGAATCCGTTCCTATAAAAAAGCATCCTTATCACTTAAGTCCAGAAAAACAGGCCCAGGTAAAAGCAGAAATCCAATACATGCTGGAAAACCACCTAATCGAACCCAGTCAAAGCAGCTGGAGCTCACCAATAGTATTCGTGCCTCAACCTAATGGTTCAACTAGACTTTGCATAGACTACAGAAAAGTTAATGCAGTAACAAAAGCAGACTCCTACCTAATTCCTCACTTGGAAGACTGAATTGATTGAATGGGCAGTGCAATGTTTCTTACAAAGATCGATTTGTTAAAGGGATACTGGCAAGTTCCTTTAACACCCCAAGCTAAAGAAGTATCAACTTTTGTCACACTGGATGGTTTTTTCCAGTGCCAAGTGATGCCATGCAGGTTCAGGGGTACTCCAGAAACTTCTCAGAGATGAGTGGTATCCAGTGTTCCTTACTGTGTAGTTTATCTTGCTGATGTGCTGGTCTATAGTGACACTTAGAAGGAACACATGAAACAGCTGGGGGGTTATGTTTGAAAAGTTGCAGTTGCCAGAAAGTCTGATGCTGTTTACTGTTGCAGCCCTCTCACTTAAAGATTGTCCACATTTCGGAAAAAAATAATCTTATTGCAGATGCTTTGTCACGAATCTAACTTTGTTTGAGTTATTTGAGTAAAGATGGTACAAAGCAAAATTGTACCAACTACAAGTACAGAGTGAATGGAGGATGAGTGTGGAAAGTATATTTTAAAATCAACCTTTGTTTTATACATTGTAATGAAATGCATTCAAGTATGGCACTGCATTTCTCCAAGGGTGGAGGTGTTACAACAGTTTCCTTTTTTTGTTGTAACTTGAGAATCTATATTTCAAAAATAAACTAAAAAGGATTTCATGGATGCTGGAATCTTGAAGAAGCTAAACTTTGGGTTTTATTTCAGGAAGGTCAACAGGAAGTTGACCAGTAAACAAGGTTTTACTGGCAGGCACACGGTTTTAAGTTAACATAGCAGGGGGTTGTGTTTTGACCTTAAGACCTTTTGCTTATTGACACCTTTGGATTTATGGTGTCATAGGACCTACCTGGAAAATGTTGGTTTCATTTTGAACTGTTAAAAAAAACCCAGCTAGTTTGGCTAAGGACAAACAGTTGGAGTTTGCTTATTGACTTGCCAGGAACTCAGGAAATCCAGACATCTGTTACCTCTCTTTGAAGAATCCCTGCACTTGAAAAGCAAATCCTGTGTGAAGTTGTACTGTTGCCTCCCGTATTTGAAGATATCCCGCATGTTTGCAAAAAATCTTGCATCTTTAAAAGAACTTTGCACTTAATGTGTGAGAATTGAAACCTTTGTTGCTGCACACCTGATGTAAGACCTATGTGAAGCTTTCTGTGGTTGAATTTCTTTGAACACCTACCCAAACAGACTGTTCAACAGCATCGCCTGGAAAGATACTAGGTGGCAGCCACCTATTCGACTTTAGGACACTTCGCCAAAACAAAGGACTTCCATATCATCTATTCAGTATAAGTTTTTTTTAGTCCTTCTATTTCTTTGTAACAGCTGTAAACAAAAATCCTTCTGTTTCTTTTTCTCCCTGTTAACCAGTTGTGTATGTGAGAGTGTGTGTGTGGGCTAGGATAAAAATAAGGGGCTTTAATATTTCAATTCACGTGTATGTTTATTATTGGTTAAGACTTGGGGTATAATAAATGGACAATTTTGTTGTTTATTAAATAAACCTGGTTTGTGTGCTTTATTCTTGGGACAAATAGAGTATCTGTATGACTGTTTCTGTAAGTGGGAAAATTTAAATATATGTTATGACCGGTGGAGAATTGGCACTCCTCCCGCCTCGGTCATAATACTTGTCCCTTGGTATGTGAACACTTGGTATGTGAACTATTCTAAGACTCATGGGACTACAGCTAATATCCAAAGAACACTTGGGTTTTTTATTATAACTCAAACTAAAACAGATATATAGACAGTTACTACAGAAGCCACATTTCACTCTTTCGGGCTACACCCACAACCTCCTGGTCATGTGTGATGCGACATTACTTCCTCCAGTGATCTTCACTTACAGCCATTTAAAGTGGTCCTCACTTAAGGTGGCCCCACAACAGCCCCGGTGACCCCAACCCCAATTACTTGGGTCCCAGGGTCTCCTCCATCTTCGCTGCACCAGGCCTCCTGTAGTACTGACAGTGACGACACTCCTGGTGGCACTGTTGGTACTGCATAGTTACCAGCCCTCCGATTGACTGGTAGCTGTTGGAGGTGGAATTTTGTCCCTTAAAGGAATGGCATTCCCAACGGAGAGCAGTTAATTGCCTACCTGCCGTTGAATTCGGCCAGGAGTCCAATAGAGAACTGAGGTGGTGTCAGCACCCTCCACCTTCTGGCCCGTTGCTGGGATCCCCGTCGCCGATATAAAATCCTGACCAATGTTTCTTGCAAAATGCTGCTAAACTGACACATTGGTCAAAAAGCTGAATTTTGGATTGAAAAGCTAATGTATGTGAAGTAATGATATCAAATAATGATGGCTTGGATTTTGCGGTCAGTGGTGAACAAATAACGCTTGCCGTTCAGTGTGCTGATAACTGCCCACGAGCTTTTTATGGGCTTTTTAGCAGCAGCCTACAGTCATCAGGTTTCTGAAACAGTGTGGCATCCTCTACAGGGGGAGCAATAGTTCAAGCAACAGCATGTCTCCTCTATCAATCTGAATTTTCATTTTTGGGGTTGGTATCCCGACATTGGGAGCATTTCCGGGTCCCAACCCCGCATTGTGTTGGCATCTGACACGCGACACGATTTTGAAGCAGATGTTCTATCAGTGGCCGGAAGGCACGCTCACAATCCAGTTAAGGAGAGCAGGTGGGCTCCCCATGTTGGAGGGCCAATAGGATGGAGTGGAAGCCCACTGTCAGAGGTAGGCACCGCCAATATCGGTAGGAGAGAGAATGAGCCTCAAGATGGAGGCACCCTTGGATTGCACTTCATCACTTTTCAAAACAAAATGTTGTCACAGCTGTGTGACCGCCATTGTGCAGTGCAAGTTCCTCCACAGGGTGGCTTGTGGTTGCAGCTGTAGCCATCACGGTATGTCAGCTGTGAGGGGGAGTTTAAAGCAAAGCTGGAACACTGGCCCCCCCCATGTGCCTCTGGGAGGACGCCTTCACGCATCACCAAGGCTTCAGCTGCTATGAGGGGACACCGGCCAACTGGAATTTCCTCAGATCATTGGCATTACTCGGCCCATTAATTGCCTTAATTGGCTGCCCACCGCTTGGGGGGCAGGTTCATACAAACATACGAATTAGGAGCAGAAGTAGGCCATTCAGCCCCTTGAGTCAGCTCCTCTATTCAATAAGATCATGGCTGATCTGTTTGCGTCTCAAATTCCACACTCCCGTCTACCCCCGATAACCTTTGATTGCCATGCCTAACAAGAATCTATCTACCTCTGTCTTAAAAATATTCTATGTCCCCGCCTCCGCCACCTTCTAAGGCAGACAGTTTCAAAGTCACACAACCCTCTGAGAGAAGAAATTTCTCCTCATCTCTGTTCTAAAAGGGCGCCCTAATTTTCAAACAGTGTTGCCTAGTTCTGGACTCACCCGCAATAGGAAATATCTTCTCCACATCCACCTTGTCAAGACTATTCAGGACCTTATAAACTTCAATCAAGTCTCCCCTCACTCTTCTAAACTCCAGTGAAAACAAGCCCAGTCTATCCAACCTTTCCTCATAAGACAACCCGCTCATTCCAGGTATCAATCGAGGAAACCTCCTCTGAACCGCCTACAATGTATTCACATCCTTCCTTAAATAAGGAGACCAAAACTGCACACAGTATTCGAGATGTGGTCTCACCAATGCCCTGTATAACTGAACTATAACATCCTTACTTTTATTTTCAATTTCTCTCGTAATAAAGGATAGCATTCCATTAGCCTTCTTTATTACCTGCTGTACCTGTATACTAACTTTTTGTGACTCCTGCACTAGAACACCTAGATGCCTCTGCACTTTGGAATTATGCGGTTGTTCTCCGTTTGAGTATGACTCTGCTTTTTTATTCTTCCTGCTAAAGTGAACAACTTCACATTTTCCCACATTATACTCCATCTGCCAGATTTTTGTCCACTCATTCAACCTATCTATATCAGTCTGCAACCTCCTTATGTCCTCTTCACAACATACTTTCCGACCTATCTTTGTGTCATCTGCAAATTTGACTACCATGCCATTGCTCCCCTCCTCTAAGTCGTTGATATAAATTGTAAAAGGTTGAGGGCCCAATACTCTGTGGGACTCCACTCATCACATCCTGCCAATCAGAAAATGACCCATTTATGCATACTCTCTGTTTTCTGCCTGCCAGCCATCTTCTATCCATGCTAATATGTTACCCCCAACACCATGAGCTCCTACTTTGCACAATAACCTTTTACATGGCACATTGTCAAATGCCTTCTGGAAATCCAAGTTCAATACATCAATGGGCTCCCCTTTATCCACAGCACATGGCACTGCTTCAAAGAACTGCAACAAATTGGTTAAACATGATTTCCCTTTCACAAAACCATGCTGACTACTCCCGATTATCTTGTGTTTTTCTAAGTGCCCAGCTACAACCTCCTTAAAGATCGATTTTAACACCTTCCCCACAACAGACATCAAGCTAACTGGCCTATTGTTACCTGTTTTCTGCCTCCCCCACCTTCTTGAATAGAGGGGTTGTATTTGTCACTTTCCAGTCTGATGGAACTTTTCCAAAATCTAGCTAATTTTGAAAAATTATCACCAATGCATCTACTACCTCATTAGCCACCTCTTTTAAGACCCTCAGATGAAGTCCATCAGGACCCGGGGACTTGTCAGCCTGCAGCTCCAACAGTTTGGTCAGTACCGCTTCCCTGGTGGTTGTAATTTCACTAAGTTCCTCTCTTCCTTCCACCTCCTGATTTACAGCTATTTCCAGAATGTTTTTTGTATCCTCCATGGTGAAGACAGAAGCAAAATATTTGTTCATTGTATCCGCCATCTCCTTATTATCTACTATTAACTCCCCATTCTCACTCTCTAGAGGACCAACACTCACTTTACTTACTCTTTTCCTTTTTAAATACCTGTAGAAACTCTTGCTATTCATTTTTACATTTCTAGCTAGCTTCCTCCCATACTCTAATTTCTTTCTCCTGATTAATCTTTTAGTCATTCTCTGCTGTTCTTTATATTCTGACCAATCATCTGAACTGCCACTCACCTTTGCGCAATTATATGCCTTTTCCTTAAATTTGATGTTTTCATTAACTTCTTTAGTTAACCACGGATGGTGGGTCCACCCTTTAGAATTTTTCCTTATAGTAGGAATATACTTATTCTGAGTATTCTGAAATATCCCCTTAAATGTCTACCACTGCTTCTCTATTGATCTATCTCCTAGCTTAGTAGCCCAGTTCACTTCAGCTAGCTCTGCTTTCATGCCCACATAGTTGCCCTTATTCAAGTTTAAAATGCTCATCTTGGACCCACTCTTCTCTCTTTCAAACTGGACATAAAATTCAATCATATTGTGGTCGCTACTACCTAGAGGTGCCTTTACTCTGAAGGTTATTAATTAATCATATCGCATTGCGCAATACCAAGTCTAATATAACCTGCTCTCTGGTTGGTTCCAGAATGTGCTGCTCTAAGAAACTATCTTTAAAGCATTCTACGAGCTCCTCATCCAGGCTACTGTTGCCAATCTGATTTTTCCAATTTATATATAGATTAAAATCACCCATGATTCTTGCCATCCCTTTATCACAAGCACCCAATATTTCTTCTTGTATACTTTGTCCTACATTGTGGTTACTATTAGGGGGCCTGGAGACCACTCCCACTAGTGACTTCTTTCCCCTACTATTCCTCATCTCCACCCAAACCGATTCTACATTCTGATCTCCTGAACCAAGGTCAACTCTAACTATTGGACCAATGCCATCCTTGATTAAAAGTGCTACCCCTGCACTTTTACCGAGCTTCCTATTCTATTGAATGTCGTATACCCCTCAATATTCAAGACACAATCCTGCAATCAGATACAGAGCCTTTAGTTTTGTCTTTTTGTTATCTTAGTAACATCTAGTCTTGACTGTTAGTTTGGTCTTAGGTTTTTTTCTCCCTGTCCCTTCCTGCCATTCTCTGACCTTCATTTCCCATATTACTATTCTGCTGTCCTGCCTTGATTCTACCCCTTGATTTGTTACATCTATCCAGGCTTGATTCCTCTCCCCCCTTATTTAGTTTAAAACCCTCTCTACTTCCCTAGTTATGTGGTTTGCTAGAACACTGGTCCCAGCATGGTTCAGGTGCAGACCGTCCCAATGGTACAGCCCTCACTTTCCCCAGTACTGGTGCCAATGCCCAACAAACCGAAACCCACTTCTCCCACACCAGTCTTTGAGCCGTCTATTCATTTCACTAATCTTAAGTGCCCTCCGCAAATTGGCACGTGGCTCAGGTAATAATCCAGAGATTATTACTTTTGAGATTCTGCTGTTCAATTTGGTGCCTCATGCTGTCTAAGCAGAACCTCCTTCCTAGTCCTCCCTATGTTGTTGGTAGCTAGATGGACCAAAACAACTGGATCCGCCCCTTCCCACTCCAAGTTCCTGTTCAGCCCTGAGCAGATGTCCCGAACCCTGGCACTGGGCAGGCAACACAACCTTCTGGACTCACGCTCTTGGCTGCACAGAACAGTGTCAATCCCCCTCACCATACTATTGTGTACTACCACTACATTCCTTTTTGCTCCCCCCACTTGAATGGCTTCCTGTACTACAGTGCCTTGGTCAGTCTGCTCATCCACCTTGCAGATCTCATTTTCGTCCGCACAGGTTGGGAGCACCTCAAACCTGTTTGACAATTACAAAGTCTGAGGCTCCTCCACTACTGTCTGCTCGGTCCCTTTACCAGCCTCACTCGCGGTCACATCCTCTTGTCCCTCACTGCAGACCGAAGCAAATGACCCTGTTCCAAGAGGTGTGACTGTCTTCTGGAACAAAGTGTCCAGGTATTTTTTCCCCTCCCTGATGTTGCGCACTGTTTGCAGTTTAGCTTCTAGATCAATAATCCTGATCCAGAATTCCTCTAGCTGCATACACTTTCTGCAGACATGTTTGCCCTGGATCGCCTTGGCACCCAGGAGCTCCCACATACCACAGCTGCAACATAACACCCGATCTGCCATTGTTACTTATGCTATTAATTAATTTACTTTAATTACTTTCTTAATTAATTCTTACGTATAGTAGAATTTACAGTGCTTATTAAATGCTCGTACCATCTACAACTGAAGTTTCACTTTTCTTGATTACACAGACATATAGACTGCGTAGTTCACCCCTCTGAATCTGCCTGTACCAAAATGGGCCAGAGGCGGGAACATGCCAGCAAACTGGCATGCTGCTCTCCAATGCCAATTTCTGGCTCTCTCCCGCCTCCAGCTACTTCCGCATAATTCTGTCCATAGAGTTTAAACCAGGAAATATAAATTGGAATATTTAATTCATGTACATCAGCACATCAGCAAATAAGGTCCAAGCAAATCATAGCAGTCAGAAAATAAAATTAAAAGCTCTTTATCTGAATGCGGGAAGGATTCACAATAAGATACATGAATTGGTGGCACAAATAGAGAAACATGATTTAGATCAAATCACCATTACAGAGCCATGGTTACAAGGTGACCAAGGTTGGGAAATAAATATTCCAGGGTGCACAACATTTTGGAAAGACAGACAGAATGAAAAAGAAGGAGTAGCCCTGCTAGTAAAGAATGACATAACATAATAGTGAGAAAGGATCTTGGCTCAAAGGATCAGGAAGTAGAATCAGTTTAGTGGAGATTAGGAATAACAAGGGTCAGAAAATGCTGGTGGGAGTAGTTTATAGGCCCCCTAATAATAGTTATACCATTGGACAGAGCATTAAGCAAGAAACAATTGGAGCTTGTCACAAAGGCAGTATAATAATTGTGGGGGACTTTAATCTTCATATAGATTGGACCAATCAAATTGGCAAAGATGGTCTGGAAGATCAGTTTGTAGAATACTTTTGTGCCTGTTTCATGGAACAATACGCTGCGGAACCAATTAGGGATAAAGCTATTTTAGATCTCGTATTGGGCAATGAGGCAGAATTAATTAGTAATCTCATAGTAAAAGACCCAATGGGAAAATATTAGCATGGAGAGAGGATTGGTTAATAGACAGGAAACAAATAGTAGGGATAAATGGGGCATTTTTAATACAATACAATTTAATTCCATATTAAGTTTGAAAGTGACATACTCCAGTCCCAAACAAGAATCTTAAACTTAAACAAAATCACAGGTATGAGGAGAGAGTTAGCTAAGGTTGGTTGGGTGAATAGACTAAAAAATATGGTGAGAAATAAACAATGGGAAATGTTTAAAGAAACAATTCAAAATGTTCAACAGTAATATAATCCATTAAAAACTCAGCAAGAAAGATCCATCTGTGGCATACGCAGGAAGTTAAGGATAGTATTAGATGTAAAGAAGAGGCTTATAATGATACAAAGACTAGTAGTAAACCTGAGCAATGGGAGTGTTTTAGAAACCAGCAAAGGATCACCAGAAAGTTGATAAAAAGGGAAAAAATAAAATTAGAGTAAATTAACCAGAACTTTTTTTTGCTTTCTTTGGCCTCCTTATCTCGAGAGACATTGGGTAAGCGCCTGGAGGTGGTCAGTGGTATGTGGAGCAGCGCCTGGAGTGGCTATAAAGGCCAATTCTAGAGTGACAGGCTCTTCCACAGGTGCTGCAGAAAAATTTGTTTGTCGGGGCTGTTACACAGTTGGCTCTCCCCTTGCGCTTCTGTCTTTTTTCCTGCCAACTGCTAAGTCTCTTCGACTCGCCACACTTTAGCCCTGCCTTTATGGCTGCCCGCCAGCTCTGGCGAACGCTGGCAACTGACTCCCACGACTTGTGATCAATGTCACAGGACTTCATGTCGCGTTTGCAGACGTCTTTAAAGCGGAGACATGGACAGCCGGTGGGTCTGATACCAGTGGCGAGCTCGCTGTACAATGTGTCTTTGGGGATCCTGCCATCTTCCATGCGGCTCACATGGCCAAGCCATCTCAAGCGCCGCTGACTCAGTAGTGTGTATAAGCTGGGGATGTTGGCTGCCTCGAGGACTTCTATGTTGGAGATACGGTCCTGCCACCTGATTAATTAGAGTAAATTAACCAGGACTATACAGATTGGAAGAGCTGTTACAAGTATATAAAAAGGTGAGTAGCTAAAATAAACATTAGTCCCTTACAAGCAGAGACAGGAGACATTATCATGCGGAATGAGGAAATGGCAGAGACATTGAACAAATACTTTGTGTCTGTCTTCACAGTAGAAGATACAAATTACATACCAGTATTAGGGGGTAACCAAGGGGCTAATAAGAATGAGGAACTTAAAATAATTCATATCAGCAGAAATAAAATGGAGAAACTTAAGGGACTAAAATCTGGTACATCACCAGGACTGATGGCCTATATCCTAGAGTTCTAAACGAAGTAGCTGCAGAGATAGTGGGTGTGCTGGTTATGAATTTCCAAAATTCCCAAGACTCTAGAATGGTTCGAGCAGATTGGAAGTTCGCAAATGTAACTCCATAGGAACATAGGAAGATAGGAACAGGAGTAGGCCATTCAGCCCCTCGAGCCTGTCCCGCCATTCAACGAGATCATGGCTGATCCGCGGCCTAACTCCATCTACCTGCCTCTGGCCCATATCCCTTAATATCTTTGTTTAACAAAAATCTATCTATCTCAGATTTAAAATTAACAACTGTTCTAGCTTCAACTCTGTTTGTGGGAGAGAGTTCCAAACCTCTACCACCCTTTGCGTGACAAAGTGCTTCCTAACCTCTCTCCTGAATGGTCTGGTCCTAATTTTTGGACTATGCCCCCTAGTTCTAGAATCTCCAACCAGTGGAAATAGTTTATCGTTATCTAGCCTGTCTTTTCCTGTTATTATCTTGAAGACTTCGATCAGATCAACCCCTTAACCTTCTAAATTCTAGCGAAAACAGGCTTAATTTGTGTAAACTCCACTATTCAAGAAATGAGGAAAGAGAAAACGGGGAACTACAGGCCAATTAGCCTGACATCAGTCATTGGGAAAATGCTGGAATATATTATTAAGGAAGTCTTAACAGTGCACTTAGAACTTAGAAAATCATACTATGATCAGTGAAAGTCAACAACATTTTAGGAAAGGGAAGTCATGTTTGACAAATTTATTGGACTTTTTTGAGGAAATGACTAGAAGGGTAGATAAAGGGAAACCAGTAGATGTACTATACTTGGATTTCCAAAAGGCATTGCATAAGTTGCTACACAGAAGGTTACTACACAAGGTAGGGGCTCATGGAGTTGTGGGTGATATATTAGCATTGATAGAGGATTGGTTAATGGACAGGAAGCAGACAGTAGGGACAAATGGGGTATTTTCAAGTTGGCAGGCTGTGACTAATGGAGTGCCGCAAGGATAGTGCTGGGACGTTAGCTATTTACAATCTATATTAATGATTTAGATGAAGAGTAATGTATCTACGTTTGATGACGAATCAAACCAAGGTACGAATGTAAATTGTGAGGAGGACTTAAAGAGGCTGCAAAGAGCAATAAACAGGCTAAGTGAATGGGCGACAAATTGGCAGATGGAGTATAATGTGTGAAAGTGTGAGGTCATTCACTTTGGTAGTAAGAATAGAAAAGAACAACATTTTTTAAAAGGCATCAAACTTGTAAATGTTGATGTTCAGAGGGACTTGGGTGTACTCATAGAAGGAACACAGAAAGCTAGCATGCAGATACAGCAAGCAATTAGGCAGGCAAATTGCATGTTTGCCTTTATTACAAGGCGATTGGAGTACAGGAATAAAAAGTCTTGCTGCAATTGTACAGGGCTTTGAGGAGACAAGATCTGGAGTACTGTGTGCAGTTTTGGTATTTAAAGAAGGATTATACTTGCATTGGAGGTGTTAAAGAAAAGGTTTACTAGATTAGTTCCTGGGATGAGAGGGTTGTCCTATGATGAGAAACTGAATAAATTGGACCTCTCTGGAGTTTAGAAGAATGAGATGCGATGTCATTGAAACATACAGGTTCTGAAGGGGATTGACAGGGTAGATACTGAGACGTTTTTTTCCCTGCTGGGGAATCTAGAGCTTGGGGGCACAGTCTCAGGATAAGGAGCCGATCATTTTGGACTGAGATGAGCTGACATTTCTTCACTCAAAGGGTTGTGAATCATTGGAATTCTCTACCCCAGAGGGTTGTGGATGCTCCATCCTTGAAAATATTTAAGGCTGTGATAGACAGATTTTTGGTCTCTCAGGGAATCAATCAATATGGGAGGCAGGCAGGAAAGCAAACTTGAGGCCTAGGATCAGCTATGATTGTATTGAATGGTGGACTAGGCTCGAGGGGCCATGTGGTCTACTCCTGCTCCTATTTGTTATGTTATGTTACAGAAATTAAAATAAAAGGAAGAAAAAAAAGGTGCATCTAAGAGAGAGAAAAAGTAAAAAAAAGTTTTTAAATATTACAGCAATAATTAAAATCTAAAGGAATGAGACTCTATACTTGTAAAAGTTAAATTTTCACTGCCAGACAGGTTGCTTGCACATAATTTAGACTTATCATTAAAATTTACTTACACTTGTGGACAAGCACTCATTTTTTTCTGGCATGTTTAGTGGGTAACTGGAGGTTATGTGTTACAAACGCCTGCCCTTACATGTATTTTAATGCCTCATCTATTGGTGAGGTACTGATGCAGTGCAGCTTGTGGAGGAGCAGGGTAAATAGGACATCAACTTTCAGATTTACGCATTTTATAACACATCGGACATTGCTGTCTGACTTACTCCATAATAACAGTGAGTGCAAATAGACTCACTTTTATTCTTACCACAAAATCCAGATTAATCTTTTATATTTCCTTACTGCATGTATGATCATTAAAGAAACCATAGAGGTACTTCTCTGAGGAGCAGGGCATGTAGGGGGCACATCTTAGGAAATCAAAGGCATGTCCATGTATTTGGAGAACATGCCCCCTATGAGAATTTCTCCAAGTTGCGGGCACTTGATCAAGTCATTTATGGCTGAGTGTGAAGAAGGGAGTTTGGTAAATGAGTGAATTTTAAGGGTTAATCTCTCAAGACTATTTTTTGTTTTGTTTGCAATTAATTGAAATTCCTGTTTCAGTTAAGAGTTGTTAGGTTTCTTGCAGTTTTAAACAGGGGTATACTAACACTATGAGAGTAGCTGTAGCTAATTAATTAGGTACCTGGCTTAAACTAGTTTCTGAGCTCTAGCAGAGCTCTAGCAGAGCTCTAGCAGAGCTGACACAGCATTGTTTTCAGAATATAAATTCAGGGGACTCTCAGTGCTGCTTGTCTGCATTGAGTGCTACTGGAGGGCAGAGAGTGTTAAGAAGGGAGTTTGGCAACTGAGGGAGTTCGGTAAGGAGGGGAACTATAAATTAAGAAGAAAATAAATTTGAGTGCACAGAGTGTAGAGTGGGAGTTTGATGTGTGAGGGAGGGGCTCCTTTCTTTCTTTCTTTCTTGCTTGTACCTTTTTTCAACCTCCAGTAACTGCTTCTCTCTTTGGTACAGGGAAGAAGCTGATTGGTGAGTAACTGATAAGTTATTTTACTTCTCGTTTTGATAAAATGTTTTTAAAGTTACGTTATGACAGGTCAGCTCGGCCAAGTGGAATGTACATCCTGCCGTATGTGAGAAGTCATGGATGCATCATGTGTTCTAGGCAAACACATCTGCAGGAAGTGTCACCAGCTGCAGAAGCTTGAGTTCTGAGTTTTGGAACTTGAGTGGTGGCTGGAATCACTGTAGTGCATCCGCAAGGCAGAGGACTACGTGGATAGCATGTTTAGGGAGGTGGTCACACCGCAGGTTATGAGCACACCGGCAGAGACGGACTGGGTGACCGCCAGGCAGTCTAAGAGAACCAGGCAGGCAGTGCAGGAGCCCCCTGAATCTATCTTGCTTGCTAATCGGTTTTCCATTTTGGATACTTTTGAGAGCGATAGTTCCTCGGGGGAGTGTAGCCAGAGCAAAGTTAGTGGCATCAGCTGCATAGGAAGGGAGGAACAAGAGTGGAAGAGCAATAGTGATAGGGGATTTGATAGTCAGGGGATCCGACAGGCATTTCTGCAGCAGTAAACGTGACTCTAGGATGGTGTGTTGCCTCCCTGGTGCCAGGGTGAAGGATGTCACGGAGTGGCTGCAGGACATCCTTCTGGGGGAGGGTGAGCAGCCGGAGGTCGAGGTCCACATTGGTACCAATGACATAGGTAGGAAGAGGGATGAGGTCTTGAAAGCAGATTTTAGGGAGTTAGGAAGGAAATTAAAAAGCAGGAGCTCCAAAGCAATAATCTAAGGATTACTCCCAGTGCTGCGTGCTAGTGAGCATAGGAATAGGAGAATTGATCAATTGAACACATGATTGGAGAATTGGTGTAGGAGGAGGGCATCAGATTTCAGAGGCATTGGGACTGGTTTTGGGGCAGGCGAGACTTGTATAAGATGGATAGACTACACCTTAACAGGACTGGAACTAACATTCTCGCAGGGAGATTTGCTAGTGCTGTTGGGGAGGGTTTAAACTAGCTTGTCAGGTGGATGGGAACCTGAGGAGTAACTTGAATTGGAAGGAAGTAAAACTGGTAACAGACATTAGAAAAGTGGCAAGTGACATTAGAAGGCAGGCGAAACAAAGGCGAGCATCAACTAGGCTTAGAATGCAGAATGTCTAGAAGACAAGGTTAAGGGTACTCTACCTGAATGCATGCAGCATTCGCAACAAGGTAGATGATTTAAAGGCCCAAATATAGATAAATGGGTATGATCTAATTACCATAAAGGAAATGTGGCTAAAGGGTGACCAAGATTGGGAACTGGATATTCAAGGATATTTGACATTTAGGAAGGACAGGCAAAAAAGAAAAGGAGGTGGTGTTGCACTGATAATAAGGGATGGGATCAGTACATTAGTAAGGGAGGATCTCAGATCAGAAGAACAAAATGTGGAATCTGTTTGGGTGGAGCTAAGAAACAGAAAGGGGCAGCAAACATTGGTAGCAGTTGTTTATAGGCCACCAAATAGTAGTGGAAGTGTGGGGCATGGCATTAATCAGGAGATTAGAGAAGCATGTAGCATGGATAATACAATAATCGTGGGTGAGTTCAATTTGCATATAGACTGGGTAAACCTAATGAGCACTAATACAGTGGAGGATGAGTTTCTGGAGTGTGTTTAGGATGGTTTTCTAGAGCAAAATGTTGAGGAACTGACTAGAGAACAGGCTATTTTAGATCTAGTATTATTTAATGAGAAAGGGCTAATTAATAATCTTGTTGTAAAAGAACCTTTAGGGATGAGTGACCATAATATGATAGAATTTTAAATTCTGTTTGAAAATGAGGTAGTTCAATCTGAAACCAAAAACTTACATTTTGAACAAAGGAAATTATGAAGGTATGAGGGACAATTGGCTGAGGTGGATTGGGAAAATACATTAAAAGGTATGACAGTACATAGGCAATGGATAGTCTTTAAAGAAATGTCACATAGTTACATATTACAGCAACTATACATTCCTTCAAGGCACAAAAACACCTAAAGCAAAGGCAGTCAACTGTGAATAACAAATGTAGTTTAGGATTGTATAAGATTAAAAGAAAAGCCCTATAAAGTTGCCAGAAATAGTAGTAAACCTGAGTTTTGGGAGGATTTTAGAATAGAAAAAAGGAGAACGAAGAAACTGATAAAGAAATGGAGAATAAAATATGAATGTAAGTTAGCAAAAAAATGGAAAAACAGACTGTAAAAGTTTCTATACATACGTAAAAAGGACATGTTTGGCTAAAACAAATGGACTGTAAAAACTTCTATAGGTTCCTTAAAATGAAATGTTTGGCTAAGACAAACGTTGCTCCATTACTGGCAGAGTCAGGAGAATTTATAATGGAAAATAGAGAAATGGCAGAGAAGCTAAATCATTACTTTGTGCCTGTCTTCATTGAGAAAGATACAAGAAATCTCCCAGAATTAGAAATCCAAGGGATTAGGGGGAATGAGGGATTGAAGGAAATTAGTGTTAGTAAGAAGGTTGTTTTGGAGAAATTAATGGGGCTGAATGTTGATAAGTCCCCAGGACCTGATATTCTACATCCCAGAATGTTGAAAGAGGTAGCTATGGAGATAATGGATGCATTGGTGATCATCTTCCAAAATTCTATCGATTCTGGAGCGCTTCCTGCACTTTGAAAGGTCACAAATGTCACCCCACTATTTAAGAAGGGAGGGAGAGAGAAAACAAGCAATGACAGATCTGTTAGCCTTACGTCAGTCATTGGGAAAATGCTAGAATCTATTCTAAAGGATGTGATAATTGGACACTTGGATAATAATGATCTGATTGGGCATAGTCAACATGGATTTATGAATGAAAATCATGCTTGACGTACCTGTTGGAGTTTGTTGAGGATGTTACTAACAGAATTGATAAAGGAGAGTCGGTGGATGTAGTGTACTTGGACTTTCAGAAGGCTTTTGATAAAGTCCCCCACAGGAGGTTGGTTAGCAAAATTAAAGCACATGGGATAGGAGGTAATACACTGGCATGGATTATGGATTGGTTAACAGGCAGAAAGCAGAGAGTAGTAATAAACAGGTCATTCTCGCATTGGCAGGCTGTGACTAGTGGGGCACTGCAGGGATCAGTGCCTGGGCCCCAGCTCTTCACAATATATATCAATGATTTGGATGTGGGGATCAAATGTAGTGTCCAGGTTCGCAGATGACACAAAACTAGGTGGGAATGTGTGTTGTGAGGAAGATGCAAAGCGGCTTCAAGGGGATTTGGACAGACTTAGTGGGTGGGCAAGAATGTGGCAGATGGAATATAATGTGGGAAAATGTGAGGTAGGAGGAACAGATGTACAGAGTATTTCTTAAATGGTAAGAGATTAGAAAGAGTAGATGTACAAAGGGACCTGGGGTCAGAATTTTATGCCACCCTAATGAGCCAAATGGTGGCTGAGGGGGGAGGGCGGGGTGGTGTAAAATGGAGCGGGAGGCTCCGGGAGGCTTTCCTGACCCGCTCCCGCCTCCACCGCCCCCTTTACATAGGGCGGGGGGAGGGGGAAATTGCCTGCCCACCCCAGGCCAATCAAGACCCTTAAATGGCCACTTAACGGCCACTTAAGGGCCTTTGCCCGGCTGAATGCAGATCTTACACGTGGCAAGCAGGCATCCTGGAGCCGGGAAAAGCTGCCTGGGAAAAGCAGGTGGATTCCGATAGTCTTGGGAGTGGGCCCTGCTCATCGGGCACATGGTGCCTGACGGAGAGCCACCCCCGCTACCCCATCCACCCCCAAGACCCAACACGCCCGCTTCCCCCCAAACGACCACCCTTGCCTCGCCGGGGCCCGACCGATTACGCCTGGCGTGGCAACCAAAACTTACCTGCCTTCCCAGCTCCCAGGCATCTTCTGAGCACGCTGGGCTGCACTCTCAGCAGTGACCACTGCTCCCGATGGCACTGCTAGGACTACGAGCTGTCGGCCCATTGATTGGTCGGCAGCTCAATGAGGCGGGACTTCCTCCCTCAACCAGGTGGAACTACCGCCTCGGAACAATTAAAGCCTGGGCACCCGTAAAATATGGAACAGATCCCCAGGGAAGGCAGAAGTGGGTTCGCTACCGACTTTTACATCGGAGACCGGCTCCCCTCCGCCACTGTAAAATTCCAGCTTGGGTGTCCTTGTCAATAAGTCACTGAAAGGTGCAGCAGGAAATTAAGAAGGCTAGTGGTATGTTAGCCTTTATCACAAGAGGATTTGAGTACAGGAGTAGTGAAGTCTTGCTTCAATTGTATAGAACCTTGGTTAGACCACACCTGGAGTACTGTGTGCAGTTTTGGTCCCCTTATCTTAGGAAGGATATTATTGCCATAGAGGGAGTGCAACAAATGTTCACCAGACTTGTTCCTGGAATGGCGGGACTGTCCTGTGAAGAGAGATTGGGGAAACTGGGCCTGTATTCTCTAGAGTTTTGAAGAATGAAAGATGATCTCATTGAAACCTACAAAATACTTAAAGGCATAGATGCAGACAAGGTGTTTCCCCTGGTTAGGGAGTCTAGAACCAGGGGACACAATTTCAAAACAAGGGGGAAGCCACTTAGGACAGAGATGAGGAGAAATTTCTTTACTCAGAGGGTTCTGAATCTTTGGAATTCTCTACCCGAGAGGGCTGTGGAAGCTCAGTCACTGAGTATGTTTAAAGCAGAGATTGACAGATTTTTAAATACAAATGACATAAGGGGATATGGGGATAGTGTGGGAAAAAGGCATTGGAGTGGATGATCAGCCATAATCGTGTTGAATGGCGGGGCAGGCTCGATGGGCTGAATGGCCCACTCCTGCTCCTGTGTTCCTATGTTGCTATGGCATAGAAAGAGGCCATATGGCCCATCAAGTCCATGCCAGCTCTCCAAGAGCCTGTTGATTTTTTTCCCTGATTATTCTTTCTAAAACCTTACCCGTCACTTATTTTCAACTAACTGGCCTATAGTTGCTAGGACTGTCCTTTCACTCTTTCTTGAATAAGGTTGTCAGATTTTCCACTCTCCAATCCTATGGCACCTCCCCCGTATCCAGGGAAGATTGAAAGATTATGGCAAGCTCTTCCATTATTTCCACTGCCACTTCCTTTAGCAACCTGGGATGTAAGCCATTCAGACCAGGTGATTATCTACCCTAAGCATAGCCAGACTTTTCAGTATCTCCTCCCTCTCAATTTTTACTCTATCCATTGCCTCTATTCTCTTGCTTCTACTGATATTTAGTCAGATTCCTCTTCTTGGTAAAGACCAAATACAAAGTACTCATTAAATATTCCAACCTTGCCCTGTGCCTCTAAGCATCTATTGCCTTCTTTGTCCCTAATAGACCCACTCCGCCTCTTAATACCTGCTTACTATTTACAGGCCAATAGAAAATGTATTAATTCGTGGAATCACTCTTTATGAATTCTCTTAGTAGGTACATGATTTATGACTCATTTGTTAAAAATGCCATGCATAACATTATTTGATGCAATATTTTAGTATGACTAAGAGAGCATTGTCTTTGTGAGACTTGCTAAAATAAAGCAGCAAGTTTTGCATGAATTCTTTGAATTATAAATAATGTATGTACTAAGGTAAGGCTGAAATTTGATTTGCATAATATTAAAATAAGCATAATCCTGGAATATTAAGGGTCATACATGTTACAGATTTATCTAAAAGCTAAATTGTGAGTGCAATATAAAGTCTGAAAAATTGGTTTGTACTGTTTTTTGGGTGCGGGGATCGCAATTCGTGATCTGCATGCATAGGTTCAGGTGGAGGTAGACAGCATGTAAATTTGATGTTGCCACCTCATTTACCTGACCAGCAGGGAGCTGAGTAGCGTGTGCTATTAGCTTGTGGTGCAGCCAGCCTTCTCTTCTTAAAGGCATCCCTCTTAATGGGATGCTGTACTGAATGACAAAAGGCTGCTGCTGAATACTATTGCTGCAATTCTAAACGAGGAAAATGGAACATGAGGGTAAAGAGAGGGCTCCAGGTTCATGAATGCTGTGCTGGGGGACTGAGTGGTGGAGGTGGACAAAGGAGGGATGCCATGGTTCGTCGGGAGGGTTGGGGGGGGGATGCTGCAGGAGGCCTTCAAGGACCTCCCTTAGAAGGAAGCAGGAGCAGATGGCCATGGAAGTCAATTCTTGGCATCTGGCCCTGAGGACCTGGCAGCAGTGCCATAAGAAGCCTAATGACCCCATGCAGGTAGTCAAGATCAGTGAATGCATTTTCATATGACATCTCCTATTTACCACACCACCAACCCCTCATGCTGCTCAATATACCACATCCCCATCAGTCAGCCATCAGCAGTCCCTGGTACTCACAAGCCTAATATCCAGATACTCTACCTCACCCTCACACTCCTACCAATGCTGCCAGCCTCACATCCACCACTTACTGCCTTCACAGACCTCGAGTTATTCAAGCATGGCAGGCACATCGCCAAAACACAGTGTGACTCAATCACTGACATTATTCCCTCTCTATTGCAGAACAAATTGGCACACATGGAAATGAACAGAATAGAGCTGGCCGGGGACAAGGATTCCTGCATCTTCTGAGCCCTGCAGAGAAGGTGGTCCTCTGCATCATGGGGCTAGCTGTGACTGAGCCCATGGCATCCAGTGTCACTGAGAGCATTGAGGATGAGAGTATGTTCCTTCCTTATGCCTCTTCTCAGCTCTGAGCTCGCTCTTATCCTGCTATCTGGCATGATGTGCAAGCTGCTGAATGTGTGACCATGGACCTCTTGCTTGCCACCTCAACCTTCCACCGTGACCCCCCTTTCCGCATCCCAAACTTCCCCTTTCTGATTTCCTGATTTCACACACACAAGAACTGCCACTTGCCCAGCCACAGCAGCCCCAGGAGAAGAGAGAGCAACAGCACAGCATTGATGAAGATCACTTGATCTGACACTTGCAGCTACAAGCTCAGATATTGGCACTGCACTTACCTGATAGGCAAGTATAGAGTTGGGATCAGCACATGGTGAGTCTTCGGGCACAAGTGCTCTGCAGCCAAGTCAGGAGAAATGCATGATTCATGTGCCAGCTTACCAGAAGGTGAGGTTGTAGATGAGTTCTGCAACAGGAGACTCAGATGAGGACCTCGATGGGGTGGTATTCAGTAGAGCACTGATAGGCATGCACACCAAGCTGCTGGGTGCATTGGACAGCCACTTGTCACAGTCAAGAAGCATGGAGGAGTTCAGCCCCAAGTTGGCAGAGGGCATTAGCCTCTGATCCATTTTCCTGTCATGCTGCAGACCCAGAAGCACTGCAACTGCAGCCCCCATACCTGTTGCAGCCTTTGTTTGGATAGGTCACCTGCTCCTTTGCTCTCCCTGTGAGGATGCAGCAACTCCCTGACAAATCCAGGAACTCACCACAACACCTTCAAAAACACTCCAGAGTGTATTCAGATAATTTGAAATAGCAGAAGTTCTTCAAAATTACCTTACCTGCAAGTTGGGTCCCTGGGCCTTTAGATAACACCAGTGCTGGGCACCTCTTACAGCTGAAAATTTGATTTTTGTTGAGTGACATGCAAATTAATTGACTTGACCTACGTAGTCTAAATTTGGAAAATGGGCACCACGCTAGCTGGTAGGACAATGTGACATTATTATCGGATCAGTTCAGTTGCTTGCAGTGCTCACTGGGGATGCCCTTGTGAGTACCTTTCTTAAGAAAGCATGTTGCACAGGCCATGCCGGAAGTGGTCGATGGCACCGGGCGCATCCCCAGGGGAGCGATCGGCCTCCTTCCCCCTTCACTTTCCTTAAAAGGAAGGCCTCCTAGTCTATCACTCTCAACCGTCTAGCATTATAACATTTCAGAAACTGAATAGTCTAATAGTTCATTGTCTTTAAACAAGTAGCATGTTTTGCTAAAGTAGGAGCTTCCCTTCAGCTAAATAAAGCTAGTCTGGTTTTATGAGCCAGCCTATTTAGAAGAGTTAGGTTTCCCCAGACAAGAAATTAGAGGAATTTTACTCGAAAGAAATATCTTCAAACATTGGCCCATAATTCAAGAATCATCTGACACAAAGGAATTCTCATAACAGAAGCCACAAACCACTTCCCACATCCCACAACTCCAGAACAAAGAAACACCTGCTCCTGTTCATTTGGACCTCTAAGGGGGAAGAGGAGGGTCACATAAAATCTGTTCATAGTTTTTAAGTGTCTGAGCCTGAGGCAAGTGTTTCAATTGATTCTATTCATGATTTACAGATGTAGTTCCATTTAGCTGATTCAAGTCAGATCTATCGCTCATCTTGTTTTTGAAGCTCATGAAATGTCATTAGTTTAATTCATTTTGAAATGCCAGCGATTAGATACAATTCTTATAAAACTTATTAAAATTTAGAAATGTTTACAGCCCAGAAGATTGCATATTGCAGTAGTTTTAAAGTATTTTTTAAATGCATGCTTCATACTGTTTTTCAGCAATTCAGTCATAGACGGAATATTTCTTTTTCCTTTGTTATGTAAAATATTGTAAGACTCACTGGACTATAAGTAATGTCCAAAGAATATGTGAGTTTTATTGTAACTTAATTAGAACAGATATATACACAGCTACTAAAGGAGCCACATTAAAGCATGTCTCACTCTGTCGGGCTACATCCACACAACTCTCTCGTCATGTGTGACACAACATCACTTCCTCTGGTGATCTTCACTAATAGCCTCTTAAGGTGGTTTTCTCTTAAGGTGATCCCACAACTTTCCCTTTTTTTTCCAAAGATAGAAACATATGCATAATATACAATGATGTTGTGGTTTGGATTAACTATACATGATTAAAACAACATGTTATTTACAAGTAAGCAAGTTTAACACACTCTAAAACATAGAGGAGGTTTTCTTATTCATCTGGATGTTTTTATTGTAAACCTCTCTCCAGAGCTGAGCTCGTATTGATGACTCTTCTGAGATACTGGTGACTCGGAATTCTGGTTAGCATGTTCTTCCTCTGTGCTCGTAGCACCTGTATGTTCATATTCAGACTTTGTCTTTCAATGTGTCCACGATGCCACAGGGCTGTCACATGTATTGTTGTCATACAGCTCTTTTAGTTGACTTCGTTTCCATCTGGGTGTACGGACCTCGTACGATCTGGGCCGGTCACATATCCCAGCAAACTCTGCAGGATATCAAATTCCCGAGGGATGATTGAGGACTCTGACCTTCTGCCCTACTCACAATCAAGCTAATTATGGTCTTGATTGCCTGTCATATGATGCATTCATCTTCCCTTCTTTCGAAATAAGTATATCCTTTACTCTGGAAAACTTAGAGACATGGTGACTTGGCAGGGTAGTTCTTACCTGCCTTCCAAACATCAAATCTGCCGGTGATGGTAAGCTCATGTCCAATGCAGTAGCTCGGAGGTGCAGCATTGCAACCTTGAGATCTTGTCCCATCTGCCTACACATTAAAATTAGCAATTTGATGGTGAGCACCATGCATTCAGCCATGCCATTGGGCCTTGGACAATGTCATGTGACAGACTTCCCATCTGGCACACATGTCTTGGAATGGTCTTCCTGCATATTGCGGCCCATTATCAGAGATAATTTCTTCCAGCGTGTCAAATAGGCTGAACAGTTGTAGTTGCCTGATGATCGGAAACTTGGTGAAGTAATCCATAATGAGCAGGAAATCATCACCTTAAACGTGAAATAAATCTGTACTGATCTTTGCCCATGGGGGTGAAGGTGTTTAATATGGGATCAAGGGTTTCTTCTGTTGATTTGGCTGACACCTTTGACATGCCTCATAGGATTTCACCACCATCTCAATACCACTGTTGATTCCTGGCCAGTAGATCGTCTCTCTGGCAAGGCGTCTGGTACATTCTATTCCTAAATGCCCTTGATGCAGTTGGCTTAGAATATCAGAATACAGAGACTTGGGTATAAGGACTTGTTTCCCTTTGAAATTCACCCCTTGTGATATCCTGAGCTCATCTCAATACGGCCAGAAACAGCGTAGACGTTCAGTTACTTACTGTATGGTGTCAGACTGTCCTTCCACAAGCACCTTCCACAACAATGTTAGGGTAGGGTCACTTGTTTCTCATCTCTTAGTTGCTCGCATTTGTGAGGTCCAAAACTCATGTGGTCGATCTTCAAGACATCTTCAATCTCAGTATCCACACCGTGGATGTGCAAATCTAACGAGACATCTGAATCTTTATTTGGATTAGGCAACCTGCTCAGGGTGTCCAATGTGACCATGTTGCTGCCTGGTTTATATTGGGCATCATAATCATAATCCACCAAAAGCCTCTGCAACTGCAGAAGAGCACTCAGAAGTGTCTTATGGTCAGTTTCCACAGTAAAATGTTTTCCGAACAAGTAGATGTGAAACCTAGCGATGCCAAAAAACAGAGCTGAGGTTTCATGTTCAAGTTAGAATAATTGGATTGGAATGGTGACAAACTCATTGATGCATCGACCTCAAACGTGGTCTCTTTGCTCAGGTGGTAATACTGTAACACGCTGTCTTGACTTGACATTGCTAAATTTAAGGACTCAAACAGCTGCTGGTGGTCTTCCTCCCACAACTAAGGGGCATCTTTATGCAGCAGTTCCCTAAATGGTGCTGCTTGCTCAGTGAAATTGGGGGATGTATGGGGCCAAAAAGTTGAACATCCCTAGACGCCGTTGTAGGTCTTCCCTGTCCTGAGGAGTTGGCATGGCTCTGACATCTTCAATTTTATCTGGATTTGGGCATATTCCCATGGCGGAATATATTGACCCAAAGAAGTTGATGTGCCCAACGTTGACCTGGCACTTCTGCCTATTAAACACAAGGTCCTCATGATGAGCAGCCAGCTTTAGCAAATGTAAGTTTCAGTCATTCTCTGCCTTGGTCCGCCCCATCACCACAATATCATCAGCTATACACATAGAGTCCGGGACATTTTCCGTTACCCTGTCCATGTATTGTTGGAAGATGTTTTGGCTGATGCACAGACCAAACGGTAACTATCTGAAACAGGATTTTCCAAATTGCATTCTGAAAGTTGTGAGTAGCTGGAATTTCTTGGCTAAGTGAACAGGCCAATAGCCATGCTTCGTGTCGAGCTTTGAAAACTACTTAGCACCTGTAAACTTAGGATTCAACTGCTCCAGGGTTGGGATTTTATGCAGGCATCTCGTGAGGGCTAAATTCAGTTGTTGCAGGTCTAAGCAAATTCTGAGATTGCCATTTCTCTTCAGCACAGAGGTAATGGAGCTGCACCAATCGAAATGCTGGTGCATTCAGCGGATGACTCCATTGCACTCCATCTTATCCTGCTCCACTTTAAGCTTTTCTTGAATGTACTGCTGCACTTCATTGGCACGTTGATAGTAGGAACTGCATCCTCCCTTATGTGCAATATGACACCACCTTTGAAATTGATGATTTCATTGAACCTGTCTGGGTAAAGTAGTTTTAGGTCTCTAACCAACTCAATGTACTCTGTGTTGCAACCTTCCGTACCTTTCAGTGTGGTGCTGACCTCGTATTGTGACAATTCATAAATCTTGGCATACTGAAGTCCTGTGACAGCTGATCCAGTTGTGCCTACAACATAAAACATTTGTGTTAACCATTTGGAGCTCTCATAGTTGCACTGCAATGTGATCATTCCAATTCACTTGATTGGAGAACCATTGTAGACAGTCAGCCTAGCTATGGTGGGTGGTGCCATAGATTCCCATTTCTTTGAGTACATGTCCTTCAGTATACGGATGGGCAGAATATTTACACTTGCTCTGGTGTCAATTTTCACTCTGAGCTTATGCTTGGCATTCTTCTATGGACATATAATCCTGGTCATGGCGAATGCCTAAGATTGAGTGGTAACATTGACACGTTGATCCAAATTAATTATGTGGAATGCGTGCTCGCTGTTTGCACGAGTGCATTTTTCATCCGTGTCCTCCTGGCAACCTGTGCCTTTATGCTGACCTGATGTACCTGCTTGGGCTTTTGTTGTGTCTTGGCATACTCTTTGTTGCATTTCCCATTCTTTCTTGCAGACGTTCTCTCTGCATGTGATCTGCCACCATTCCTGTGTGGTGTCTGAGCTTGGCCTTCTGCACTGCCTTGCCCAATGTCCTCATATGCCACAAGCTTTGCACTGGTCCTGGTACGCTGAACAACTGTGAATTGGGTGAGTCAGGTCACATTGGCCACAAGGCTTAGAGCCTTGATTACAATAGCAATTATTGTAGCCGCCCCCAATGCCTGTAACTGTAGGTTCCCAGGCATGATGGCTTCAAATTTCCTTCCATCATTGAGTAGTGTACCTATGGTGTGCCCTTTTTTCTTTCCTAGGAGGTGTTTTTGAAAGGCCTCTATTGAGGTAAATGTGATTCCTAGCTCCATAATTCATTCTGACAATTTGATATCTGCGAAGTTGCAGTATTGAGCTTTTTCTTGGCAGCTTGCAACAAACTGGTCAATGGACTCATCTTGCCTTTGTTGGTAGGTCATAAGCTCAAGCCTATGTACTCGGAAATTGACCTTCACCTTGAGTTGCTGCTCCAGGAATGGCCACAGCTTGCTAGGTTCCTTCTGATGCTCAGCTGACAATCCTGTTGTATTGATCTGTTGCCTCATCAGACCCCTTTCCCATCCTGAGTGGCGTGAAACAGGGCTGTGTTCTCGCACCCACACTGTTTGGGATCTTCTTCTCACTGCTGCTCTCACATGCTATTAAGTCTTCAGAAGAAGGAGTTTTCCTCCACACAAGATCAGATGGCAGGTTGTTCAACCTTGCCCATCTTAGAATGAAGACCAACGTACGGAAAGTCCTCATCAGGGAACTCCAGTTTGCTGACGATGCTGCATTGACATCCCACACGGTAAAGTGTCTGCAGAGACATCGACAGGTTTGCGGCTGCCTGCCACGAATTTGGCCTAACCATCAGCCTCACGAAAACGAACATCATGGGACAGAACGTCAGAAATGCTCCATCCATCAATATCGGTGACCACACTCTGGATGTAGTTCAAGAGTTCACCTACCTAGGCTCAACCATCACCAGTAACCTGTCTCTCAATGCAGAAATCAACAAGTGCATGGGAAAGGCGTCTGCTGCTCTGTCCAGACTGGCCAAGAGGGTGTGGAAAATGACGCACTGACACGGAACACAAAGCTCCGAGTGTTTCAAGCCTGTGTCCTCAGTACCTTGCTCTACGGCAGCGAGGCCTGGACAACGTATGTCAGCCAAGATTGACGTCTCAATGCATTCCATCTTCGCTGTCTCTGGAGAATCCTTGGCATCAGGTGGCAGGACCGTATCTCCAACGCAGAAGTCCTCCAGGCAGCCAACATCCCCAGCATGTACACCCTACTGAGCCAGCAGTGCTTGAGACGGCTTGGCCATGTGAGCCGCATGGAAGATGGCAGGATCCCCAAGGAGGTATTATACAGCAAGCTTGTCACTGGTATCAGACCCACGGCTGTCCATGTCTCCATTTTAAAGACGTTTGCAAATGCGACATGAAGTCTTGTGACATTGACCATAAGTCATGGGAGCCAGTTGCCAGCAATCGCCAGAGCTGGCAGACAGCCATAAAGGCAGGGCTGAAGAGAGACGAGTCGAAGAGACTCAGCAGTTGGCAGGAAAAGACACAGCAGTGTAAGGAGAGAGACAACTGTGTAACAGCCCCAACAACCAATTTTACCTGCAGCGCCTGTGGAAGAGTCTGTCACTCTAGAATTGGCCTTTATGGCCACTCCAGGTGCTGCTCTCCAATACTACTGACCACCTCTAGGTGCTTACCCATTGTCTCTCGAGACAAGGAGGCCAAAAAGGAAAAGGATCTGTTGCAAGCCCTCATAGCCCAGTGTGATCTTAATTTTGATAGCTTGTTTCCCTTGTTTACTCACTTCTTGATCCTGGAAACACAGTTCCATTCATTGTCGATACTGTTTAAATTCATATGCTATGTTGGTTGCCTTCCCATCTATATCTGAAAGCCATTGTCTTCATGGTCCTGCTTGTTTATAAATATAGGATATTTTACAAGTTTTCTTTTCCACAGTCACATGTCTTTTACAGGCTCTCTGCTTTACAGGTCTTCTATTTCGCAATTATACAGCTTTCTGTTTCCTTTCTTGGACATGCTCATTTTTGCTGTTCAGCCCCTTTTAAGAATGAGATAACAGCAGCTTTCTTTGTTTACATAGCTTGTTCAATTTTTTTTTAAATCGAGAGAGCAGTTTTTTTCTGCAGTGGGCTGCAGATTGCAGTACCAGCAGTTGCCACATCCAGCCTGTTAATTTGTACTAGACCTCCAGTGATCCTGTTGAGCTCTTCCCTCTCTTTTTAGTTTAGGCCCCACACACAAAGCAGAAAAAATAGGGAATGCTAAAGCAGTTGTGCCTGTTCTACTTCTTCCCCAAATTTCTTGACCCACTGCCAGACTAGTTGAAATCTCTGATCTTCCGGCAATTTTCTTGCTGTACTGACAAAGTTTCAAAACTTTCCAGGATCCTGTCTGCAATCTTGGCTCACTGCAATGTTGTGGGGTCTCCAGCCAAATATACTTCTGCAGAATCTTCTGCCACTCCAGGTAGACAATTAGCTGTTCTTCAGATAAAATTAAACACTTCCACAATGTAATATTTGGTGGTCTTCAGATAAATATATACCAAGCATTGCCACCATCAATATTACTTGTTCCTTTGCTATGTGAACTATTGTAAGACTCATAGGACTATCAGTAATATCCAAAGATTGCGTGGGTTTTATTATAACTGAAGTAGAACAGATATCTACACAGCTCACAGCTACTACAGGAGTCACATCAAAGCATGTCTCACTCTGTCAGGCTACACCCACAATTCCCTGGTCATGTGTGACACACCATCACTTCCTCTTGTGACCTTCACTTACAGACTCTTAAGGTGGTCCTCTCTCAAGGTGATCCCACAACAATAGAGACATGGCACCAAGGCATAAGTCCTTGTGGACATGGATTGTTGCCTTTAGCCAAGCTAGCCATTTCAAAAAGTAGCTTGCAAAATAAAGGTGTTATTTTGTTACTTATGATTGGATCCAAAAAGTAGAATTTTATTCATAAAAAAGGAGACTTAATTAAAAATTGTTAATTTGGAATAAGAAGTATTAATGGCTTCAAAACCACTTGGAAACTGGACCTTGACGTTTCTAATACCAGGGGCTGAATTTTCAATCGGGGTCAGGAACCGAAAATGGGGGCTAGTTCTGGGTCCTGACCCTGCACAACATGCTTTAAGCATGCCCACTGGAATTTTCAATTCCTTGGCCAGTTAACAGCCAGGGAACAGGCTCCCTGTCTGATCAGGGATGGTGGACGGGCTCCCAATGCTGGAAGATCAATGGGAGGTCCTCTAGCACTCAGTGATCAGCAGCCCAACTATTCGAGATGGGAGCAGCTGATCTGAAGATGGAGAGAGAGAGAGGGAGAAGGCCAAGTAAGTTTTTTTATGTTTTAAAAATCCACAGCTGCCTGCTCTTGATCCTGAAGTGACAGTCTTTCCAGGGTACGGCCATTATGGATCCGTGTGGGAGGCAGGCGTCCTGCTCGTGATCCATCGGCTGCCCCCCCCCCCCCCCCCCCCACCTCCTGCCCTGAGCCCACTAGTGGGGCCAAGTTGTGTGCCTGCCTGCCTCCGATCCGGACCCCAAACAATTAAAAAATCCAGCCCCATGTTTCTGTGTTTTCCAAATATTCTGATTTAATGCAATATGAGTTGTTATAGCCCAGCCAGCTTTCTTTGAATCTCCATAAGATTAATTTGATAAACCTGACAATACATTTTGGGTCAGGAAGCGTGAAGGCTTCATCTTAGCTTGGGGAAAAAAAAGTCTCAATTTTAATTGTAATTCCACTGAGATTGAATTGCGTGAGATGGTTGGGATTGTAAATAATAGTATGAATATTTAATTTGCACCAAATCCTTCATTTTGTGCACCAAAATGAACTTATAGCTTGAGGAAAATCTAGTGGACAAGGTGATGACTTTCTATTGAAAAGAATACTGGGCTTCTGTCTAATTTTTATCGCTGCGTGAAAAAATGGGTGTTAGCAAATCAGTCAATTGCCTTACATGTTGCCTGATTTTCTTTTCAATTAAAATTGTGCATAGCCTTTGAGTTAACCCCATACATTCTGATTCTAGTATTACAGAAATATAAATTTTTAAAAATCAGCCCAGGCGAAAATCTATTTTTTTACACCCGCACTCCAGTGAAAAAATGCAGCTTCAACCCTCTTCCCTGATCGTGGAGCTCTTTAAACAGCTGCTGCAACACTTCACAATTCTTGTTAGCTGTACAAGTGCACCCTCAAGCTGCCCACTCTGTGGGTGAGAGCTCACTCTGATTAGTACATTTATGCAAGTGTTTAATTGCTGGTGGGAGCAGCTGTATGAAAACTGTCAGCGGTATCTCCTGCATTGCACGATTCCTGGCCAAATAACACCCCACCAGTAATTTCTATTCTTATGTAACAACTTGAACCAAAGTAAATGATTATCATTCTGCTTTTAGTGTTGCACATTTTCCAAAATGTTCACATTGATGGCAATAAAATCCTCTAAGTCTGGAGAGAAAATTACTTGAGTTGTCTTCTGGAGAGCATTGAAATGTTAAATCACAACAGTTTTTCAAGCAGTATTTTTGTGATAATTAGCTTTGCAACAGACTTTTTTTTTCCAATTTACTTCATAACATGACAGTCTTCCTCATTCCCCCACTACCTTTATTCGGGATTTGACAGCCCTTCATAATTTGACAGAAGTGAAGGAGCAGTATCATTGCATAGCAAGACTTGAGACTCACATCTACTGATCTACACATCCCCAGTCTTCGGAAAGAGCCTAATTATTGTTAGTAAATGCTTAGCCATTGCTACAGAACAAAAATAGAAACTATGACAGCCTCGCCAGGTATCCTTCCTCAGAATAGATGAAGAGAGAAAGACTTGCATTTTAGAAGCACCTTTCACAACCTCAGGATGTCCCAAACTGCTTTATGGCCAATTAAGTACTTTTTGAAGTATAGTGTGATGGACTTCGCAGTTTGCAAGACCAGTGGAGGAGCATGTGCCAGCTGTTGTCTGAACAGATGTTTTGTTGAATGTTCTTTCCGGTGTACTGAGTAGTTTCAAAGCCTGATTTTTTGAGACAATCTATAACTTAAAAGTGAAACTAAAAAAGCTTTAGAGTTCTGGGGAGATAGAACTGGTTGGAACCAGATAAGAGACATCTGACCAGTGTCATCCCCAGATCACAAGATTGGAGAGTTCAAACAGTGGCTGCAGGTAGAATGTTTTGCAGACAAGCTGCTGAGAGTGGAAGCAGATTCTGGGAACCGGCCACTGGCAAATATGAGTTACTGCAGCTACTTTCAGTGACTTCAAGAAATACTGGTGGATACACGCCATCAAGACTGTCATGCACAGAGCTGAGGAGGATCAGGAGGAGTGAGCCAGTTTTCGTGGAGACCGTACCTGTGAAGTTCAGAACTGCAGGGGAACTATTGTCAGATGAAAATCAGTGACTGTGGGCTGGATTTTCTTCTCTTGCCACTGGCAGCGGCGGGGGGTGGGGTGTGAAAAAAAAAGGCAGCCCACATGTACGGGCCATGTACTGCCATGTCACTGCAATCTTCCTTGTGGTGACCCAGAATAACGAACGTGGAGGGGATGGGCTCATCGAAGCAATGCAATGGTGTCAGCTGACTGTGCGCAGGTGCTGACGCATTTTTAAAGGGCAGCCAGCCCTGCCGGGTCATTTATATTTTTAAAGGGCTACCCATCACAATGTAGTGCCAATAAATCTATCGCCCCTTCCCCCCCAATAACAATTAAATTCAACAAAGGCCCTCTCCCCACCAAAATGCTTACCTTCAACACTTTACCTTCACTCCCCACCCCCCCACAAACCAATCAATGTGCAGAGGTCTCCCATTCCCACCCTCCCCTACACTCGTAATTTGCATTAGAGCATGTGCCCCCCCCATCCCCACTGCATTAAAAAGTCATACCACCATGGTAGCGCCTGCTTTCCCTGGACGGGAAAGTGAACGCTCAGAAGATCATGGCCCGAAGGTAAGATCGGTCTTGATTTTATTTAAATGTATTCATTTCATTAATTTAAATCTGTTAATACGGGTCCCATCGCCCAACGGTGGTGGGGGAGGGTTGCCATTGCGTAGCCTCGCCGCTGTTGGGAAGATTGGGCCTGGCACTCCTGGCGTCGGGCTCCGTGGCAGGCTGCTGCTGGAACAATCTTCCAGCCCCCTCCGTCATGGAGCCCAACGTCAGGAGCTCAGTAAAATCCCGGCCTGCATCTTGGAAGACAGGAGCTGGAAATCTACCTGAAGAATTTTGAAAGACTTTGTGGCCATTTGCTGAGTGGCCAGCCCAGTAAGTCAGTGAGATCTATGTTTGTTGTATCTGATAATTAACTTGTAATCTGTAAACTATATGTAGACTGCTATTTGTTTGTTATTTCATGTTTAATTTATGTTGATTTTGATTTGATTGTTAAAGTAAAAGTTATAAAAGAGAAATCTTGTCCATTTGGGTTTTTATTGGGGTCTTTCAGCGAATTCAATTCCTTTCGGTTGTTGATCTCAAAGGGAATCATAACAAAATTGGGGGCTCGTCCAGGATCGATCTAAATAAGGCTGTGAAATGGGTTTAATGGAATTTCCCAGAATTTAAACAAACAATATTTCGCATTTACTTTTGCTGTATTCAGTGGGAAATCAACATGAGTACCTTTGATGCTCGGCCCTTTGCGAGAAGAGAGGATTTGTCTCTTAGCATCTTGGAACAGTTGACAGAAGTTGATTTAATTGTTATAGCAGAGCATTTGGGTGTCAGTGTAAGCCCAGGAACTAAGAAAGCAGAGATCATCCAAGAATTGGCTCGTCACTTGGAGCTTAAAAAAGAAACAGATGTTTCTGCTAGTTGTCAGGTAGAAGTAGCCAAAACTGAATTAGCAAAAGACAGGGAAATGAGACAATTCAAAATAGAGGATGAAATTCAAAAAAGAGATGGTAAAAAGAGAAAGAGAAATGAAAAAAATTGGGATAAGAAAGAGAAAGAGAAATTTAAAAACTTGAATTGAAAAGGGAAAGGGAAAATCTTGAATTTGAAAGAGAAAGGGAAAAGGAGAATTTAGAAAGGGAGAAATTAGAATTTGAGCGAGAAGAGTTCAAAGTCTGAAGTCCGTAGATGTGCATTGGAGATGAAAGTTGAGGATGACCCAGAGCAAACTCCTCAATGTTTTGATTTGGCAAAGAATATTCACATGGTACCTAAATTTAGTGAGGAGGGAGTAGAAATATACTTTGTGTGATTTGAGAAAATTGCCATGAATCTGAATTGGCCTAAATCATCTTAGACAATTCTCCTACTAAGTGTTTTCATAGGGAAAGCAATGGAAGCATACTCATCTCTTTCAGAAGAGTATTCATAAGACTACGACATAGTAAAGACTGCTGTTCTCAATGTCTAAAAATGGGTACCAAAGGCCTACAGACAGAAATTCAGAAATTTAAAAAGGAAACAAGGCCAGTTTGACTCAGGTCCCCTGCCCTCAACTCTTCCTTCTTTTTATGTTTCATGGGATGTGGGCATCGCTGGCAAGGCCAACATTTGTTGGACATCCTTAATTGCCATTGAGAAGGTGATGGCAAGCTACCTTCTTGAACTGCTGCAGTCCTTGGGATGTAGGTACTCCCACAGTATTGTTAGGGAGGGAGTTCCAGGATTTTGACCCAGCGATAGTGAAGGAACAGTGACATATTTTCAAATCAGGATGGCATGTGGCTTGGAGGGGAACTTGCAGGCGGTGGTGTTCCCATGCATCTGCTGCTCTTGTCCTTCTAGGTGGTAGAGGTCATGGGTTTGGAAGGTGCTGTTGAAGGAGGCTTGGTGCGTTGCTGCAGTGCATCTTGCATATGGTACACTCTGCTGACACTGAGCGACGATGATGGAGGGAGTGAATGTTGAAGGTGGTGGATGGGATGCCGATCTAGCGGGTTGCTTTGTCCTGGATGGTATTGAGCTTCCTGAGTGTTGTTGGAGGAGCTGCACTCATCTAGGCAAGTGGAGAGTATTCCATCACACTCTTGACTTGTGCCTTGTAGATGGTGGATAGGCTTTGAGGAGTCAGGAGGTGAGTTACACGGCACATAATTCCCAGCCTCTGACCTGCTCTTGCAGCCATCGTATTTATGTGGCTACTCCAGTTCAGTTTCTGGTCAATGGTAACCCCCAGGATATTGATATTGTGGAGATTCAGCGATGGTAGTGCTGTTGAATGTCAAGGGGAGATGTTTAGATTCTTTTTTGTTGGAGATGGTCATAGCTTGGCACTTGTGTGGCATGAATGTAACTTGCCACTTATCAGCCCAAACATGAATGTTGTCCAGATCTTGCCGCATATGGGCACAGACTACTCCAGTATCTGAGGATGGTAGTGAACATCGTACAATCATCAGCGAACATCCGTCCTTCTGACATTATAATTGTAGTAGGTAGCTGAAGATGGTTGGACCCAGGACACTATCCTGAGGAACTCCTGCAGTGATGTCCTGGGCCTGAGATGATTGGCCTCAAACAACGACAACCATCTTCCTTTGTAGCTAGGTATGACTCCAACCAGCAGAGAGTTTTCCCCCCTGATTCCCATTGACTTCAATTTGGCTAGGGCTCCTTGATGCCACACTAGGTCAAATGCTGCCTTGATATCCAAGACAATCACTCTCGCCTCACCTCTGAGTTCAGCTGTTTTTTTCCATATTTGGACCAAGGCCAAATGAGGTCAGGAGCAGAGTGGCCCTGGCAGAACACAAACTGCACAGTGAGCAGGTTGCTGCTTGTTAAATGGTGCTTGATAGCACTGTCATTGACCCCTTCCATCACTTTGCTGATGATCGAGAGGAGACTGATGGGGCGGTAATTGGCCGGATTGGATTTGTCCGATACATTGATGATGATATCAGTGCCGCCTCCTGCTCTCACCCTTGAACTGAAAAATTTCATTGACTTTGTTTCCAATTTCCACCCTTCTGTCACCTTCACGTGGTCCATCTCCAAGTCTTCCCTTCCTCAACTTCACTGTCTCTATTTCTGGGAATAGACTATCAACCATTATTCACTATAAGCCTAAGGACTCCATAGCTACCTGGACTACACTTCCCCACACCCCATTTCCTGCAATACTCAATTCCTTTATCCCAATTTCTCCCTTGCATCTGTTTGGACAATGCAACCTTCGATTCAAGCATTTTTGATATGTCTTCCGTTCTCCTCAACCATGGATTACCGACCCCCCCACGCACCCCCGCAACTCCTCACAACCCACTGTGGTTGACAGGGCCATTAACCGCGTCCGATGTATTTCATGCATCTCTGCTCTCATCCCTTCCTCTTCCTCCCAGAACAACAGTAGGGTTCCCCTTGTCTTCATCTTCCATCCCACCAGCCTCTGTATTCAGCGGATCAGCCTCCTCCATTTCTGCCACTTCCAGCATGATGCCACCATCAAACATCTTACCCTCCCCTCCCAACAACTGATGATAGTTTCATGGCACCATTACTGAGACTAGCTTCCAATTCCAGATATTTATTAATTAATTGAATTTAAATTCCACGAGCTGCCATGGCTAGATTTGTATCCTTTCCCCAGAGCATTAGCCTGGGTTGCTAGATTACTAGTTCATTGACATTGCCACCATGCCACCATCTCCCCTGTTGCAATGCAAAATCTGCATCCAGCAAGCTCTCAGAAATAACAGTGTGATAATAACCAGATAATCAGTTTTTGTAATGATGATTGAGGGATAAATATTGGTCAGGACACTAGGGATAACTCCCCTGCTCTTCTTTGTCTACCTGAGAGCAGACAAAGCCTCGGTTTAATGTCTCATCTGAACTGTGACATTTTGCAAAGGTGCAGCAGTCCCTCAGTATTGCACTGGAATGACAGCCTATAATTTTGTACTCAAGTCTCCAGAGCGGCACTTGAACCCACAAGGTTCTGACTCTGAGGCAAGAGTGCTACCAACTGAGCTGAGACAGCGGGGAGGAGGCATTCATACACATGTCAATGAAGGCTATATTTAGATGTATCAAGTGTCTGTTACTTAAAGTGAGAGATGCATATGTTTTTAGTTGGCAGTGTATAGCTTCCCAATGACTTAATTGGTAAAGGTAACGTAGAACTGAGCAACACAGATCAGGGTCCCAGCTTTGATTTCTGGGTTGGGGTGGGGGGTAATTTTCACTTCCACCACAAACAGAAAATTGGTGGTTGTTTCCCAGCCATTTTTAGACACCTTGGGCTGAATTCTGTGCCCACTGTGGGACTCCTGGCACTGGACTGAAAAGGTGGGGGGAATCCTGCCTTGGCCAGCTGAAATCCACCATTCCCACCCCACCCTGCAGTGATTCTACAGCACTGGGCCAATTAACAGCCTCGTGCCAGAATTCCTGTCCCTTTAAAGATGAGGATCCCATCTCCAAGAAGTGCTGGCCAATCACAGGGCTAGCAACTCAGCAATATCGGCAGTGCCACCAGGAGTGGTGGCCACTATCAGTACTACAAGAAGTCTTAGTCCCAGGCCCAGGACTGGAGTCCAGATCCAAGGTAAGTGAGGCAGGGTCGCCTGGGTCAGACCGGCAGGCCCTGGTGAGGTGGTGGGGTTGGGATTGCGGGTGGGTGTTTAATGCAGGGGGAGGGTGGTTCAGGGAGGTACAGGTTTTCCCAGCAGTTGCCTTCCGTGGGCCACAGATTGCCCACAGAGGAGGACCGCCCACCCCCCCTCCCAAGCTCGTAGACAGTTCACCTTGTTTTACTGGGCGGCCTCCCCACGTGGCGGAGGAACCCCCTTTCCCCTGCTCCAACCTTGCCCCTGGTTAAATCCCAGCAGTGGTAGGAAGAGGCCCTTAAGTGGCTGTTAATAGGCCACTTAAGGACAACTGGCCTTTGGGTGAGAAGGCCGTTTTTGGCCGAACCGCCCCTAACAAAATTGTGTTGCGATGGAGAGGTGATGGGCCTTCTCCCCCACACCTTGGAACCCGCATCAGTGGAGCCCATAAAATTCAGCCCCATGTCTCAAATTCCTTTGCATTAAAGTCAATGGGAAAGAAAATTTGGCAGGCTGAAAGTGAAATTTAGCACCCAGGTCTGTGGTAAGCCAATTGATCTCATCTCGGGTATTGGCATGGGTACTAATTAGATCTTTGGGATGAGAGGGAAAATCAACAACAGCTTTCATTCATTTAACTCCCTGGAAAAAACTGAGGTTGACCATAAGTGTGCAAGAGAAGTTGAGCCTCAGTGTTTTTGTCGTAGCAGGGAAGAGATGAGCCTAAGGCCAGAGGTATTATATATACAGCAGGAAACAGTCTGGATATCAGAGCAAATATTGGGGTGGAAGCAAAACTTAGAACCACAGAACCATAGAAAAGTAATGACACAGAAAGAGGCCATTCAGCCCATCGTGTCTGTGCTGGCTGAAAAAACTAGCCGCCCAATCTAATCCCACATTCCAGCACCTGGTCCGTAGCTTTGCAGGTTACAGCACTTCAGGTGCAGGTCCAGGTCCAGGTACCTTTTAAATGAATTGAGGGTTTATGCCTCCACCACTGATCTGGGTAGTGAATTCCAGACACCCACCACCCTCTGGGTGAGAAAGCTTTTCCTCATGTCCCGTTTAATCCTTCTACCAATCACCTTAAATCTGTGCCCCCTGGTAATTGACCTCTCTGCTAGGGAAAACAGGTCCTTCCTGTCTACTCTGTCAAGTCTCCTCATAATTTTGTACATCTCAATTAAGTCACACCTCAGCCTCCTCTGTTCTAAGGAAAACAACCCTCGCCTATCCAATCTTTCTTCATAGCTGGCAACATTCTTGTAAATCTCCAGAGCAATTATGTCCTTCCTGTAATGTGGTGATCAGAACTGTATGCAATACTCCAACTGTGGCCTAACCAGCATTTTATGCGGTTCCAGCATTATATCCTTGATTTTGTATTCTATACCTCGGCCAAAAAAGGAAAGCATTCCATATGCCTTCTTCACCACTCTATCTACCTGTCCTGCCACCTTCAGGGTCCTGTGGACCTGCACTACAAGGGCTCTCATTTCTTCTACCCTTCTCAATATCCTCCCATTTATTGTGTATTCCCTTGCTTTGTTTGCCCTCCTCAAATGCATTATCTCACACTTCTCCAGATTGAATTCCATTTGCCACTTTTCCACCCACTCAACCAAACCATATCATTCTGGAGTCTACAGCTATCCTCTTCACTATCGACTACATGGTCAACTTTTGTGTAATCTGCAAATTTCCAAATCATGCCTCCCACATTTAAGTCCATACCATTAATATATTCCCCAAACAGCAAGGGACACAACACTGAGCCCTGTGGACTTCTGGTAGCACAGGACAGCAAAGTTAACATAAGAGCATAAGAAATAGGTGCGGGGGTCAACCATTTGGCCCTTTGAGCCTGCTCTACCATTCAAACCATCATGGCCGATCTTCTACCTCAACTCCACTTTTCTGCCCACTCCTTAAATCGCTTGAGAGATCAAAAGTCTAATTGATCTCAGTCTTGAATATGCTCAATGATGGAGCATCCACAACTCTCTGGAGTAGAAAATTCCAAAGATTCACAGCCCTCTGAGTGAAGAAATTTCTCCTCATCTCAGTCCTAAATGATCAACCTCTTATCCTGAGACGCTGTCTCCATATTCTAGATTCCCCAGCCAGGAGAAACAACCTCTCAGTGACCACCATCAAGTCCCTTCAGAATTTTGTATATTTCAATGAGATTACCTCACATTCTTCCAAACTCGAGAGTATAGAACAAATTAACTCAACCTCTCATCCTATGACAACACTCTCATCCCAGGAATCAATCTAGTAAACCTTTGCTGTACCACCTCCAAGGCAATCTTTCCTAATCCTCATCTTTCCTAAGATATGGAGACCAAAACTGCAAATGGTACTCCAGGTGTGGTCTCGCCAAAGCCCTAAACAATTGTAGCAAAACTTCTTTATTCTTGTGCTCCAATCCCCTCACAATAAAGGCCAACATGTCATTTGCCTTCCAAATTGCTTGCTGTGCCTGCATGCTAACTTTTTGTGTTACTTGTACTAGTACACCCAAATCTCTCTGAATGTCAACATTTACAGGTTTGATGCCTTTTAAAAAAAAAATTGTTCTTTTCTTGCTTTGTCGAATGATAATTTTCTTTAATCCACTGACTGGAGCTCTGAATTTATATTTTTTTGAAGAAGTTTAAAAAAACAGATATAAAAGATGACTTTGTTGGCAGCTTGGGATGGCCACCTAATTTGCAACATTGTATCCTACATTGCAAGGCTGTGAGGAGGAAGACAAAATGTCTGCTCATATCCCAGGAAGAACCAAGACCCAGGAGGTTTAAGGGAACTACCTGTCCTTTTTTTTTTAACAAGAAGTGAATCACTGCTATGCTTGAATCACTGAGTGACTGTCATGTGACAAGCCCCTCCACATCTGTGGTTTTAAGCTTGTGTCTTTCTGCAGCAGAGAGGAGAAGCAACTGTACATTGACACCTGCAGACAGAAGTTTGGGGGTGGGGGAGTTAAGCGTCCCTCTCTCTCTCTCTCTCTCTCTCTCCATTTCAGCTTACAAGCTTTGAACTCTGCCTGTTGACTGACCACCTTTGCATACTCCGGCTACAATCAGAAACCCCATTGGAGGAAATCATCCGCATCGCTGTCTCCAAGAGACCAACTGTATCAGTCGTCTACCTTTTCAAACTAAAAGCCTCAGGACCACCAAATTCAGCTAGAAGCCAGCCAAATCACCAAATGCCACAGACAGTACACCCTTTTTTCTATGGACTCTAACTCAACCAATCTGCCTTTTCCCACTCTGTAACCTATTGTGTGCATGTAAACCTCTAGTGTGTGTGTATAAGTGAAAATTAGTGTGTAGTTTATTGTTTTTACTAGTTCGTTTTAGGTACAATGAAGTTAACCTCTTTCTTAAACTCAAGAACCTATCTGATTGGTTCTTGTTATAATCATAGCAAGTAAATAATCAAACACCTACTGAATTGGCCAGTACATCCATTTTAAGAAAGAATTAAACCCGTTGTGGTCACACATGGAGAAGGAAAAGAGGGAAGCCCCTTTGGCCCCTCTTCACTTGACCGTAACAACCAAGTCTCTCTGAACTTCAACATTTGCTGATTGGATGCCTTTTAAAAAATATTGTGCTTTTCTATTCTTACCACCAAAATGAATAACCGCACATTTCCCCACATTATACTCCCTCTGTCACCTTGTTGCCCACTCACTCAGTTCTGAAGAAGGGTCACTGACGTGAAATGTTAACTCTGCTTCTCTCTCCACAGATGCTGCCAGACCTGCTGAGTATTTCCAGCATTTCTTGTTTTTATGCCCACTCACTTAACCTGTTAATATCTATTTTTAGCCTCTTTATGTCCTCTTCACAGCTTACATTCCCACCTAACTTTGTATTGTCAACAAACTTAGATACATTACTTCTGGTCTCTTTGTCTATGTCATTAATATAGGTTGCTAATGGCTAAGGCCCCAGCACTGATCATTGTGGCAGTCCACTAGTCATGGCCTGCCAAACTTGAAAATTCCCCATTGATTGCTACTGTCTGTTTTCAGGCCATTAACCAATCCTCCATCCATGCTTATATATTACCCCCAACTCCATGAGCCCTTATCTTATGTATTAACCTTTTGTGGGGCACCTTATCGAATGCCTTTTGGAAATCTAAATATACTACATCTACTGGTTCATCTTTATCTAACTTCCTCAAAAAGTCTAATACATTTGGCACATATGATTTTCCTTTCATAAAACCATGTTGAGTTTGTCTGATCATACTATACTTTCTAAGTGCATGCTAAGACTTCCTTAATTATAAGTTCCAGCATTTTCCCATTGACTGATGTTTTGGTTAAATGGCCTGGAGCTCCCTGTTTTCTCGCTCCCTTTTTCTTGAATAGACGATTGGCTAGCTAACAAGAAACAGACAGTAGGAATAAATGGATTATTTTCTGGTTGGCAAGATGTAACGAGTGGAGTCCTGCAGAGGTCAGTGCTGGGGCCTCAACATTTTACAATTTATATAAATGACTTGGATGAAGGGACAGAAGATAAGATTGCTAAATTTTCTGATGACACAAAGATAGGTAGGAAAGTAAGTTGTGAAGAGGACATAAGGAGGCTAAGTGAGTGGCAAAGATCTGCCAAATGGCGTATAATGTGGAAAAATGTGAAATTGTCCATTTTGGCTGGTAGAATAAAAAAGAAGCATATTATCTAAATGGTGAGAGATTGCAGAGCTCTGAAATGCAGAGGGATCTGGGTGTCCTAGTATATGAATTGCAAAAGGTTAGTGTGCAGATTCAGCAAGTAATTAGGAAAGCTAATAGAATGCTATTGTTTATTGTGAGGGGAACTGAATATAAAAATAGGGAGGTTATGCTTCAGTTATACAGGGCATTAGTGAGACCACATCTGGAGTACTGTGTAGTCTTGGTTTCTTTATTTAAGGAAAGATGTAAATGTGTTGGAAGCAGTTCAGAGAAGGTTTACTGGACTAATAGCTGGAATGAGTGAGTTGTAATATGAGGAAAGGTTGGACAGGCTAGGCTTGTCTCTGCCAGAGTTTAGAAGAGTAAGAGGCGACTTGATTGAAACATATAAGATCCTGAGGGGTCTTGACAGGGAGAATATGGAAAGGACATTTTCCCTTGTGGAAGAATCTAGAACTAGGGGTCACTATTTAAAATAAGGGGTCGCCCATTTAAGACAGAGATGAGGAGAAATTTTTTCTTTCAGAGGACTGTGAGTCTTTGAAACCCTTTTCCTCAAAAGGCAGTGGAAGCAGAGTCTTTAAATATTTTTAAGGCAGAGGTAGATAGATTCTTGATAAGCAAGGGGGTGAAAGGTTATTGGGGGTAGGCAGGAATGTGGTGTCAAGGTTACAGTCAGATCACCCATGATCTTGTTGAATAGCGGAACAGACTTGAGGGGCCGAGTGGCCTATTCTTGCTCCTAATTCGTATGTTCGAATGTTTGTATGTTATCAAAGTCACAAATGAAATCCTATGTGACTATGCCAAAGGTAAACAATCCCTTCTTGTTCTTCTTGATCTGCTTACAGCCTTTCACATGGTTGACCACACTATCTTCCTCCAAAGCTTCTCCACTGTCATCCAGTTGGAAATGACTGCACTCATCTGGTTTCATTCTTATCTCTCTTATCATGGCCAGAGAATCACCTGCAATGGCTTTTCTTCCTGCTCCTGCACCATTACCTCGTGTTTCCCCCAAGGATCGATCCTTGGCCCCTCCTATTTCTCATCTATCTGCTGCTGCTTGGTGACTCCATCCAAAAACACATATGTACATTGACATCCCCAGCTCTACTTCACCATTCTTCTCCCTGGCAACTGTTTGGGGATGAACTGGACAGTTCGCACATGCTTGGTGTCATATTTGACCCTGAGATGAGCTCCTGACCACATATCTGCACCATCACTAAGAATGCCTATTTTCCCCTCCATAACATCACCCAACTCCACCCTGCCTCAGCTCATCTGCTGCTGAAATGCTATCCATGCCTTTGTTAACTCTAGACTTGACTATTCCAAATCACTCCTAGCCAGCCTCTTGCATTATACCCTCTGTAAACTTGAAGTCATCTAAAACATGTCCTAACACTCGCACCATTCCATTCACTCATCACTCCTGTTCTTGCTGACTGACATTGGCTCCCAGTAAAGCAACACCTCGATTTTAAAATTCTCATCCTTGTTTTAAAATCCTTCCACTGCCTCTCCCCTCCCTATCTCTGAAATCCCCACCAGCCCTACAGCCCTACTCTGAGTTCCTCCAATTCTGGTCTCTTGAGCATTCTTGATTTCAATTGGTCCACCATTGGTGGTCGTGCCTTCAGTTGCCTTGGCTCTTAGCTCTGGAATACTCTCCCTAAACCTCTCTGCCTCGCTTTTACTCTTTCCTCATTTAGAATGCTCCTTAAAACCTACCTTTTTGACCAAGCCTTTGATCATCTGACCTAATATCTCTTCACATGGTGTCAGATTTTTTGTTTTATTACATTCCTGTGAAGCACTTTGGGATGTTTTACTATGCTAAGGATGTTATATAAGTGCACATTATTTTTGTGGGTGAGCTAGCAGTATGAAGGGAAACCTTATGTGATGTCTCCTCTGTTGTTGCAACTCCCCACATCCATGACACTCCCCCTGTCTGTGATGAAAAGCACATTTTTCCAATGGGGACAGGGTGTGCAGGTAGTTCAGCCTTGTCCCTTGTCATGACCTCCAGCTAAAGGTTGTGCATAACTGTCTCCTGCAAGAAAGAAAGGAGTGTGTTAGTAACAGCCATTTGAGGTGTTTTGAGAATGTACCTGCCATGGTTGAATAGTTGATCTGTTATGCGGAAAATGTGAGGTATGGGGAAATGATGGTTGCAATGGTGATGAGAGTAGATTTAGAGATACAGCACTGAAACAGGCCCTTCGGCCCACCGAGTCTGTGCCGACCATTAACCACCCATTTATACTAATCCTACACTAATCCCATATTCCTACCACATCCCCACCTGTCCCTATATTCCCCTACCACCTACCTATACTAGGGGCAATTTATAATGGCCAATTTACCTATCAACCTGCAAGTCTTTTGGCTGTGGGAGGAAACCGGAGCACCTGGAGGAAACCCAGGCAGACACAGGGAGAACTTGCAAACTCCACACAGGCAGTACCCAGAATTGAACCCGGGTCGCTGGAGCTATGAGGCTGCAGTGCTAACCACTGCGCCGTCCTATGGGTTTACCTTGCAATTGCTCCTTATTTACCTCTATCAAAACCCTTCCTGATTTTGAACACCTTTATGACATCTCCCCTTAACCTATCAAATCAACTCCCTCTGCAATAAAGATTTCAGTGCACTGCAATACACCTCGAAATTATAGATCAGCTTTAATGTACTTCATATAATTAGCATGCAACATTTTAATATCCTGGAACTTTTTCTGATAACACAAGGAAGCTGACCTTGTCAGCTGTTGAAGCCGATTGTGAAAGGAAGTGCAAAGGACCATATCCCACAAGCACTGCTGGCCACTGCACAAGATGAGGACTGGAATCTGGACAGGACCTCAATCCCTTGCTGCCATAGTGTCCTGCATTGCATCCTTGTTGCTGTCATTGCCCCTTTGTCTCCCCCATCCTCCAGAGGAAACACAGGTAAAAGCTCCTGATATCAATGGATGGAATATACTGTGTATTGGTAAGGGTGTCATTCCACCCATTTAACAAACAATGCAATAAGACTGTATGGGGAATCCAGCTCTGAAAGATCAAACTGTGACTAAAATCCCTTACCCTCAGACATATGCTTGCTCCCTGCCCTTGGATTCAGTATCTCCATGGTCACTAACATTTTGTCTCCCATTGGACCATGTAGGAGGTGTAGAATGTGTGATTAAGAGGAGAAGGACGTGGAGTGACATGTGTTACTCTGATTGTGATCAGATGCCACTGCTGACACTGGTGAAACGGGGTCCTAGACTAACTGAATTGTAGAGTAACAACGAGTGCATGTGGGAATCTAAAGCTAGGGGACGTTATTAAGGTGAAGGGGTGAGATGGGCATCTGAAAGCCAAGGACAAGAATTTTGAAATCAACACTTTGAAGAGGAGGAAGCAGCAGAGCTTGAAGAAGATGTAGGTATTGGAAATGTAAGACTAATACACTGGTAGCGATGCAGGCTGCTGCATTTTGCATGAGTTTTAAACTGTGGATCTTTGAAGCTGGCAGCTGGTGAGGAGAGTGTTAGAAAGTGAGCCTGGATGGTGAAGGCCTGGAATAGGTTTTGATGGCATTGGAGAGCTGTATGTATAGAGGCAGCAACTTGTGGAGGTGAAAAAAGCAGGTAGAGGGAGAAGATGAGCTTGGGGGCCATGTAATAAGCCAAGGTTGTGCACCTTATGAAGTAGCCTAATCTGGCTGACAAAGAGGTTTACAGTTTATGGTACAGGAATGTAGATGCTGTCAGAAGTCAAAGAGGGTGACTTTAGGTTGTCTACATTCATCTGGCAAAAAATTTTGGCTTATCCAGGTCTTGCTGTTGGCAGACAATTGGAGAATTTAGCAATACCCTTTGGAGTCCCAAAGGAGACAAGGAGATAGAGCTCAAATAGTACCATCACTTACATGTCACAGTTCAGAGATGTGCTGTGCTTAATGAACCAAAAATGATGGTCCTTGGTATTCGGAATTAAAATGTTGAGGAAAAATTAAGGGAGTTAGGCTCCTTTTCTTTGGAAAGTTAAGACATTGAGGTGGCCTAATGGAAACAGTTAAAGGTTATGAAGGGAACTAACTTAACTGATCTGCGCAAATTGTTCCCTGTGGTGCAGGACTCAAATGTAAGGAGTCATGTTAAAATGTGGAAGTTGTGAGTAAGAAGAAGGGTTACGTAAAGTTTTTGACCTAAAGGTAATAGAGTTGTGGAATAAATTACCAGGAAAGGCATGGACACTACCATATTACTGGTTTCAATGAAAAAATAGGTGCATTTCTGGAGAGCAGAGGGGTTGACTAATATGATGAGAAAGTCATTGATGTGAGAAAAACAATGGGTTTGTTAACTTAGATGTCACAGTCTTTTCTAAATCCAAAAGTCTTCTATTCTTATGCATATGAAATAACAAACTTGTGTTACAGCTGATTAGAACCACGTGCATTTTATGAGTCATGGTTACCATGCACAGCAAAAAATGTTTTGCAGTTCCATTGGTAAAGGTCACACATTGTTTACTGTCTGCAAAGTGGATTGTTGTTCAGATTTGTCATGTAGGCTTGTCCAAACCGTGGACTGTATTTGCAGTGTCTCATATTATTGTCTAAATCTAACCAGTTTGTTATCCTATAAAGGTCAAGATTTTTTTTTATTTAAGTCAGTGCCCTTATTGTCAGTTTAATTCATGGGTACTCCATCCTTTGTGTTCCTAAAAGTGTGCAATCGATAATGACACAATGTGGGGAGGAAACAATTACCAGCACTTAACATAGGAACTCAGCAACAGGAGTAGGCCATTCAGCCCCTTGAGCCTAGTTGTTAGGCTCATGTTAATGTTAGTGACCCATTAACCAAGGAGCTTTGTGTCTGGTGGCTCTGTTTCAACAGTGAGGCTGTGACAGTTAAGTGCAGTGCTAACTACAGCACGTGACTAGGTCACACTCGTCAGTGACTTCAATGGAAAGGCAAGCCGATCAGAGTGTAGAACGGGCACTTGACTGAATATTTTCTGTCTGCGCCTCCATCAAAGTTGGATTTAACCCCCTGTGTGTTTAAAACAGAGAAACTTCCTTTGATGTAGGAATAAGCTGATCAAAATGTATGTAAAACTCATGTCATCTGAATAATAAAATAGGTTTCTCTCATAGTGTAATGTTCCTTAAAAGATATTTTAAAAATTTACTCATTTTTAGGAACAAATTAATCTGTACATTTTTTCTTGTAAATTTTCTCGCCTCCTCTCCTGAAACATTGATTTCTTGTTTGGGTCCAGTGGCAGAGTGCCACTCACTATCCGATATATCACTCAAGGTGCCATTATTCATGTGTAAGCCTCAGCAGTGAAAGCTTTTAAGTTATTTAACTGTTGAAATTACAACTGATACTATCCTCACTGCCCACAAGTGCACTTCCAGGAATCAGTAGCACCAGAGACAGATTGATTTTTTTTCTCCCTAACTCAAGAGCTCTGAGTTCTTTCGATCATTTCTACCATTGCCTCAGCTGAGATCAGACAACTTAATACAGATGGGGATCAAACTAGGCATCATCCTGCATGCTCTCTGTGGCTCAACTGCTGAGTGGCTAATATGGCTAAGCTATTAGCTCAGCTTAGCTGTTTCATTAGCTTTTTTTTTGTTTTTCTGTTTGCTTTCCTTTCATCCATATTTTTGGTTGTTTTGTGCTTCTTCATTTTTTTAATCTTACATAGCTGACCAAAAGGTCACGGAGCAAAGGCAAACAATATGTTAATGGTGTGTTGAAAGACAAAGCATTAGTACAGATTAGGTGTGAATATACTGAATATTGAACCTGGTCCAATCTGCACCTTCTCCTTTGTTATCTCTTGCCCAACCCCCACCTCACTTGTTTATAATCTGTGACTTTTCTAATATTTGTCAGTTCCGAAGAAGGGTCACTGACCCGAAACGTTAACTCTGCTTCTCTTTCCACAGATGCTGCCAGACCTGCTGAGTGAATCCAGCATTTCTTGTTTTTGTTTCAGATTTCCAGCATCCGCAGTATTTTGCTTTTATCTATACACAGAATGCAGAGTTGACCCCTTCCCCCCCCAACATTTATACACAGGATGTAGAGTTGACCTCTTCTCTCCCCATCTATATACAGAATGCAAAGTTGATCCCTTCCCTTCCCATCCATACACAGTATGCAGAGTTGACCCCTTCCCCTCCAACATCTATACACAGAATGCAGAGTTGACCCCTTCTCCCCCAACATCTATACACAGAATGCAGAGTTGACCCCTTCCCCCCACAACATCTATACACAGAATGCAGAGTTGACCCCTTCCCTCCCCATCTATATACAGAATGCAGAGTTGACCTCTTTCCCTCCTTGGTGGTGCCAGCTTCTTGTGGATGGGAAATTGATGGTGTGTGAGTGCCACATGTCAAGCTCAAGATCAGGAACGATGGGGAGATTGTGGGGGATGACATTGAAATTAATGCCGAGAGGTATTTTAAATATTCAAACTTGGGACCCGTTGCAGAGCGGCGGAGGTGCCGCCATGGAGCTTCCACGCCCCCGGGAAGATCGAGCACGGCAATGTCGGCACGGGTTTCTGGGCGGCCGCTGTTGCTCCGATTCTCCGGCTCCCCCCACCACGGAACCCAACGTCGGGAGGCAACAAGATCCAGCCCCAAGTGTGTGAACAAAACTGTGGGAAATGGAGTTCATTGTTTTGTAACTAACACTTTGGACTTAAAAAAGATAGATCAGAGTATTTTCTAAATCATGTGAAGTTAGCAAGAGTAAAGGAGCAGAGAGATTTAGGGGTCACTAAAAACTAGTGGACACATACAAAATGTAATCAAAAAAGCTAATAGAATGTTATAAAAACAGAAAATGCAAGAAATACTCAGCAGATCAGGCAGCATCTGTGGGGAGAGAATATTAGCCTTTATCTCAAGGGGGCTGGAATAAAAAGGGGTGCAAATTAGGCTACAGTTGTATAAAGCTTTGGTTAGTTTGCATCTGGCGTATTGCATTTAGTTCCACGCACTGCATCTCAGGAAGGATATATTGGTGTTTGACGGCATGCAGTGCAGATTCATCAGAATGATACTGGAACTAAAATGATTAAATTATAAGAACAGGTTGGAAAGACTAAGCTTGTTATGCCTTGAGCATTGAAAATTATGGTGATCTAATTGAGGCGTTTAAAGATGATTAAAGGATTTGATAGGGTAGATGGAGAGAAATATTTCCTCTGGTAGGGGGTTTCAGAACAAAGGTGCATAACTTTAAAATAGAGCTAGCTGAAGCAGGGCAGCAAACATTTCGTCACATGAAGAATAGTAGAAATCTTGAACTCTCACCCCCAAAAAGCAGTTGAGGCTACATCGATTGAAAATTTGAAACTGAGAGAGAGAGAGAGAGCACCGCGAGAACAGCGTGAGGTCTGAGAGAACAGTGGGGATAAAGCAGTGACAGAGAGAGAGACAGCACGAAAACTGTGACAATAAATCCATTAAAAAAATCAACAAATGACATCAAAGGACAGCAGGCGGGTGATTTGTTGGTGAGTATCAAGGAATTTCCCCTCTAAACTTGGGCAGTGGTTTAAACTAGGACCAGGTAACTGTATAAAGTGCTGTATAAAAGTTATAGTTTAACGATATAGTTAAATCAATTAAAGGTAAAACATTTAAATTAACTCCTTATAAAATAAATTGAGATCAGCATAAGGGAAGCCACTAATTTGTGAGTAGCTGGTGAGTATTTATTTAAGTCTTAATTTTATTTCGGTTAAGTCAGTTAATAGTCTAATAATGTATGGCAGTGCATCTCAATCCCATGGAGTGCACATACGGTAACATGTGGGAACTTCAGGACTCTTCTCATGTCCAAGACAAACCTTTGTGCAAGAAGTGTCTTCAGCTGGAGCACCTCGAGTTCTGGGTTTCAGAGCTTGAGCAGCAGCTAGCATCACTGCGTTGCATCCGTGAGGTTGAACGTGTCGTGGATATCACGTTTCTGGATATGGTCATCCCACAGCTTAAGGCTATGCAGGCAGAGAGGGAATGGATGACCACCAGGGAATCAAGGAGGAATAGGCAGGTAGCGTAGGAGTCCCCTGAATGAATCTCACTCTCCAACTGTTATTCAGTGATGGTTCTGCTGGGGAATGCAGGCAGAGTCAAGTCCACGGCACTATAGCTGGCTCACCATGGTGGGGGGCAATGGCAAGAGGAGATTGGAAAAGCAATAGTGATAGGAGCTTCGATAGTTAGGGGAATAGACAGGCATTTCTGCAGCCTCAAACGTGAATCTAGCATTGTACCAGGTACCTCCCTGGTACCAAAGTCCAGGATATCACTGGACGGCTGCAGTGCACTCTGAGTGGGGGGGGGGGGGGGGGGTGGAGAGTGAATAGCTAACAGTCGAGGTCCATATGAGTATTTACCACATAGGTAAAAAGAGGATGAGGTCCTTCAGGCAGATTTTAGGGAGCAAGAAAAGAAACTAGCATGCAGGACCTCAAAGGTAGTAATCTCTGGATTACTCTTGGTGCCACGCACTAGTAAGTATAGAAATAGAAAGACAGAGCAGCTCAATGTGTGGTTGGAGTGATGGTGCAAGAGAGAGGGCTTTACATTCCTGGAACACTGGGACTGGTTCTGGTAGAGATGGGACCTGTACAGGCCAGATAGTTGCACCTGAACAGAGCCGGGATCAATGTCCTTGCGGGATAGTTTCCTTGTGCTATTGGGGAGGGGTTAAACTAACTTGGCAGAGGGATGAAAACCAGCAGGTAACATTAGAAAAGAGAAACAAGGTGCACAAATAATAGGGAGAGACAGATAGCACTAGAGTAAGAAATAGTAAGGTATTAGGTGGGGTCAGAGTAAGAGGGAATGCAGTAAGGGCTAAATTAGGTTTGTAGTGCATGTATGTGCATGCATAGAGTGTAGTAAATAAGGTTGGTGAGCTGCAGGTGCAGGTAGCCACGTGGAAATATGATGTGGCAAAAACGGAGACCTGGCTTAGACAAGAACATGACTGAGTACTAAATATTCCTGGATACCAGGTGTTCAGGAAAGATTGGAGAAGATTACAGCACTGCAGAGAGAGGATGGCCTTGAGGGGTCAAGGACAGAATCTATTTGATGAGAGCTAAGAAACAATAGAGGTACCAGCACACTACCGGATGTATTCTATGGGCCACCAACTAATGGGAAGGGTATAGAAGAACAGAATTGCAAGGAAGTGCAGAAACAATAGAGTAGTTATAATAGTGGATTTTAAGTATCCTAATATAGACTGTGATAATCATAGTTTAAAGGGCAGAAAGGAGAAAGAGTTTTGAAAGTGTTTTTAAAATACTTTTCCAGATCAGTGTTTCTGGTCCAATTAGGAAGGAGGCTCAACCTTTCCTCATAAGGCAGCCCTTTCATCCAAAGATCAATTTTTAAAAAATTCATTCACGGGATGTGGACGTCACAGGCTAGGTTGGGATTTGTTGTTCATCCCTAATTGCCCTTGAGAAGGTGGTAGTGAGCCACCTTCTTGAACCACTGCAGTCCATGTGGTGTAGGTACACCCACACTGCTGTTAGGAAGGGAGCTTCAGGATTTTGACCCAGCGACAGTGAAGGAACGGTGATATAGTTCCAAGTCAGGATGGTGTGTGACTTGGAGGGCAACTTGTAGGTGCTGGTGTTCCCACGCATCTGCTGCCCTTGTCATTCTAGGCGATTGAAGTCGCGGGTTTGGAAGGTGCTGTCGCAGGAGCCTTGGTGAGTTGCTGCAGTGCATCTTGTAGATGTTACACACTGCTGCCACTGTGTGTCAGTGGTGGAGGGAGTGAATGTTGAATGTTATGAATGGGGTGACAATCAAGCGGGCTGCTTTGTCCTGGATGGAGTCCAGCTTCTTGAGTGTCGTTGGAGCTTTACTCATTCAGGCAAGTGGAGAGTATTCCATCACATATCTGCCTTGTGCATTGTAGATGGTGGACAGGCTTTGGGGAGTCAGGAGGTGAGTTGCTCACCGCAGACTTCATAGCCTCTGAGCTGCTCTTGTAGGCACAGTATTTATATGGCTGGCCCAGTTCAGTTTCTGGTCAATGGTAACTACGAGGATGTTGATAGTGGGGGATTGAGTGATGATAATGCCATTGAATGTCAAGGGGAGATGGTTGGATTCTCTCTTGTTAGAGATGGCCATTGCCTAGCACTTGTGTGCCATGAATGTAACTTGCCACTTATCAGCCCAAGCCTGAATGTTGTCCAGATTTTGCTGCATATGGACACAGACTGCTTCAGTATCTGAGGAGTCACGAATGGTGCTGAAAATTATGCAATCATCAACGAACCTAGTGAACCTTCTCTGAACTGCCTCCAATGCAAGTATATTTCCCCTTAAATGAGACCAAAACTGCACACAGTACACTAGGTGTGGTCTCACCAATGCCCTATACAGTTGTAGCAAGACTTTCTGACTTTTATACTCCATCTCCCTTGCAATAAAGGCTAACAATCCATTTGCCTTCCTAATTACATGATGTACCTGCATGCTAATCTTTTGCGGTTCATGTAAAAGGACACCCAGATCCCTCTGGACTGCAGCATTCTGTAGTTTCTCCCCATTTAAATGATGTTCTGCTTTTCTATTCTTCCCACCAAAGTGGAAATCTCACATTTTCCCACATTATACTCCATCTGCCAAATTTTACCCACTCACTTAACCTTTGCAGACTTTTTGGGCTGAATTTCATTATCCTGCTGCCGGGTGGCGGCGGTGGGTGTACAAAATGGCAGCGGTCCTGCCTGTGATGTTAGCTGCAGCGCCACTGCGATTACGTGGCAGGCAGCCATTTAACATAAAGACAGCGGCCGTACCCCCAATCATGTGGCAGGGGTGGCATTGGCGACGCCGTTAACATCGTCGCCTGTTGTTGGAGCAGGTCCTGGTGCCATCTTAAAAAGGCTGACAGCCCTGCATTTACTCTCTGTGTTCTTTCAGCATCAAGTTCCTGAGGCTAAAAGTCTGTGCTCTTCAAAATGTTACTTTATCTGCAAGCAGACCCCGTGGGCATCATTACAACAATGGTAAATGGATGATCAAGGGTGGCCTGAGGCTTCAGTGATGCCTCCCTGATGATTCTCTTGCAGAGATCCCCTCCTCCTAACAGTATCACTTGCAGAGAATCCTCCCTCCCCTCACACCCACAACACATCTGCAGATTGAGCTTAGTGGCAATATCCAATTTGAAAATCACTTCCCCTAGATAACAACGGATAACTTACCTAACCTTTGGAGTCACTGATGACATAAAAACAAGAAATGCTGGAACCACACAGCAGGTCTGGCAGCATCTGTGAAAAGAGAAGCAGAGTTAACGTTTCGGGTCAGTGACCCTTCATCGGAACTGACAAATATTAGAAAAGTCACAGGTTATAAGCAAGTGAGGTGGGGGTGGGGCAAAAGATAACAAAGGAGGTCCAGATTGGACCAGGCCACATAGCTGACCAAAAGGTCACGGAGCAAAGGCAAACAATATGTTAATGGTGTGTTGAAAGACAAAGCATTAGTACAGATTAGGTGTTAATACACTGAATATTGAACAGCAGCAAGTGCAAACCTGAAAAAAAACAGTGGGCAAGCAAACTGAACAAACTAAGATGAAATGAAATAAATGCAAAAAAAAATTGTAAAAAATGTAAAAAAGAATGTAAAAAAAAAGGAAGAAAAAATAACTAAAAATGAAAGTAAAATGGGGGGCTGTTATGCTTTGAAATTATTGAACTCAATGTTCAGTCCGGCAGGCTGTAGTGTGCCTAATCGGTAGATGAGATGCTGTTCCTCGAGCTTGCGTTGATGTTCACTGGAACACTGCAGCAATCCCAGGGCAGAGATGTGAGCATGAGAGCAGGGGGGAGTGTTGAAATGGCAAGCAACTGGAAGCTCAGGGTCCTGCTTGCGGACTGAACAGCATCTCATCAAACATATCTTTGTTTCATCAGCAAATTTGGTTCCAATACACTTGGTCCCTTCATCCAAATTGTAAATAATTTAGGCCCCAGCACTGATCCCTGTGACACCCCACTAGTTACAGTTTGCCAATTTGAAAATGATCCATTTATCCCGACTCCCTGTTTTCTCTTAGTTAGCCAATCCTCTATCCACGCTAATATCTTACTCCGAACACCATGAGCTCTTATCTTGTATCGTAACCTTTTGTATGGAATACCTTATCGAATACCTTTTGGAAATTCAAAAACACTACATCTACTGGTTCCCCTTTATCGACCCTGCTTGTTACAACCTCAAAGAACTCTAATAAATTTGTCAAACGTGATTTTCTTTTCACAAAATCATGTTGACTCTGCCTGATTGCAATGTAATTTTCCAAATGTTCTGCTGCTACTTCCTTAATAATGGATTCCAGCATTTTCCCAATGACAGATGTTAGGCTAACTGGTTTATAGTTTCCTGCTTTCTGTCTCCCTCCTTTCTTGAACAAGGGTGTTACAATTGCAGTTTTTCAATCCGCAGGGACCTTTCCAGAATCGAGGGAATTTTGGAAGATTATAACAAATGCACCCACCATCTCAGCAGTCACTTCTTTTAAGACCCGAGGATGCCGATCATCAGGTCCAGGGGACTTGTCAGTCATTAATCCCATTAGTTATCCGAATACTTTTTCTCTAGTGATAGAGATTGTTTCAAGTTCCTCCATTCGTTTTGCCCTTGATTTTCTACTAATTTTGTGATTTGTCTGTGTCTTCTTCAATGAAGACAGATACAAAGTACTTGGTCAAAGTCTCTGCCAAGTCCCATTACTAATTTCCCAATCTCACCCTCTAAGGGACCAATGTTTACTTTAGATATTCTCTTCCTTTTTATATAGTTGTAGAATCTCTTACTGTCTGTTTTTGTATTTCTTGCTAGTTTACTCCCATATTCTAATTTTTTCCTCTTTTTTTTGTCATCCTTCGCTGGTTTCTAAAATTTTGCCAATCTTCTAGCCTACCACTAATCTTTCCAGTATAGTACACCTTTTCTTCCAATTTGATACCATCCTTAACTTCCTTTAGTAAGCCATGGATGGTGCATCCATCTCATAGAGTGTTTCTTTCTCAATGGAATATATCTTTGTTGAGAGTTATAAAATACCTCCTCAAATGTTTGCCACTGCTTATCTTCTGTGGTACCTTTTAACCTATTTTCCAGGTCCATTTTAGCTAATTCTGTCTTTATACCTTTGTAATTGCCTTTATTTAAATTTAAGATACTAGTTTCAGACCCAAGTTTCTCACCCTCAAACTGAATGTGAAGTTCTACCATGCTATGATCACTCTTGCCTAGAGAATCCTTTATTATAAGATCATTAATTATTCCTGTCTCAGTCACCTCAAGAGGTGAGGTGAGAGTGACTGCCCTTGACATCAAGGCAGCATTTGACCGAGTATGGCATCAAGGAGCCCTTGCAAAACTGAGGTCAATGGGAATCAGGGAGAAAACCCTCCGCTGGTTGGAGTCATACCGAGCGCAAAGGAAGATGATTGTGGTTGTTGCAGGTCAATCATCTGAGCTCCAGGACATCACTGCAGGAGTTCCTCAGGGTAGTGTCCCAGGCCCAACCATTTTCAGCTGCTTCATCAATGACCTTCCTTCAATCATAAGGTCAAAAGTAGGGATGTTCGCTGATGATTGCACAATGTTCAGCACAATTCGTGACTCCTTAGATACTGAAGCAGTCCGTGTAGAAATGCAGCAAGACTTGGACAATATCCAGTCTTGGGCTGATAAGTGGCAAGTAACATTCGCATCACGCAAGTGCCAGGCAATGGCCATCTCCAACAAGAGAGAATCTAACCATCTCCCCTTGACATTCAATGGCATTACCATCATTGAATCCCCCACTATCAACATCCTATGGGCTACCATTGACCAGAAACTGAACTGGAGTAGCCATATAAATACGGTGGCTACAACAGCAGGTCAGAGGCAAGGAATCCTGCGGCAAGTAACTCACCTCCTGACTCCCCAAAGCCTGTCCACCATCTACAAGGCACAAGTCAGGAGTGTGATGGAATACTCTCCACTTGCCTGGATGGGTGCAGCTCCAACAACACTCAAGAAGCTCGATACCATCCAGGACAAAGCAGCCCACATGACTGGCACACCATCCACAAACATTCACTCCCTCCACTACCGACGCACAGTGGCAGCAGTGTGTACCATCTACAAGATGCACTGCAGCAACGCACCAAGGCTCCTTAGACAGCACCTTCCAAACCCGCGACCTCTACGACCTTGAAGGACAAGAGCAGCAAATGCATGGGAACATCACCACCTGCAAGGTCCCGTCCAAGTCACACACCATCCTGATTTGGAACTATATCGCCGTTCCTTCACTGTTGCTGGGTCAAAATCCTGGAACTCCCTTCTTAACAGCACTGTAGGTCTACCTACCCCACATGGACTGTAACGGTTCAAGAAGGCAGCTCACCACCACCTTCTTAAGGGCAATTAGGGATGGGCAATAAATGCTGGCCTGGCCAGCAACGCCCACATCCCATGAATGAATAAAAAAAAAATTACATATTACCAGGTCTAAAATAGCCTGTTCCCTGGTTGGTTCCAGATTGCATTGTTCTAAGAAACTGTCCTGAATACAGTCTATGAACTCATCCTCAAGGCTACCTTTGCCAATTTGATTTGTCCAATTGAAATGAGGATTAAATTCACCCATGATTACAAAGAACAAAGAACAAAGAAAATTACAGCACAGGAACAGGCCCTTCGGCCCTCCAAGCCTACGCCGATCCAGATCCTCTATCTAAACCTGTCGCCTATTTTGTAAGGGTTTGTATCTCTTTACTTCCTGCCCATTCATGTATCTGTCTAGGTACATCTTAAAAGACGCAATCGTGCCCGCGTCTACCACCTCCGCTGGCAACGCGTTCCAGGCACCCACCACCCTCTGCGTAAAGAACTTTCCACGCATATCCCCCCTAAACTTTTCCACTTTCACTTTGAACTCGTGTCCCCTAGTAATTGAATCCCCCACTCTGGGAAAAAGCTTCTTGCTATCCAACCTGTCTATACCTCTCATGATTTTGTACACCTCAATCAGGTCCCCCCTCAACCTCCGTCTTTGTAATGAAAATAATCCTAATCTACTCAACCTCTCTTCATAGCTAGCGCCCTCCATACCAAGCAACATCCTGGTGAACCTCCTCTGCACCCTCTCCAAAGCATCCACATCCTTTTGGTAATGTGGCGACCAGAACTGCACGCAGTATTCCAAATGTGGCCGAACCAAAGTCCTATACAACTGTAACATGACCTGCCAACTCTTGTACTCAATACCCCGTCTGATGAAGGAAAGCATGCCGTATGCCTTCTTGACCACTCTATTGACCTGCGTTGCCACCTTCAGGGAACAATGGACCTGAACACCCAGATCTCTCTGTACATCACTTTTCCCCAGGACTTTTCCATTTACTGTATATTTCACTCTTGAATTGGATCTTCCAAAATGCATCACCTCGCATTTGCCCTGATTGAACTCCATCTGCCATTTCTCTGCCCAACTCTCCAATCTATCTATATTCTGCTGTATTCTCTGACAGTCCCCTTCACTATCTGCTACTCCACCAATCTTCGTGTCGTCTGCAAACTTGCTAATCAGACCACCTATACTTTCCTCCAAATCATTTATGTATATCACAAACAACAGTGGTCCCAGCACGGATCCCTGTGGAACACCACTGGTTACACGTCTCCATTTTGAGAAACTCCCTTCCACTGCTACTCTCTGTCTCCTGTTGCCCAGCCAGTTCTTTATCCATCTAGCTAGTACACCTTGGACCCCATGCGCCTTCACTTTCTCCATCAGCCTACCATGGGGAACCTTATCAAACGCCTTACTGAAGTCCATGTATATGACATCTACAGCCCTTCCCTCATCAATCAACTTTGTCACTTCCTCAAAGAATTCTATTAAGTTGGTAAGACATGACCTTCCCTGCACAAAACCATGTTGCCTATCACTGATAAGCCCATTTTCTTCCAAATGGGAATAGATCCTATCCCTCAGTATCTTCTCCAGCAGCTTCCCTACCACTGACGTCAGGCTCACCGGTCTATAATTACCTGGATTATCCCTGCTACCCTTCTTAAACAAGGGGACAACATTAGCAATTCTCCAGTCCTCTGGGACCTCACCCGTGTTTAAGGATGTTGCAAAGATATCTGTTAAGGCCCCAGCTATTTCCTCTCTCGCTTCCCACAGTAACCTGGGATAGATCCCATCCGGACCTGGGGACTTGTCCACCTTAATGCCTTTTAGAATACCCAACACTTCCTCCCTCCTTATGCCGACTTGACCTAGAGTAATCAAACATCTGTCCCTAACCTCAACATCCGTCATGTCCCTCTCCTCGGTGAATACCGATGCAAAGTACTCGTTTAGAATCTCACCCATTTTCTCTGCCTCCACGCATAACTTTCCTCCTTTGTCCTTGAGTGGGCCAATCCTTTCTCTAGTTACCCTCTTGCTCCTTATATATGAATAAAAGGCTTTGGGATTTTCCTTAACCCTGTTTGCTAAAGATACTTCATGACCCCTTTTAGCGCTCTTAATTCCTCGTTTCAGATTGCGCCTGCAATCCCGATATTCTTTCAAAGCTTCGTCTTTCTTCAGCCACCTAGACCTTATGTATGCTTCCTTTTTCCTCTTAGCTAGTCTCACAATTTCACCTGTCATCCATGGTTCCCTAATCTTGCCATTTCTATCCTTCATTTTCACAGGAACATGTCTCTCCTGCACGCTCATCAATCTCTCTTTAAAAGCCTCCCACATATCACATGTGGATTTACCTTCAAACAGCTGCTCCCAATCTACATTCCCCAGCTCCTGCCGAATTTTGGTATAGTTGGCCTTCCCCCAATTTAGCCCTCTTCCTTTAGGACCACTCTCGTCTTTGTCCATGAGTATTCTAAAACTTACGGAATTGTGATCACTATTCCCAAAGTAGTCCCCTACTGAAACTTCAACCACCTGGCCGGGCTCATTCCCCAACACCAGGTCCAGTATGGCCCCTTCCCGAGTTGGACTATTTACATACTGCTCTAGAAAACCCTCCTGGATGCTCCTTACAAATTCTGCTCCATCTAGACCTCTAACATTAAGTGAATCCCAGTCAATGTTGGGAAAATTAAAATCTCCTATTACCACCACCCTGTTGCTCCTACATCTTTCCATAATCTGTTTACATATTTGTACCTCTATCTCACGCTCGCTGTTGGGAGGCCTGTAGTACAGCCCCAACATTGTTACCGCACCCTTCCTATTTCTGAGTTCTGCCCATATTGCCTCACAGCTCGAGTCCTCCATAATGCCTTCCTTCAGCACAGCTGTGATATCCTCTTTGACCAGTAATGCAACTCCTCCACCCCTTTTACCTCCCTCTCTATCCCGCCTGAATCATCGGTATCCTGGGATATTTAGTTGCCAATCATGCCCTTCCCTCAACCAAGTCTCAGTAATAGCAATAACATCATACTCCCAGGTACTAATCCAAGCCCTAAGTTCATCTGCCTTACCTACTACACTTCTTGCATTAAAACAAATGCACTTCAGACCACCAGTCCCTTTGCTTTCATCATCTGCTCCCTGCCTACTCTTTCCCTTAGTCACGCTGACTTCATTATCTAGTTCCTTACAGGCTTTAGTTACTACCTCCTTACTGTCCACTGACCTCATTTTGTTCCCACCCCCCTGCCACATTAGTTTAAACCCTCCCCAACAGCGTTAGCAAAAGCACCCCCAAGGACATTGGTTCCAGTCCGGCCCAGGTGTAGACCATCCAATTTGTAATAGTCCCACCTCCCCCAGAACCGGTCCCAATGTCCCAAAAATCCGAACCCCTCCCTCCTGCACCATCTCTCAAGCCACGCATTCATCCTGACTATTCTTTCATTTCTACTCTGACTATCACGTGGCACTGGTAGCAATCCTGAGATTACTACCTCTGAGGTCCTACTTTTTAACTTGGCTCCTAACTCCCTAAATTCTGCTTGTAGGACCTCATCCCATTTTTTACCTATATCATTGGTGCCTATGTGCACAACGACAACTGGCTGTTCACCCTCCCCCTTCAGAATGTTCTGCAGCCGATCTGAGACATCCCTGACCCGTGCACCTGGGAGGCAACATTACTGCAATACCTTTCTTATATCCCCCATTATTTCTTGATTTATACTCTGTCTTATTTGTGGCTACTGTTAGGTGGCCTATACATTACTGCCCAGTGACTTCTTTCCTTTGCTATTTTTTATCCCCACCCAAGTTAATTACACATCTTGATCTTCCGAGCCAAGATACTGTACTGATCTTATCCTTATCAACAAACCTATCCCACATCCTTTTTCTTTCTCCCTATCCTTCTGCAATGTCAAATACCCTTGAATATTCAGTTCCCAGCCTTGGTCACCTTGCAACCACGTCTCTGTAATGGCTATGATTTCATACCCATTTATTTCTATTTGTGAATCAATTCATCCATCTTGTTATGAACGCTGCCAGCATTCAGATAAAGAACCTTTAATTCAGTCCTTTTTCTCATTTTTCCCTAGTCTGACCCCATTTTCTGGTATATTCTTATGTTTGTATGCTCTGTCCCTTCCTGTCATACTCTGGTTTATCATATCCGTATCACTACCCTGCACTATTGCCTTGTCTTTTTTCATTAACTTTCTAAATCTCCCCTCATGTGAACCCTCCCTCCAACTATTTAGTTTAAAGCCCTCTCTACAGTCCTAATCACATGATTCACCAGGACACTGGTCCCAGCCTGGTTCAAGTGAAGCCCGCCCCAATGGTACATCTCCCTCTTTCTCCAATACTGATGCCACTGCCCATGAATTGAAAGCCATTTCTCCCAAACCAATCTTTGAGCCACGCATGCAACTCTCTGATCTTATTTACCCTTTGCTAATTTGCTCGTGGCTCAGGTAGCAATCCAGAGATTATTACCTTTGTGGTTCTGCTTTTTAAATTTAACCCCTATCTGCTCATTTCCTTAGCATAACCTCTTTCTTAGTCCTGGCTATGTGTTGGTACCCACGTGGACCATGACAATTGGATCCTTCCCCTCCCACTCCAAGTTCCTCTCCAGCCTCGAGGAGATGTCCGTAACCCTGACACTGGTCAGGCAGCACTACTTTCACGTCTCATGCTCTCGGCTACAGAGAACAGTATTTATCCCGCTAACTATACTGTCCCTTACTACTACTACATTCCTTTTTACTCCCCTTACTTGAATGGGTCCCTTTACCACAGTGCTGTGGTCAGTTTGCACATCTTCCCTGCAGCCCTTGCTCTCATCCACACAGGCTGCAAGAACATTGAAACTGTTGCACAAGTGCAAGGGTTGAGAGGCCTCTAGTGCTATCTTCTGGATCCCCATACCTGCCTCATTCATAGTAACAGCCTCCTGTCCCTGACCTTGGAGCAAATCTGAAGTATCAAGCCTAAGGGTTGTGAGTGTCTCTTGGAACAATGTGTCCAGGTAACTTTCTCCCTCCCTGATGCATTGCAGTGTCTGAATTTCAGACTCCAGCTCATCAACTCTGAGCTGAAATTCCTTGAGCTGCAGACACATACAGCAGATATGTTTGCTGTGGATCACACTGGTGTCCTCCAGTTCCCACATGCTACAGCTGACTGACTGGATTGCTCTGTGGAGAGCCTGCATGGACTCGATGGCCTCCTTCTGTGCTATAAATGACTCTGTTCTTTATGGCACATCATCTGCCCTGCCATCTTTATTGTATTTTATTTAACTAATTAGCATTTCAAGTTTAGAAATATCACTCAATGATAATTTGTAGTTATATTAAGTAGTTTAACTAGTTCAGCTATAAATTTAATACTGTACTTATATATCCCTGGTACTAATTCAAACTATCAACCCAGTTTAGAGAAAATAAAAGAAACCTTAAAACTCATCAACCAATCACCTTCTTGGTTACCTAATTAATGCCTCTGGACTTCAGCTCTCAGGTCTCGCTATGTCCTGCTCCTTCTCTTGGACCATTCCTTGTTCTGTAAAAGACTAGAACAGCACCTCTTTCCACACTCACCAAATTCCCAACTTAAGCACTCTGTCAATGCAGGACTCCATTGAGTTGGACTTCATGCTACTTACTTTGTACGTAAGCAGCAGCCTCCTGTAGTCGAGCAAAAATTCCTGACTCTGCCGCTGCCAACCAGGTAACCAATTCTAACTGGTCACCTAATTAACTCTGCAGCTGCTACTAGCAGGAAGCTTATCTATCGCTGACTAACTGGTGCCAGAGGACTGGAAAATTATTAATGTTACACCTTTCTTCAAAAGGCCAGTCAGTTTAACCTCAATGGTGGCAAAGCTTTTAGAAACAATGATCCTGGAAAAAATTAACAGTCACTTGGACAAGTGTGGACTAATTATAGAAAGCCAGCATGGATATGTTAAGGGAAAATAGTGTTTAACTAACTAGATTGTGTTTTTTGATGAGGTAATAGAGTAGGTTGTTGAGGGTAATGTGCTTGATATGGTGTACATGGACTCCAAAAAGCATTTGATAAAGTGCCACATACAGGCGGGCCGTTTTCCTCCCCAGCCCGACTGCTGCAAAGTTGACTGGAGGCAGGAGCAGGGCGGGTAGGCCTCCTGGAGCCTCCTGCTCAATTTTATACCGCCCACATCCTCCCCCACGCCTCCATCCGACCCACTGGGGTGGCATAAAATTCAGCCCATGGTAGATGAAATTTAATGCAGAGAAGTGTGAGGTGATACATTTTGGTAGGAAAAACAAGGAAAGGCAATATAAAATAAAGGATACAATTCTAAAAGTAGTGCAAGAGCAGAGGAACCTGGAGGTATATGTGCACAAATCATTCAAGGTGGCAGGGGAGATAGAGAAAGCAGTAAGTAAGGCCTATGGGTTCCTGGACTTTACAAATAGAGGCATAAAGCACAAAAGCAAGGAAGTTATGCCGAACTTTTATAAAGCACTGGTTCAGCCTTAACGGGGAGATGGTGGTGCAGTGATAATATCTCTAGACTTACATTCCAGGGACCCAGGCTAATGCCCTGGGGACACGGGTTCAAATCCTACCATCACACCTGATGGAATATAAATTCAATTAATTAATTTGTTAAAAATCTGAAATTGAAAGCTAGTCTCAAGAATGGTGCCATGAAAAACTGTCACTGATTGCCGTAAAAACCCATCTAGTTCACTAATATCCTTCAGGGAAGGAAATCTACCATCCTTACCTGGTCTGGCCTACATTAGGGATGGGCAACAAATGCTGGCCTTGCCAGCAGCACCCATGTCCATGAAAGAACAAAAAAGATTCTGGACACCACACTTTAGGAAGGATGTGCGAATGTGCAGAAAAGGCTCATGAGAATGGTTCCTGGATGAGATACTTCAGTTATGTGAATAGATTGGAGAAGCTGGGGCTGTTCTCCTTGGAGAAGAGAATTTGAGAGTAGATTTGATGGAGGTTTTCAAAATAATGAGAGGTCTGAACTGAGGAGATAGGGAGAAACTGTTCTCGTTGGCTGAAGGGTCAAGATCCAGAGGCCACCAATTAACGTGAACGGCAAAAGAAGCAAAGGCAATAAGAGAAAAAACGTTTTTATACAGCGAGTGATTAGGATCTGAAATACATTGCCTGAGAGTGTGGTGGAGGCAGATTCAATCATGACTTTCAAATGGAATTAGATAATTACATGAAGGGAAAAAAATTGCAGGGGAATATGGGGAAAAGGGGAGGACAGTGAGACTAGGTGAGTTGCTCTTGCAGAGAGCTGGCATGGGCACGACAGGCTGAATGGCCTCCTTCTGTGCTGTAACCATTCTATAGTTCTATAAGATTGATAGGTTTTTGGGATTTGGCTCTTTCAAAGTCAAAGGGTGTTGATATCTTTCGATTATTACTATTGACAAAACCAATCTTGTTAACTGAATCAGGGACATCCCCATTGTTCCAGCTAGACTGAGTAATTTACATCTGTTTCTCAGCCAGCCTTTGTTTTCTCAAAAATGCAAATGTGCGTGGCCATTTTTAGCTGTTCAGTTCTGCTTTTATAAAAGTTATTTTTAGTGTCCAGTAAAAAGTTCTCAAGCAGAGCTTCATACAATTAAATTAATATTTTTCCATTTGGCATGTGTGATTTCTGTCACAGGTCACAAAAGTGGCTCAATTGGCCTCTGGGCAGGAGAGCCATCTACCACCTTCTCTGCTGCTGGCAAGATGGCTTGGCAGCAGGAAAACGATGGGCATTCCAAACCCCCACCTTGCCACGTCATCTTATTGACACCCCCTCCCCTCCTCCAAACCCATCCTCAGAGGGCTGGTAAAATTCAGCCCAGGGCCTCTGTAGAATGAGAATCCCAGATACAACGAAAGAAATTGCTACATATGCAATGCCAGGACTGGGGGGACTTCGTGTTCCTGCTTTCATTGAGGATTACAGCTGTGAAAAAATTTTTCATCGAATACTAATGAACATGCAGTACTGAATTTGCCATAGAAAAAGATGATTTACATTGTACCATACTGTGCTAGTTAACTTCTTACATTGCACTATCTTACACTGGCAATTTGTTCTGCTTTCTCCGATTAACTAATTTGTCAGTTAAAGAACCTGAACTTTTTTATCCCAATCAGATTCCATAATCTCTGTCACTATAAGATTGGCTCCAGGAACTGTTTGTTGAATAACTGACAGGGAGCTAGGCCAATTTTCATACATGGAGTAGTTCTGCACAGCATCATTCTACGACTCACAGTTCAGACCTTGTCAGATCCATTTAAAACCTGACATTTTACAGTCATCAGAATAGCAGCTGCTCTCCTAAGGGTTCCAAATTATAAAAGAAGTTGTAATTCCTTTTCCTTTTTATAGCCTATACAATAATTTTGATTGCAATCTCAATTTCTTAGATTAGCATCTAGCTCCTAAATCCAAAGGAATAAACCTCATATAGAAAACCTTTACAAAGAGTAATATCTGGCAAACTCGCCCAAAGCTTTGAATTGAGGATATAGTCTGCTGTAGGTGGGTAATAACATATCTTGGATGATCAAGCCCTGTCATAAGTAGTGAGAAAATTTAGATGAATAAATCTATTTTAATTATAGACCAGATTAGCTTCCTGTCAGTTATTCCACTTCTATTTCCTAGACCCAATCTTATAGTGACAGAGATTATGGAATCTGATTGGGATAAAAAAGTTTAGGTTCTTTAACTGACAAATGAGTTAATTGGAGAAAGCAGAATTAATTGCCAGTAAGATAGTGCAATGTAAGAAGTTAACTAGCACAGTATGGTAGAATGTAAATCATCTTTTTCTGTGGCAAATAATAGAGGTTGAGAAGGGAGGTGAGGATGAGCATAGTTTCCCTGCAACCCTGCATTCATATGTGAGCCTTGACACTAAGTGTTGGCAGTTTATTCAGTGGGCAGAATGGTTTTTACTCATGCCTGCCTTTTCTTATAATTTTATGATTACCATGACTTTTGTCCTGTCTTTCAGTGACTTATGCAGTACAATGGATGGTGTCTCCTTTCTACCATGTTAGATCTCATGAAGTATTCTACCCTTCTCGTTCAGAAACAGACTGGCGTGCTGTGTATCTTTTGCCATTTTCTGTTTTATTTTCGTTATTATTTCCTGCTCTATCATTATAAGTGCAGTTTTAAAAGTTACTTTTTCACTGACCTTTATTTAGTATCCAACAGCAAATAACAATGCTGGTAAAATATTTTCATTACCTGGGAATAACAGGCTGGAGTAATGGTGCGGTGAGTTGCTATTCTTTAAACATCATTAATCTCCATGGTGGTTTTTCCTAATTGTTTGCCATATCTTCAGATTGAAGACCTGTGGTAACCTTGGAGACATGTCGTAAATGTTTTTAATGTCATTTCTCCAGGGTTTCTATGGATTTTCTTCTGGCATTGTGCTGGACAGACAGGAGAAGCCTTGCAAAATTCAAATCCACACATGGGAGAAGTTTTTTACTGGGCCAGCTACATAAATACTACAGCTACAAGAGTAAGTCGCTTCCTGACTCCCAAACGCCTGCCCACCATGGCCGGAATTTTACGTTGGGTGGGAGGCCACGCCCACTGGCCAAAAAGTTGGTGGCAAGCCTGCCTCCGCTGGGCCCGGGGAGCCAGCATGAGATTTTTGCTCCCAGACCCTTAATTGGCCTTGTGCGGGACTTCCACCTCCTTGAGCCAGAACGTCCCATATAATGGCGTTGCCAGCCAATCAATGTGCCAGCAGCTCTTAGTCCCAGTAATGCCACGGTGGCCACTGCTGGGACAACACCCAGCCAACACAGCAAGAAGGTTCCGAAGAAGGGTCACTGACCCGAAACGTTAACTCTGCTTCTCTTTCCACTGATGCTGCCAGACCTGCTGAGTGGTTCCAACATTTCCTCTTTTTATTTAAGAAGAAGGACGGCCCCGGAATTGCAGCAAGTTTTTGGGGCCTCGCCGGGGACAATCAGCTGGGCCCCGGCAAGGCAAGGGAGATCGGTTGTGGGGTGGGGGGAAGTGATGTGCATTGGGAACGGTTGGGGTTGCAGGGGCGGCCCTCTATGGGGCACAGGGTGCCTGATCAGGAGGGCTCCCCACCCCCCAGCCTGCAAAAAGGCTGCATGATTTTACCAAGCGAGATTCATCAGGCCTTTGCCATCTGGCCGCTGAGGGTAAAATACCTGCGGTGGCAGGAGGTGGCCCTTATGTGCCAGTTAATTGGCCACTTAAGGGCCTTGATTGGCCTGGGGCAGGCGGGTTGTTTCCAGCTGCCGCCGGCCCATGTAAAATTGCAGCGGGGGCAGTAGGGCATCAGGAACGGCCTCCATCCCCCCCTCCCACCCCACCCCCCCCGGCCACCAGCCCACTCCTGTGGGGGCCGTAAAATACCGGCCCATCTACAAGTCAGGTGTGTGATGGAATACTCCCCACTAGCCTGAATAACTGCAGCTCCAACAATGCCCAAGAAGCACAACACCACACAAGACAAAGCAGCCCCACTTGATTGTCACAGAATCAGAATCACAGAATCACAGAATAATACAGTGCAGAAGAGGCCCTTCGGCCCATCCTGTCTGCACCAATACATTAAAGACACCTGACCTGTCTACCTAATCCCATTTGCCAGCACTTGGCCCATAGCCTTGAATGTTATGACATGCCAAGTGCTCATCCAGGTATTTTTTAAAGGATGTGAGGCAACCCGCCTCTACCTCCCTCCCAGGCAGTGCATTCCAGACCGTCACCACCCTCTGGGTAAAAAAGTTCTTCCTCAAATCTCCCTTAAACCTCCTGCCCCTCACCTTAAACGTGTGTCCCCTGGTAACTGACTCTTCAACTAAGGGGAGCATCTGCTCCCTATCCACCTTGTCCATGCCCCTCATAATCTTGTACACCTTGATCAGGTCACCTCTCAGTCTTCTCTACTCCAGCGAAAACAACCCAAGCCTATCCAACCTCTCTTCATAGCTTAAATGTTCCATCCCAGGCACCATCCTGGTGAATCACCTCTGCACCCCCTCCAGTGCAATCACATCCTTCCTATAATGTGGCGACCAGAATTGCACACAGTACTCCAGCTGTGGCCTTACCAAAGTTCTGTACAACTCCAACATGACCTCCCTGCTTTTGTAATCTATGCCTTGATTGATAAAGGCAAGTATCCCATATGCCTTTTTCACCCCCCTATTAACCTGCCCTTCTGCCTTCAGAGATCTATGGACAAACACGCCAAGGTCCCTTTGTTCCTCGGAACTTCCCAGTGTCAGGCCATTCATTGAATACTTCCGTGTCACATTACTCCTTCCAAAGTGTATCACCTCACTGCCATCCCATCGACCCCCTAAACATTCACTCCATCCACCATCTGTACTGTGGTGTACTATGGCTGAAGTGTGTACCATTTACAAGATGCACTACGGCAACTCGTCAAGGCTCCTTCAATAGCACCTTTTAAACCCACAACCTCTACCACGTAGAAGAACAAGGGCAGCAGATACATGGGAATACTTGTAAGTTCTCTTCCAATCACACCATCCTGACTTGGAAATATATCACTGTTCCTTTATTGTTACTGAGTCAAAATCATAAAACTCCTTCCCTAACAGCACTGTGAGTGTACCTAGATCACATGTTCAAGAAGGCAGCTCACCATCACCTTCTCAAGGGCAATTAGGGATAGACAATAAATGCTGACCTTGCCAGCGATGCTCACATCCTGGGAACAAATCAAGAAAAAAAACTGATTTTAATATGGGCTGTAAATACCATTAGTTTAACATAAATAGTAAATATCTGTGCATTATATTTTCTTCCTGGTTGGCTGACATGTTAATTTTTAATTTCTTGTCAAGAAAACATGCTATGCTGAATGAGGATTTTTAATTCATCTACATTTGGAAATCTACATTTAACTTTTAAAAAGATGGCAGCCAAGCTGGCCACCACAATTTGCACTGAAATACCTCTGATTCCAGTACATCGAATTGGAGATGCATGTCTAATAATGTTTCCATCCAGGACAATGGTTTGAGTAGTTGAGTAAATTATCACTATCACCCTCGTTAGGACATTCAAAGTCATCTTGGAGCATTCTCTAGACGTACCTGAAGGGGGTAAACATTGACACAACATGAGAGAGATGTGAATCTCAGACTTTGGACCTCATTAAAGAAAAAAATGGACTGAGAGAACCATGTGACAGTCTCCCCTAGTCTGTGTAAAACTTGGAGTTTTTTGTTACACATGGCAGACAAGCTTTTGGGAGCAAACCCATGCAAGACCCCAGTGGAGCTGTCTCTCTTTCTTTCCAGATATCATCTCAAGTTGGCCTGCCTGCAGAACACCCAAGTTTAGCACTGCTATATACAGAGACCCCAGGGGAGAAAGCCACCTATATCATTCTCTTCAAGAAAACCCTGAACTAGGTGGAGCAGCTACAAGTGCACTTCTACCTGCCAGAGACTTCAGAACCCCAAATTCAGCCAGAAGGCAACTGAATTACTAGACCCCACAGACTGTATATTATTTTTACTTGTTCTGGACTCTAATCCAACCCAAACTGTTCTTCCTCACTCTGTTACCTGTTAGTGTGTGTGTGATTTTTGTGTGTGTCTGTGCGCGTGTCTGTGTGTGTGTGTATGAAAGTTGGAGCGTAGTTTTGTTATTTTACTTAGATGGGGTTCAGATTTTAAGTACAATAAACAAACCTCTTTTTTGTTTAAATTCAAGAAAACGTGTCCGATTGGTTCTTTTATGATTATAGCAGGAGAAGGGTTAAACTCTCACTGAATTGGTAAACACATCCACTGCTTAAAAAGAAATAAATCTTGTTGTGGTCAAACAAGAATAGGGACAAGAGGGGAGCTGTTCAACTCCTCCTGATTGTAACAATCTCAAGATTTCTCAATTTTAGTGATACTTTTCCCATTGACGATAATACAGTAGTTCATTTTTATCCAATTTACTTTCATTTTTCCATTACTTTGTTTTACTTTGTAGGCAGGCAAAAGTAAAGCTTTAAAAAATCGAGCTGATTTCCCCAACAACTGAGTTCTCATACCTGGTTGTGAATTCAGTATCATGTTTCAATTTCTACAGAAATCATAATAGACCTTGCCTATTCCATTCACGACTAACCAAACAGCATAACTCAATGGATACTGATATGAAGAAATGGATTGTAATTCCCAAACAGAATATAGGAATTAAAACTGTGTTGGATGTGCTCACTGATGATAACTGTGACTGATGTCAGTGGAACTGATCTGATCTCCTGCAAAGATGGTCTCTGGTTTGCTCAGCAATAAGATTATTTTCCACAATTAGATGTTTATTGAAAAGCAGACGTCCATAATTTTCATACCAATGCATTAAGTACATGTAACACTTGAACCATATAAACTTTGTACAAATGGTCATTACATTTCCACAGTACACCTTATGTTTTGGAGAGTAAAAGAAATAGCAGTGTGGCCATGAAACCATTGTCGATTGTTGTAAAAACCCATCTGGTTCACTAATGTCCTTTAGGGAAGGAAATCTGCTGTCCTTACCTGGTCTGGCCTACATGTGACTCCAGACCCACAGCAATGTGGTTGACTCTTACATGCCCTCTGAAATGGCCTAGCAAGCCACTCAGTTGGCAGATCACTGCCACCTTCTCAAGGGCAATTAGGAATGGGCAATAAATGCTGGCCTGGCCAGCAACGCCCACATCCCATGAATGAATTAAAAAAAAATCTGTGTATTCTTATGAAGAAAATAGATAATCCTTAAATTGAAGGAGATATAAGGGAATAAGAACTAATCTTCACAAGCACCCTTTTCTTTAACCAGGCTTCTATTTTAGTTCCTTATATATCATCAGCTATTTGCGATTTGATTCCTTCAAATCATTCTAATCAAATTATTCTCATAGACTATAACATTAGTGTTGCAGAATTGATCATTTCTCTTGCAATTCCTAAAAATGTTTGCAATGCAATATTTTCCCTTGCTTTTGACAAGCACTCAAATAGCATTTCTTTCTTTCTTCGGAGATTCATGTCCAGTAGAGACCTACAACTATCATCATACCTTTAGATCGAAAGTAGATTTACTTTCAGAATAATTTCAGAATGAATTGGCTGTTAGAGTGGATTCTGCTTAATATGAAAATCTGCACAAGAACTGGATCAGAGCAGGATTTCATGTTGCTGGTCTGACTTTTCTATGACCCCATCTCTTTTTTTAGATGTGGGTCAATTAATATTTGATGGGGAGCTCCCAACACTAATAACACTCATCATTGGGAATTCACCTCTGTGGGGGAGGGGAATGCAATGCTTCTGCAATAATGCACTTACTACCGATTCTATATGGGCCATCTAACACTACAGCTTAATGGTAAATAAAATGAATGTGCAGGGACCTTGCAGAAAATTTCTACTTCAGGAAGGTGTGGGAAGTAGAAATACACAAAGCCACTGTAACACACTATGGAAAGAAACTGATGGCTAGTCACATCTTGGCACCCTTGCTTCCAATGCAACAGCAAACCTAGGCATGCCCCTACTGGTTTACCATCTTGGTTCCTTCTTTTAAAATTTGGTGATTGATCTGTTTATTCTTCCCTACTCTTCTTTTATCTCAAGCCCATTTCTGCTTCATCTACATCCATTCTATCTCTGTCTAGCCTGTAAAAGTTACTAGACTCAAGTTTATTTTGAGTTGGAGGTCTGCCTGTTAATTCATAGACATCAGCTATGATGGCTACTTCCCTGGCTCTTCTAATTCTTTGTTCTTCAATATGAATCTTCATGTTAATGGGAATGCTATTTTTAAATTCTTCTTGCAAAATCACTTCTCTCAAATGTTCATATGAGAGGTCTCACTTGAGAGATCAGATCCAGTGATTGAAAGCCATATTTTTAATTCCTTCAAATTTACTACAGGTTTGGGCAGGTCTCTTCCTAGCTGTTACCAATAGGCTTCAGGAACTAACTGCTATGCGTTTAATATAGAAGCTTTAGTCTGTTCATAATCGAGGGAGCTATCTTCTGATACGTAGACTGATTGTCGCGAGCTCTACCCACCAATTCGCTTTGTAAGAGGAGTGTCCAATATTCTTTTGGCCAGTTTAGCCTGTTAGCTATTTTTTCAAAGGAGATAAAATAGGACTCATCTTCTTCCTCTTGGAATTTTGGCATATCTCAGTACATCAAAGTTTTGTTCTGCATTGGGGATGAGGTTTGAGTGGCTGCTAGCATGCTCACCGTGTGCATGTAGCCTTTCTAACTCAAACTTTCTTGTTGCGACCTTTCTTTGCATCTCTCGTTCCACTGCCTCTTGTTTCATTTACAACTCAAACTCTAACTCTACAATTTTCACGTAGCAAGGTCCCTTTCCATTAGAATCTTAGCGAGTGCAACTTTATTCATTTCAGATTCCATGTCTCTTTCTTCTGGTTCAGAGGCAAGATTAAAATGGCCAGCTAAACTCTTCACTGGTTTCTTTGTTTTTTGTTTGAAAATGACTCCTACCTCGGTAGCTAGGGTTTTTAAATCTTCCATACATAATTTATTTAACTTATCATGGGAATGTCTTCCTGCTCTACAAACACGTCAGCATTAAACGTGGCCATATCTTTTGTTTCTAGCACCGTAGAGAAGAAATGAATGTTACCAGAAAACCTGTTGGTTTAATTTTCCACAGCTTTAGAGGTCAATTTTCTTCCCTTTTCCATATCTTTTATTTAATCTGATTGTTCAAAATCTCGGCTTTGAGCCCCCAGTTTGTTACGGACAGGTGGTAAGGGGCATGGATGGTTCCCACTGTTCACCTCCCAACTGACAGCAATCATGTTTTGTTAAAAATGGTAAGTTAGTCCCTGAGTGTCTTTTAGGGTCAAATAAACAGACAAATGATGGGCTGGATTTTACAGTCCCCCTGACGTCAGGGGTCGTGGCGGGGTGGGGCTGGGGGTGGTGGAAATGCCTCTGGCAGAGGCTTGCCATGGGCCTCAACACCGGGAAGGCCTGGCCCGATATTGCTGGCAGTGGCAAGGCCTAGTGGCGGCACCCCCCCACCACCCCTCTCCCCCGCCGCTCGGTGATAGGACCAAAATTTAAATATGTTAATTTATTAAAATAAACGAAATAATTACTTATCCACTCCCGCCGTTTGTTCTGGGGCGATATTGGTGCCAGTGGCTGGCACTTCTACGCCTGGGTATCTGAGGCAGAACACTGGTGGGGAGGGTCTAACAGGTAAGTTTTTCAGTGCGGGTGGGGGGAGCGGCGTCACACTAATTTCATTGGTCTAGGGGTGGTGGGAAGGGGTAAAGTGATGAACTTTGAAGGGGGAAGGTCGGGAGCACAAGGTAAGTGTTTTGTAGGGGGATAGGGCAGGTAGTTACTTCTATGCTTATTGGGGCGGGGGGGGGGGGGGGTGGGTGGGGAGAGGTGGGAGAGGGTCAGAATTACCTTATTTTAATTTTTCAAATCAGTATTCCCTTAATATGTAAATTGCAATGTAGAGCTGGAAGCCCTTTAAAAAGGGCATTGGCACCTGTGCAGTGGCGCCTGACGCCATTGCCGGGGATGGACTGTTCGCTCCCTCCACGTTATTGGGGGGGTGGCACTCCACCTCGGCCATTTAAATGTGCCACTGTGCTGAATATCACGGCGGCTCCGTGATGTGCAGTCCGCTCGGGTGGACCACCATTTTTGAAAGTGGCCACTGAGATTGGCGGCTAGCATATAAAATCCAGCCTGGTATGTTTTCTCGTAGGTTAAGACAAACTACTTATATTTACACAATTCCCAAAATGGTTGTAACCTCACCCACACACCCATTCACTTACACATGCATACACAAGAATAGATTGATAGAGAGAAAAGGGTAGGATGTAGTTCAAAGTGAGGTTTGTGTTCGTGGTTTATGGTAAACCTGTTGAAACTTCTCAAGATAGTCTCTTTTAAAGGTATATGCCTGGATGTTTGTAGTCGTGAACTTGTTGAAGTGTTATAGATTTCTGGTGATTAAGGTTTCAGATGAGAGGGGGTGGTCACTTTCAATCTTCTGCTGCAGCAAGTTGAAGTGTAGAATTAGCAACAGGGCTTCTTTTTTGTGCTGCTCTAATCTCACATCCTTTGGCAGGGCTGTTTTCTGAAGGCCTTGGCTTGATCTCTCCTCTCTCTACAGGTCTTGAGGCCAAAATTCATCACATTAGAGTTTCTCTTTGTTGACACATGGCCTTCTCCCCTAGTGTGATCACAAAATAGACCAGGATGTGAAATCTGTGGCTATCTATTGATGTCTGGATAGGCACCATTCTGTTATTATGTGGCTATGTCACTCCTATTCATCCTTGATTTGTTGTAAGACATTCAACCTGGGGGGGAGGGGGTGGGTTGGGTTAAGACCTTTTTTGTCATAGAAGAAACCCATTCAATTCAGGAATGTCTCTTGATGATTTCAGAATGGGTGCAGTTAACACCTCATAGCCTGGAATTTATCCTTTTGAGACAGTGAGGCAGTTTTTGAATACACAGGCCAGGTCATCTGAGGTTTGGTGGCCATCTTTGCAGCACATTGTCCACTTTGTTAAAGGAAAAGGCAATTTCAAAAAGTCCACATTGAATAAAGTTCATCTCTTAAAAGTTAAGAACATGATAGGTCTTTACTGGGCATAGCATGCCCACGCCGCACGGTTGATCACCAGTAATTATGGACTTAGTACACCTTTAAACGCCCTGTTACGTTCTCATTCAACAAGGTATAACTTTTTCAAGGGTTTCTCCATCAAGACTAATAGCATAAAATTGCAAGTTGACATCAATTTAAGTAATTTTGGAAAATTTACAACCGCAGGGACTTCAATAGCATACGCTGTGGAGGAGCAGGGAATCACTGACAGTAACTTCTGGATTTCTGCATTCAGCTGCACATGTGTAAACTCCAGGAGTTGCTGTCAGTTTCACAGTTGCAATGATGGAGAAAGAAGACAGTTTTGCCATCATTACAACTGCAAAATCAGGGCCAGTCTCTTTGTTAATTCTCATAATGTATATTTCAGGACATTAGATGCTCAGGCTCTTACCCAAGCTCCATTAAATAACTCCCAGGCTATATGCATTTTACTAAGAGTCAACCACATTCTGTGTTGCAACTTCACGTTTGTTTTTGTCTTTTGCAGCCTATACGATTCTTGCATTTACATGTTTCAGTTGGAGCAGGTGCTGCTGCAGCAGAAGGTTCTGTTCACATTTTTATGTCCACTGCTATCCTGTTTCTGCAGCTACCATGCAGACTTCTTAATGATCTGTGAAAGGGTTCGGCTGGATGATTTGAATGGCTTTTTTCATATTCCATGCTTCCTTAATAATTGCTACTTGTACTCATTGAGAGTCTACCCACAATATAAAAGGCAGGTATCAATAGTCTTTTATAATGACCACACAGTGTTTGTGGCATTAAAAACAGGCCCCCCAAAACTCTAACATTGTTTGCCAGAACAGTTAGGGAAAAAAAAACTGGGACCAGCCACTCAGCATCCTAACCTTGCACCCTAGGTTACAGGTTAGGCTTGTGGAAAAAGACACTCCATCCATTCATTAGAAGGTCATTGTATTAAAGAGGAGGCCAAGGCTGTTGTGGGGATTCTGAACATCAGCATATTTATAAAAACTACCAAAACTCGTTTTCACAGCCACATCTCCTTCCTCAGCGACTGTCTCCGGCTCTGAAATATTCCACGTGGATTCTAACTGCAGCTTCACCCATCATGTTTTGAATCCACCCAGGATTACAGGTATCTCCGAGAAATACAACGTTCCTCAAACTGCTATTCTCGCCGCATCCTGAGATCCACATTCAGTGCTATGCGCCGTCACATGTACACACTGGACCTCTCTCTCCAGCAGCACCGCCTCACCTTATCTCAAAGCTGTTCTACTCTGCAGTTTCATTTCATCCTTCGTCTCATTCGACGCATTAACAAAAAACTTTTTTTCTTCCTTTCAGGTGTCAAGGAACGCAAGCTCCAACAGCTGATGGGGACGAATGCCCCTCCAGATCCTTCTTCCCCTTCACTTCCTTCTGACCCCACCCCTTCTGATCTGATCCCTTGCCGTGTATTCACTATACCCTCTGACCTCCCCCTCTCTGAAGCTGAAAATTCTGTACTCAGCAAAGGTCTCAGTTTTATCCCCTTATGCCCCCGCCTCAATGAATTTCGCACTCGGCATGACGTTGAGCTCTTCTTGCATCGCCTCCGCCTCCGGGCTCACTTCTTTGACCAGGAGTCCTTCCTCCGCTCAGTAGACCCATTCATCCGCCTCCAGCATTCTCCCTCCACCTGGACCCCTCACCCTGGCCTCTTGATCTTTTCATTGAAAACTGTCGGCGAGACATTGGTCATCTCAATTTCTCTGGCCCCCTCACTCACTCTAACCTGTCCCCCTCTGAACTTGAGGCACTTCGTTCTCTCAGGTCTAACCCCGGCATTGTCATCAAACCTGCAGACAAGGGCTGTTGTTGTATGACGTACCGATCTCTATCTTGCAGAGGCTCAGCGTCAACTCTCAGACACTCCTTCTTACCTCCCTCTGGACCATAACCCCACCACTGAACATCAAGCTACTGTCCACAGGACTGTCACTGACCTCATCTCCTCTGGAGATCTTCCCTCGACAGCTTCCAACCTCATAGTCCGGCAACCCCGGACAGCCCGCTTCTACTTCCTTCCCAAAATCCACAAACAGGACTGTCCCAGCAGACCCATTGTGTCAGCCTGCTCCTGCCCCACTGAACCTATTTCTTCCTATCTTGACTCTATCTTTTCTCCGCTGGTCCAATCTCTTCCCACCTACATCTGTGACTCTTCTGACGCCCCACGTCATTTTGACAATTTCCAGTTTCCTGGCCCCAACCACCGCCTCTTCACTATGGACGTCCAATCTCTCTATACCTCCATCCCCCACCAGGACAGTTTGAGGGCTTTCCGCTTCTTCCTTGAACAGAGGCCCAACCAGTCCCCATCCACCACCACCCTCTTCCGCCTGCCTGAACTTGTTCTCACATTGAACAACTTCTCCTTCAACTCCACTCACTTCCTTCAAGTAAAAGGTGTTGCTATGGGTACCCGCATGGGTCCTAGTTATGCCTGTCTTTTTGGGGGGTATGTCGAACATTCTTTGTTCCAGTCCTACCTAGGCCCCCTCCCACAACTCTTTTTCCGGTACATTGATGACTGGATCGGTGCCGTTTCCTGCTCCCGCCCTGAACTGGAAAACTTTAGTAACTTTGCTTCTAATTTCCACCCTGCTCTCACCTTTACACGGTCCATCTCCGACACTTCCCTTCCCTTCCTCGACTTCTCTGTCTCCATCTCTGGAGATAGGCTGTCTGCTAATATCCATTACAAACCCACCGACTCCCACGCTACCTTGACTACACTTCTTCACACCCTGCCTCCTATAAGGACTGCATTCCATTCTCCCAGTTTCTCCGTCTCCGACGCATCTGCTCTGATGATGCTACCTTCCATGATAGCGCTTCTTATATGTCTTCCTTTTTCCTCAACCGAGGATTCCCCCCCACTGTGGTTGACAGGGCCCTCAACCCTGTCCGGCCCATTTCCTGCACCTCTACCCTCACCCCTTCCCCTCCCTCCCAGAAATGTGACAGGGTTCCCCTTGCCCTCACTTTTCACTCCATCAGCCTCCATATCCAAAGGATCATCCTCAGCCATTACCGCCACCTTCAGCGTGATGCCACTACCAAACGCATCTTCCCCTCCATTCCCCTGTCAGCATTCCGAAGGGATCGTTCCCTCCATGACACCCTGGTCCACTCCTCCATTACCCCCACCACCTCATCCCCTTCCCACGGCACCTTCCCCTGCAATCGCAGGAGGTGTAATACCAGCCCATTTACTTCCTCTCTCCTCATTATCCCAGGCCCCTAACACTCCTTTCAGATGATGCAGCAATTTACTTGTACTTCTTTCAATGTAGTATACTGTATTCGCTGCTCACAATGTGGTCTCCTCTACATTGGGGAGCCCAAACGCAGACTGGGTGACCGCGCTGCAGAACACCTCCGCTCAGTCTGCAAGCAGGACCCCGAGCTTCCGGTTGCTTGCCATTTCAACACTCCCCCCTGCTCTCATGCTCACATCTCTGTCCTGGGATTGCTGCAGTGTTCCAGTGAACATCAACGCAAGCTCGAGGAACAGCATCTCATTTACCGATAAGGCACACTACAGCCTGTCGGACTGAACATTTAATTCAATAATTTCAGAGCATGACGGGCCGCCCATTTTACTTTTATTTTTAGTTAATTTTTCTTTTTTCTTTAAAAATTTTTTTTTCTGTGGCTGTTCAATTTTCAGTGTGTTAACACCCTTTCTGTACTAACACACACCATGAACATATCTTTGCTCCATGACCTTCTGGTCAGCTATTCTGTGACCTAGTCCAATCTACACCTTCTCCTTTGTTATTTCTTGCCCCACCCCCACTTTACTTGCTTATAACCTTTTGTCTGTCTTTGGCCTCCTTGTCTTGAGAGACAATGGGTAAGCGCCTGGAGGTGATCAGTGGTTTGTGGAGCAGCGCCTGGAGTGGCTATAAAGGCCAATTCTAGAGTGACAGACTCTTCCACAGGTACTGCAGATAAAATTGGTTGTCGGGGCTGTTACACAGTTGGCTCTTTCCTTGCGCTTCTGTCTTTTTTCCTGCCAACTGCTAAGTCTCTTCGACTCGCCATGCTTTAGCCCTGCCTTTATGGCTGTCCACCAGCTCTGGCGATCGCTGGCAACTGACTCCCACGACTTGTGATCAATGTCACAGGACTTCATGTCGCATTTGCAGACGTTTTTAAAGCGGAGCCATGGACGGCCGGTGGGCCTGGTACCAGTGACGAGCTCGCTGTACAATGTGTCCTTGGGGATCCTGCCATCTTCCATGCGGCTCACATGGCCAAGCCATCTCAGGCGCCGCTGACTCAGTAGTGTGTATAAGCTGGGGATGTTGGCCGCCTCGAGGACTTCTGCGTTGGAGATACGGTCCTGCCACCTGATGCCAAGGATTCTCCGGAGGCAGCGAAGATGGAATGAATTGAGACGTCACTCTTGGCTGACGTACGTTGTCCGGGCCTTGCTGCCGTAGAGCAAGGTACTGAGGACACAGGCTTGATACACTTGGACTTTTGTGTTCTGTGTCAGTGCGCCATTTTCCCACACTCTCTTGGCCAATCTGGACATAACCTTTTACAATTCTAATATTTGCCAGTTCTGAAGAAGGGTCACTGACCTGAAACGTTAACTCTGCTTCTCTCTCCACAGATGCTGCCAGACCTGCTGAGTATTTGCAGCATTTCATGTTTTTATTTCAGATTTCCAGCATCTGCAGTATTTTGCTTTTAATCAGTGGCGGCACAGTGGCGCAGTGGTTAGCACTGCAGCCTCACAGCTCCAGGGACCCGGGTTCGATTTCAGGTACTGCCTGTGTGGAGTTTGCAAGTTCTCCCTGTGTCTGCGTGGGTTTTCTCCGGGTGCTCCGGTTTCCTCCCACAAGCCAAAAGACTTGCAGGTTGATAGGTAAATTGGCCATTATAAATTGTCACTAGTATAGGTAGGTGGTAGGGAAATATAAAAACAGGTGGGGATGTTTGGTAGGAATATGGGATTAGTGTAGGATTAGTATAAATGGGTGGTTGATGTTCGGCACAGACTCGGTGGGCCGAAGGGCCTGTTTCAGTGCTGTATCTCTAATCTAATCTAATCAGAGTATTTATATCCTGACATTTCATTGGGACCTGCTTGATGGTTAGCGTGGGTGTGCTCAGACAGACTGGCTAACCCATTGGTGGTTCCGTAACCCATCAGGGGTCCAGGCCAGAATTATTGCCTTGACCCTGAAGATTTGACAAAAAAGTTCAAATCCCATAATCTATCGACTACAACAGCATAGTCCTACCTCTGCAACCTCGTCTGCCTTTGGCCATTTCTCACACCCTGGGCTGAATTTTTTACGGCCAGGAGCTTGAGTGGAGGTGTGGGGCTGGATTTTCTTCCCGTCCCGATGTCGGGCTCTGTAGTGGGGGGTGGGGGAGGGTGGGTGGTGGAAGATTGGAGCGGCAGTGGCCCACCACGGAACCCGACAACGAGATTGCCGGGCCTGATCTTCCCGACAGCGGGGAGGATCCGTGGTGGACCATCTACCTCTTTGCGACGAGATCCAACGTTACATATTTAAATGAGCTATTTGCATTAATTAAAATCTAATCCGCAGCGATCTTACCTGCAGTTCCGGATCTTCAGCACGACAGCAGCACCAAAGTGCCTTCACATCCCTGTCCAGGGAAAGCTGGTGCCACCAAGGTGGAGAAGGGGGGATCTCTGCATTTGTAGTGTAGTGGGGGGTTGGGGGTGAACTCTGCATTTGTGGTGTAGTGGGGTGGGGACAAGGGATGAACTCTGCATGGGTAGTGTAGTTGGTGGGGGGCAGTACAAATATGTATTATTAATGCAGTGGGGGGGCAACTCTGCAGTTTTTACGCAGGGCAGGAAGCCCTTTAAAAATGGCAGCAGCGCCTGTGCAGATGCAGTGACACCATTCACCGCATCGCTGAGGCCACCCCCGCCACGTGATGGGGAGTGGGGTGGGGGGGGGTGGGTGCGGCCTCCCTGCATATGATAATAAGCTGCTGGGCTCAAGATCGTGGCAGCGTGGCAGCGCGCGGCCAATGCATGTTGACCACCATTTTTAAACCCACTGCTGCTCCCTGCGGCGGGAATACAAAATCCAGCCTCTGGGGTGCTGAGATGTCTGGAAGGACGAACTTGTCCAGAAACCCGATGTCGTGAAGTCAGGCCTGGATTTTGTCAGTGGCAGGAAAGGTTGGAGGCGCCGTTGCCGCACCGACGCAGCTGGACTACCATTTAAATTGCTGAGCATCTTGGGTTGAATTTTATCAGCACACCGTGCTCCAGGGCTGCGCGCTGTGAAAGTGGCAGCCTTCTGACACGAGAGTGCCACCATCGAGCCCCTGTGATATTACTCGCGGGGGCTCATTTAAATAGAGGGGGCAGAGCGGCTGCCCCCGTGACATAGAGGGGCCAGCCGCCGCATCCCCGGCAACGGCGTCCAGCGCCACCATGCAGGCACCGGCTTCCAGCCCTTAGAGGACATTTAAATGATTAAAGGGGCCGGTTCTTTAATAATTTAAATAAAGCTTTGTTCACACCAGCAATCCCCACTCGTCCCCCACCCCTACAATGCACACACAGTCATTTCTTGGCCTATCCCCCCCAAAAAATTAGTTAGCAGTAACGACCTTTCCCCCCGAACTTTATTCCTTTTGACCCTAAACCACTTCCCACCATCCCCACACCCAACGAAACATGTTTTCCACCCACCGCCCTGATAATTTTACTCCTCCCCCCTCCCCAGCAGTGTCTCGCCTCGGAACTCCGTATGGAGTTCCGCAGGTGCGCGAGTTGTGATCGGCGGTGGTAAAATCGGCGTGGGATGGCCGGTGGCAGCAGGTAAGTTCATTTGCATTTCTGCTTCTCTTCTTCTTTGGCCTTCTTGTCTTGAGAGACAATGAGTAAGCACCTAGAGGTGGTCAGTGGTTTGTGAAGCAGCGCCTGGAGTGGCTATAAAGGCCAATTCTAGAGTGATAGACTCTTCTACAGGCGCTGCAGATAAAATTGTTTGTCAGGGCTGTTACACAGTTGGCTCTCTCCTTGCACTTCTGTCTTTTTTCCTGCCAACTGCTAAGTCTCTTCGACTCGCCACTCTTTAGCCCTGCCTTTATGACTGTCCGCCAGCTCTGGCGATCGCTGGCAACTGACTCCCACGACTTGTTGTCAATGTCGCAGGACTTCATGTCGCATTTTGCAGACGTCTTTTAATTACTTACAGCCAGTTGAATTATTTAGATGAAGGCCCCGCCGCCAAGCAGCAGGGGGGCTGCACCGAGGTCCCCCCGCCGCAGGTAATATGCGGTGGGCCCTTCTCGGCATTGGGGGTCGAGACAGGCCTCTCCCTGCAGAATTGTACGGGCCCCCCCACCCCTGCCGCGACCCATGGTGTTGAGAGGCTGCTAAAATTCAGCCCCTTGTTTCAATACATTTGCATTGAAGTGATCGCGATTTTATGGGGGGTTTAAAATTTTGTCAACGACACATGGGGATCATGTACTTTCTGATCCCTGACCATTTAAAAATGGCGAAACCAAGGCGAGGCCTCATTGACACTGCAGGAAGGCAGCTACAGGGAGCAGTGGATAAGGGAAGGGGGGAACTGGAGGCCATTGTCAGCCTGTGGCGCTGGGCTCTCTGCCCAGTTGGGTTATATCTTGGGTCCTAGGCTATCTGCAAGGGTGGGCACAGAGGGGCATTAGTGCGTATTCTGAGGGGAGTAGCAAAGTGAAAGGTGCCAAAGCAGGTTTGTCTCTGCAAGGACAGCGCTCTTGATGTCTACTGATCAGCTGGAAGAGGACTCATACTCCAGGACTTTGTTCACCTCCATGCTACACAGCATTGGCTCAGAGGGAGGGAGGGTCACTGCGCCCACCCCTGAAGCACCAGTCGGAGAGAGTCAGTAGCCAGCCATGCCAAGAAGCAACTACCCATGCCAGAGTCTGTACCAGACTCACCTCCGCTACCTTCAACTGTCTGAGCGGCAGACTCAGTGAAGTCTGCGGCTCTACAGGGAGGCCGTCACCGACTGCAGGATGAGCTACAACCCAGGTGCTTCGAAGGACATCCTGAATATCACCGTGGTATTCAACCTATACACCTCTGGCGCTTTTCAAGGATCCACCAGGGACACATGTGGGGTCTCTCAGGCAGCAGCCCACCGCTGCTTCAAGAAGTTAACTAATGTGCTACCGGACTGACTCTGACAGTCAGGACATGAGGGGCATCAGGTTCGGAGCCATCGCTGGATTTCTCTAGGTGCAATGTGTCATCAACTGTACACATGTGGCCATCAAGGCTCCAATGGAGCCTTCATCAACAGAAGCGGAGACCAAGGCAATTGAGAGATGCACAAGGGAGACATCACGCTCACGGAGGAAACAGTGATGAAATATGAAATGAACCCGAAGAATTATGAAATAAAAGTAAACTGTTGAACTAAGCTACAGGAAAATGGACACTTTGCTCCCCCCAACATGGAGGGAGAGGTCAGGTCATCCCCTCCTGTACTGTCAATCAACATGTTTGTCTGTTGAAGATGGGACCATTATTAACGTTTGGAAACACCTTCATGAGGCACATTGGCATGTAACACAGCCCATTCAATGCTAGCAACTCCTATCATCAAAAATTGGGCTAGCAAAGTCTTTTGCAGACAGACTCACTCCGAAGCCAAGGCCAAGATAATAGGTGTGAAATAAAGCCTATTTATCAAAACTCGACAGCATTCAGATGCCATTATGTAACCATGGTCCCCACATCCTGGGACATTATATGACCAGCTCAGGAGAGAGCGTCTTGAGTCACCTGACTGAAACCAAAACCTGATAAGTTTTTACCTTAAAAGAATAACTTCTCTGAGAGTGAGAGGGAGACAGAAAGACATTCTGGCTAGAGAAGCTGTGAGATCGATTCAGCTAAGGAAGCAGCCCTGCCAGCACCATCATTAAACTACTGAGGCAGAGAGATTGCAAGGTGACCTTGAAAACTCCTCATCTGAGAAATTGAACCAAGACGTCCACCACCAACTTCAGACTGAGCTTTAACCAAAGGAGTCTGCGATGCATCATCAATTCCAAGACAAGGAACATTCCGGTCTGTGACGCTGTTAGAAATTCTGCCCGGAAAATCAAGAAGGTTACAATGTGACCTCTCTTTACAACAATTGGATTCTACTTGCATGCTACCTTCTACTGTCTATCTTTTCTTGCGTGTTTGCATGTATGTGAATGCGTGAGTGGGAGAGGTTGCAAACATTTTTGGATCTTGTTTAATAAATAGTTAATTTTCTTCTTTTTTAAACCTATGAGAAAACCTGTCGTTTGTTAATTATTTGACCCTTAAATACTCAGGGACTGAAACAATATTTTTAAAAACACTATCTGCAGTCAGTTGAGAGGGAAAAGTGGAAGCCAACCACACCATTTCCCACCTGTCCGAAACAGAGGCAAGAGGCAATCTCATACGTACCGGGCTCCTGCCACTATGATGGCCTCTCAAAGTGGTCTCAATAAAGACTCACCTCATTGTATTCCACCTGTCACTTCCTTTCTATCTTGATTCCATGCCAAGCACCCAACTGCACCACCCACTCTGGCATATCTGAGACACTTATAAAGCACGGCCTGAGTCTAGACTGGCAGTCCATTGATGGAGCAAGGTTGATGGCAGAATCTCTCAATTCAGGCATGAAAGAATGAGAATTTGACAGCAATGAATGTGATTTCCTTTTATGATGAAAGTGCAGAAAACAAAATAAAGGGAAAATGTAAGGCACCCGTGAATTCCCAAGTGCATCTAGGTGCTTTTCTTTATACATTTACAAATGCTTCTAGAAGGTGTGACACCTGCACTAGCGGCTGGGCTAGAGGCAGGTTGCTGATCAGGATGCCCCTTGTCCTGGGAAGACTCTGGCAGATATGCTCTGGCTGCCTGAGGCCTGGAGGGCTCCAGCTGGCTGAGGGGTTGCTGCACAGGTGGAGGACCCCCCCTCAATCATCGCAGCCACTGGAGCTGGGCTGACTGGTGGAGGGGCTGATGAGCCGGTGTCTATACTCAGAGTGCCCTGACGAAAGCCCCCAGATTTGGTGGTCAGCCTCTCCTCCTCCCTTTCAAGGCTCACTTGAACCACCCTGCTGACCAGAGAAGGACGAGGACCTGGAGAAGATTCCAGGCGTCACGTCCTTCTCTCACCTTGCCACTGCTGCGTCGAGCTCATGGCCAAGACGATGGTGTGCAGGTCTGCACGCATCTATGGGATTTGGTTCTCCATGAGGGTCAACAGCCTTCGATGGAGGAAGCTATGTGCTCATATGCCTGAGACATGGAGCACTCATGGCATGGATGGACTCCTCCATCGTCTGTTCATGGATGTGCATGTCCTCTGGCAGCTCTGCCAGATGTTGCCTCACCTCTCTTTGTAACACCAGCATGACCTGTGCTGTCATCAGTCTGGGGCTCAGCATGGGCCTGGCCACCCACAGTCCTCCGACTGTCAGTGGCCTCGGCTGTCACAGCCTCTGTCAGCTGTTCGGGGGTGTGTGTATTGCTCTCACCAGCTTGTGATCTTGAATCTCAGCCCGAGCACGCACCCACTGAAGTGAAAGAATCTGTGATGTTAGCAGGTGCAGGAGAACAGTGTATCATTTGACTGCTCTTCCTCCTCAGACATCGATGGCAGGCCTCTATCGCAGTGGCTGTGCTTGCCTCTAGTGTTTGACAACCTGCATTAGAGAACACAAACATTTGTGTGTTAGGTTGTGCCAACCATGTGTGATGTGGATCAGAAGTGTGGTGGAGGTCACATGAACACAATCCTCACTCTCTTGTGCAGACACTCCAGTCTCACTCTTCTCGATTGAATGGTCGCTTTTTTAACTGTACCTTTGAGTTTGCTTCACCATTTGCTGCCTTATCATGTTCACTGTTTAATGCCTCATTTGATTGTATCTATGATAGGTTCTATACCAAGTGAAATGCGTAATGCAGAATACTATAAAATATTAAGGCCACAAAACCTGGCTCCTTAGCACCTGTACTTTTGGCGCTACAAGTGCCATAGTGGGTCCAAAATGACATCTTCACTGCGCGTGCACACTTCTAGTGTGAGTCATGCCAGACATCATTTTGGTAAAAGCGTAAGCGTATGCACAGGAAGCATCTGCAGGAGGTCTTAAACACACACAGCTGAACACACTTTCAGCTACAGAAAAGCCTCTCCACCAGGGCCATTTAAGGGGATTAACAACTGCTTACAGGTTAGTTGCTGATTGGATTCTGTTGACTGTTGCTGCAATTGTAACAGCATGTGGCGGCTTCTAGAGTTCTGTAAAGTTGCTAAAGTCTACAGGGCTGACCAGCCAGCAATGAAGTCTGAAGAGTCCCATCTGCAAAGGAACTACCCCTGCAAGGCACCGGAGATGGCAGAGGTGCGAGGAAGGGTGGCCCCATGGTTCAGCAATGCCTCCCTGCTCGCTCTTCTCCAGTCTGCAAGGGAAAGGCAGGAGGTCCTTTTCCCCAGTGATGGTAAGAAGAGGCCCTCCCGCCAGACCAAGCAAGCCTGCATGGAGATTGAAGAGGAGGGAAGCTGCCGTGGGATCATCCGCGGAGTCTGGGTCCAGTGCCGCAAATGGATGAACAATCTCATGCGTGCAGCAAAGGTTAGTGGCACTTTGTTGTACAGCTCCATTTGACCTGGGTGTCCACACACAGAGTGCACATGGGTGCCACTGCCATGTCAAAGGCAGGGAGGTCGGGCAGGAAGGATTGATTCCACACGAGTGTCTGCATGTGTGAAAGAACTCACCCATGTTTGCACCTCAGAACATGGCAACTACATGACAGGCTGAGTCTGTATTAAAGACTGAGCTTCCCACACCTTTGGTTTTAGCACCCCTGTGTCATGTTGTTGTTCGGCAATGCTCAAAATCTGCATCCTTGCTCTTCCAGTCAAAGATGGCCCACAATGCGCAGGAGGCTTCCAGGACTGGTGGAGGGATGCCAGACATCAGACCACTATCACAGGCTGAGGAGGAAGCCCTCGAGCTAGGTGGCAGCCAGGGAGGATGTGTCATTTCGGACTTGGAGCTTGGGGTCCCGGGTAAACATACAGCTCTTTGACAAACAAAATGATTACTCAAAACATTTCATTTTTGGAGACAATGCTGTCGTATTCGTGACATGTGCACCATACAATCTAATACTGGGCTCTTCACATTGTATCTTGCAGGGTGACGCTCCAAGTCAGCATTGGAGGCCCTGGAGACTTCCAGCACCTCTGAGGAAGTGACGAACACAGAGGATGCAGCGCCCCATGATGACACTCCCGCACCTTCCACCAGCGCAGATACACTGTTCGACTTTGGAGGCTGGGTCACAAGTTGGTGAGAGCACCACACACGCATCTGAACTGGAGGCTGAGGCTGAGGCTGAGAAAGTCCTCTGACAGTTAGAGGACTGTGGGTGGCCAGGACCATGCTGAGCCCCAGGCGGCGGGGGGGGGGGGGGGGAGGGGGAGGTGGGGTGGGGAGGTGGAGGTGCCACCACGGAGCCTCGACGCCACTGGGAGGATCTGGCTGGGCCCTCCCGGCGTTGGCTTCCATGGTGGGCCTCTGCCGCAACCATCTTCTGGCCGCCCCCACCACGGTGCCCGACATTGTGGGCTTGGTAAAATCCAGCCCAGTGCAGGCTTCTGATCCACATTTCAGCCTGACAGCAGGTTTCAGAAGCCCTCAGGGAAAATCCTGCGCTAAAGTCGATATTAACCCGACCACAATGGGAAAGAGAGGGTTGTGGGGGACTTACAAATTAGAAATTGCAAAATGCGATTCTAACCTGCTGTATATGTGCCTGTCGCCATTTTTATGCCGTTGGTTTATGTGGCACGTAGGTGTTCTGTCTTGGAGATAAGGGACACTTTATTATAATATTTTATTTATTTATTTAGAGATACAGCACTGAAACAGGCCCTTCGGCCCACCGAGTCTGTGCCGATCAACAACCACCCATTTATACTAATCCTACATTAATCCCATATTCCCTACCACATCCCCACCATTCTCCTACCACCTACCTACACTAGGGGCAATTTATAATGGCCAACTTACCTATCAACCTGCAAGTCTTTGGCTGTGGGAGGAATCCGGAGCACCTGGCGGAAACCCACGCGGTCACAGGGAGAACTTGCAAACTCCGCACAGGTGGTACCCAGAACTGAACCCGGGTCACTGGAGCTGTGAGGTTGCGGTGCTAATCACTGCGGTATTTAATACAGGCTCCCACAGTGCAATTGGAAGACTGATTTAAAATGGTTGCAGACCGGGCTTCCCAGGGCCCTGGAAATCTGGCAGCAAAGTGCAAATAGAGCAGCTGGATGCCGAATTTAAAGTGTTTTTTAGAGCACTCCTTGTGAGCTAGGAGGAGAATGTGTTTGCCCTGCCCCTCAAGCAAACTTCTACTGATTGTGGTCTCTTCTCACTTTTTCATTTAGTGACAGAACACTCATACCAAACACAGCAATACGTTTGCTAGTGTCAGTATAATATGATTCAGAATTTATTGAAATATGTAAAGCAATAGATCCTGAGGAGTTCAGCAAGGTCTCTTGCCACTCTTGTTTGAGTGCTTATGAGAGCAGAGCCAATTTTTATAGAATCAGGCCTTAAATGGGAGATTAAATGAATTAAGTGAGATGCACTGATCTTACCATGACAAAGGCTGGCAGCATCAGTCCAGCAGTGGCAATGGTAATGGCACTAGTACATGTATTGCCTTGTTTGGTACTAGTCTGTTGTTTTATTGTTCTTGCTCCCCCTCCCCCCACTTCCAAGCCCTGATCTCTTCTTCCCTCCCTCCTCGTTGCCATCCTCCAACCTCCCCCACTAAGCCCTATCTTTCCCGATTCCCTTAGATGATCCAGCGGTCCCCGGCTGTGGCCTTCTACTGTTGGTTTTCCTGCTCAGCAGCTGTCAATCTAGCCAATTGCCAGGCAGGAAACCGAATATAAAAATGATAACAGGTCCTGCTGTGGCAGGACCTCCGCATCCTTAGGATTTCAACGTTTCCCGCTCACAATTGTGCACCCCGGCTGGCTCTCCACACTTAACTTTGTTCAAAAGAGAACTGGATAAGTTGTTGAAAAAGAAGTGTATAAAAGGATATGAGGAAAATGTATGGAACTAGGGGTCCAGCTGACGACCTGAAACCAGGACAAGCATGATGGGCCAAATGGCCTCCTTCTGTGCTTTAATTCCTGAAATTACTATGATATTTCCTTGGTTCAGTTTCAGAAAATATAACTTTTATTTGTTATGCTGGAACTAAGTCCATTTGATCTTGCTTGCTGTCAAAACCCTAACCTCAGGTTTGGGACAAGCAACTTCATAGAAAATCAAATTGCAGTTAAGCCTAATCCACTGAGGTTTCCTGTCTGAATAAATAATTTCAAAATCTCCAAGTAAGTGTATCCATTTTAGCAGTTTTCTTCCTGTAGTTTCTGGTACAAATGTGAGGAGCACATTCTAATGCACTCCTGGCTGGCCTCCCACATTCTACTCTCTGTAAAATGGAGATCATCCAAAACTTTGCTGCCCGTGTCTTATGTTACAATCAGGTGAGGAGATCAGGTGAGAAGGGGTCACAAGGCTCCCCTCTTGTCTCCTCCTCCTTGTTTGACCGCAACAGGTTGTATTAATTTCTAAACAGTGGATGTGCTTACCAATTCAGTGAGCGTTCTGCCTTTTATCTTTGTTGTGATCATAAAGGACCAATCAGACAGGTTTTCTCGAGTTTAATCAAGAAAGAGACGAGTTTATTGTACTTATAAAAAAACTAAACCCGATCTAAATAAAATAATAAAATTACGCTACACTTTCACTCACACAAGAGTCATACACACAAATAGAGTACAGAGTGATAAGAAATAGTTAGGTTTGGATTAGAGTCCAGAACAATTAAAAATTAATACACAGTTTGTGGGGTTGGGTAATTCTGTTGTCTTCTGGCTGAAGTTGTGATCTTGAAGTCTTTGGCTGGTAGAAGTGCTCTTTGTGACTGGCCCACCTGGCTCAGGGTTTTCTTGGAGACAGAATTGCAGGTGGCTTTCTTCCCCTGGTGTCTCTGTCTGTAGCAATCTGTAGGCTTGGATGGTCCACAGTTGCAGACAGTTTTCAAACTTGCAATATTATCTGAAGAGAGAGAGAGAGACATCGCCACTGGGTTCTGCCTGGTTAGCACTCAATGCTTGTCTGATTCAAAGTCTCAGGAGCTTGTCTGCTGTGTGTAACTAAACTCCCAGTTATACACAGCCTGGGGAGACTATCACATGGTCCTCTCAATCCCCTTTGTTTTTAATGAGGTCCAAAATCTAAAACCCAAACCTCTCTCAGATGCTATTGTCAGTGTTTACTGCCTGGAGGAACGTCTCCACTCAAGATTGCTTTGAATTTCCCACTAACGAGGGTGATATGGATAATCTACTCCGTTAGCCAAAGCATTCTGCTGGATGGGATTCTTGTTAGATTTGTGGCTCCAATTCAATGTCCTGGAATGTGAAGTGTTTCAGATGTAAATTGTGGTGGCCATCTTGGCTGCCAGTTTTTTAAAAGTTAACTGTAGGATCCCAGCTTTCATTTTTAAAAGTTTAATGTTGGTTTCCAACCAATGAATTAAAAAAAATCCTCCTTTGGCATAGCATGTTTTCATGACACTTAACTCAAAGCACGTTCTGTTTCCCTATCATCCTGTGCTCACAGACCTACATTGGGTCCCTGTCAAGCAACGTTTTGATTTTAAAATTATCATTCTTATTTTCAAATCCTTCCATAGCCTTGCCCTTCCCTATCTCTGTAATCTCCTCCAGTCCCATAACCCTCTAAGATATCTGCACTCCTCTAATTCTGGCTTCTTGAGGATCCTGATTTTATTTGCTTCACCATTGATGGCCATGCCTTTGGCTGCCTAGGCCCAAAGGTCTGGAATACCGTGCTTACACCTCTCTAGCTCACTTTCCTTCTTTAAGCCACTCACTAAAACCTATCTCTTTGACCAAGCTTTTGGTCATCTGACCTATTATTTCCTTTTGTAGCTCAGTGTATACTTTGTTTTATAATGTTCCTATGAAGTGCCTCGTGATGTTTAAAGGCGCTATATAAATATAAGTTGTTGTTGTTGTTAATCACTCTCTCCACCGACTCACGGCAGTAGCTCATGCTTTGTGACCCAACAACTCGTCCTTTGTTGTCCGTATACATTATTACTTTGGTTGAAATTATGCCAGTTTGGGATGACTGCCTCACCCCCTCTGGTTTTGTTGTGTATTTCCTAAGAGAGAGCACTTGCTGCAGATCTAGTCGTACTCAATCTTGTTGATCAACCACTTGTGTTCAATATAATAAAAGTGCTCCTTCTTACACTGCTTCCTTTGATTTGAAGAAGCTGGCCATCAGTATAGGGTGATTACTACTTCAACATTGTTGGATTCTAAAGTATTTAGTCTATTTATATTTTCTTTTTTGATGGCGAATTAGAGTTTATGTAATATGCCTGCTAACAATATTGTATGCCTATGCTTGATTGAACCATGATTAAAACATAATTAATGGTTTATTGTAAGCATATTACCAATTGTTTTAAATTGTATAGTAATTATTATTTTTTTTTATTTGTTCATGGGATGTGGACGTTGCCAGCAAGGCCAATATTTATTGCCCATCTCTAATTGCCTTTGAGAACGTAATGGTGGTGAGCCATCTTCTTGAACCATTGCAATCAATGCATTGTAGGTATTCCCACAGTCCTGTTAAGTAGGGAGTTCCAGGATTTTGACCCGAAAACAATGAAGGAACAGTGATATCTTTCCAAGTTAGGATGGTGCATGATTCAGAGGGAAACTTGCAGGTGGTGGTGTTCCCATGTGCCTATTGCACTTGTCCTTCTAGGTGGTAGAGGTTGTGCTTTTGGGAGCTGCTGTTGAAGGAGCCTTGCGAGTTGGTGCAGTGCATCTGGTACATGGTATACACTGCTGCTACTGCACGCTGATGGTGGAGGGAATGAATGTTTAAGTAGGTGGATGGGGTGCCAATCAAGGGGGCTGCTTTGTCCTGGATGGTGTTGAGCTTCTTGAGTGTTGTTGGAGCTGCATTCATCCACGCAAGTATTCAATCACACTCCTGATTTGTGCCTTGTAGATGGTGGACAGGGTTTGGGGAGTCATGCGCTGAGTTACTCGTCACTTATTGGCCGTCACTTATTGGCTGCCAACCCCGCTTTCCAGCCAATTAGGACCAAGCTCAGGAAAAATCATGGCCTGCAACTACCTCCTGCTTGGAGTAGGGTCAGGACCTGGAAATGGTTCCGACGTAGGGGCCCAACTCAAGACGGCTGCCCACGGTATGGGCTCCCAGACAAAGTAGCTAATGTCATTTGACACCGTTGGAAAGAATTTATTGAATAATTAGTTCTGAAAAGGATTGATGGTTGTAAGGGGAAATACAGATAGTAATTATTGGATCGTGTATGTGATACAATGGTTTAATGGATCCATGGAAATGTCATGAAAGGGTGGAAACCGGTCCAAACTGTACATTGTAGGATGTGAGGTCAAGTTCAAAAGAAAAGTTGTAAGAGCAAATTTTGAACATTCCAGCCAATAACCTCCATTTTCAATGTCTTTATAGGAGTGACAATATGCACAACCATTTTTAGATGATGCTGCATTGAACTTATGATGAAATAATAACTTATTATTATTTTGAAGCGTATTGAGACAGTACAGCTGAAGTTGTGTTGTCAGTGATTAGTACAGGTTGTTGCTCATAGTGCACTGGTTATGTTGGCAGTTGAACTGGTGGACATTATATTTTATCAGTAATGCCTTAACTAATGGTGGAAGAAGCCAGTTTTGTCGGTAGAGGCTGTGAACCGTGGCAGATAGATGGCACAGAGCCACTGGCTGATGTTTCATCTTCTGGGACACATATCTTTTGTCATCTCATAGGACTGCATACTCATTTCAGTTATAAAAGCAAAATACTGTGGATGCTGGAAATCTGAAATAAAAACAGAAAGTGCTGGAAACACTCAGCAGGTCAGGCAACATCTGTGGAGAGAGAAGCAGAGTTAACATTTCAGGTCTGTGATCATTTTGATTTTAATTATAAAAATCACCATTTTGTTTGTTTCTTCATTTTCAGTTTAGTTTTCATATTATTGTTCCTGCCAGGCTTCTTGTATTGTGCTACCGCAAAGGGAAATGGATGCTTTGCTAATATCCCTCTTTGAAGATAGCCAGGGGATGTATGACAGTGACCTGCTGAGAATCCTCCATGCTGATTTTCACTTCCTCTCTCTAGGGCAATACTTTAGAAAGCAATGCGTCTATGATCAGCAACTGAGCACAGTGGGGATTGAACCAGGCATCTCTCTGAAATGACTATCAAACATTGTAAAACAGTGTTAATCTGGATCTGTATTTCATATTTTTTTTAAAGTGTGACCTTTTTGAAAACATGATTTCATTTTGCTGAAATCAGAGTTTTCCCATTATGACTTGGTCCTGATCACACAAAAAACATAAGAGACAGACAATGTGGTTTGTAATTTGCTTTTCCATTTTGGTTTGAATATCTAAATAACAGTGCCATAATTGGCCTGGATTTTGTGGTCAGCAGCACCATCATTAAATTTGCATTTGCCCATAAACTTTCTGTGGTCAGGCATTAAGCGCCTATTTGCATATTCAAAAGAACTAACGCCTAGTCCAGGCACGGGCCCTGGATATCTATGGTGCAGAGTCTGAACCAGGAAGTGTCAGTTAGAATATTTAATTCAACGTCAGTTCAGGTACAGAAAGCAAAATAAAAGGAAAGAAAGACTAGATTAAGAGAGAGATGAGACAGAAAAAACATTTTTAAAAAATGATTGAAATTTTATTTTTTTAAATTTCCAACATTAATTAAAATCTGCAGAATGATTGTTAAAGTTACTTTTTACTACAAGAGAGGGTGTTTGACAGTAATTACAACTTATTACACCATTAACAATTTACTTATGCTAGAATGGACAAGTCCTAACTTTTTCTGACAGCTTTAGTGAGTATTTACCATGTAAGTATAGCAACTTCACACCATTCCATTTGTTTCAATGCCAAGTATAGTACCGCTTTTGGAGAAGCAGTGCATCAACGACAGCAACTTTCTGATTTCTGCATTTCGCTCTGTGTACCATCACTGGAAGTTGCTGTCCAATTTACACTTTAATAATGGGGAAATGGTGTCAGCCTCATTACTTCTTCCAACAAATTCTTCCCAAGGTTTTGATTGTTGGTCTGTGATGTGAACAAGCAAATACAAAATAATCTGTTTAATCTGTCTGAAATACTAAACTAATAGAAAATCTGTTTTGTTTTAGATGTTTATATTGGTGAACACTACTGATTTCAACTAGAAAGATATTGGAGTCATATACCTCCAACTGAGGGAATACCACAGTACTGGGAACAGTGTGTAAATAATTCTTGGCTTCAACTACCTGCACGAATTCATCTGAACCTATGGCAGATCATCAGGAGAATTCCTATAGACAATTGATCTCCCTCCTTGTTTATATTCCTTAAATCTAATGGAATCTGACAAACTGATAACTAACACAAGAAACCACTGCCTTATGAGCCTCTTGTTGTGAATGGTCTATCTCATTAATGAGCAAATCCATAGGATGGTTTGTTTTTGAAAATTAACTAAACCCTAGAGACAGACCAAATTGACTATCTGCCTTGAGCAACCGGCAGCATTTCCTTCTCTTTAGAGGAGATAAAATTCTTTAGAGGAGATAAAACCAATGAAGCTGGCTTTATCTATTCTCGGGGGGTAGATTTCAAGAATTAGCGTTCCCAGTAAAGAGGTTTGTGTGATAGGAGTGCAGATTGGAAATTCAGAAGAAGAGGTCAACATGTCTCATATAATAGTCTGTTTGCTAAATTTAATGCCCAGAAAATTGCATTGAATACACTGACCCCAATGCCTGGACCCCTGATATGTGATCCTGTCAAAAAACTGTGCCAGGGTCTACCTACTCAAAGGGTATTTTTGAAACATGTAAGTGCACATTCATCTTAGGATGGATTCTGCTATCGTTTTGTGTGTTTTCTCTCTCCTCAGTTATTTTTGCATTGATGCATTGGACATTCATTGACGCAGATTTGGCAGTGTGAGGTATATTTCAGAGGCCCCATTGGTGGTGGCGAAGCTCAGAAGCAATGGTTGGGAGATCAGGCCTGTGGCTGTGGCACACCATTTTCATAGTAGACTCTAACTAACTGGCAATATTGTGTGATAAAAATGAGGCCATGCTACTGCTATGCACAACTTCATTTTAGTTACATATTTATTTAAACTGAGTCCCTCACCCAAACTTCTAACTGGTGACAAAGATGAGCCATGAAATTGGGTGAACCATGAAGTAAACAACGAAGATGAGTCAGTTGAAACCTAAGGGCAGTTCCGTGAGATATGTAATGAACAGGGAATATTGGGTGATTTTTAACTGACACAAGGTGGACTGGAGTAAAGGTAGTACATTCGGTAAAAATCGAGTATGCTTTTTATAATGCATCCAGGATTGATTTCTAGGAAGAAGCATTTCTTGATTTACTTCTGGGGAGTGAAGTGGGCCAAAAAACTGATGTCAAAATAGAAGACTGATAGTGACTACAGTATAGTTAGGGTCAATGTAACAACAATAACAACTCATATTTTTACAGCACTTTTAATGTGATAAAACATCCCAAGGCATTTTACAGGAGCATTATAAAACAAAGTATGACTCCAAGCCACAAAAAGAGATATTAGGTCAGATGACCAAACATTTGGTCAAAAAGGTAGGTTTTAAGGAGTGTCTTAAAGGAGGAAAATGTGGTGGTGAGGCAGAGAGGTGTTGGGAGGGCATTCCAGAGCTTAGGGCCTAGGCAACTGAAGGCACGCCCACGAATGGTGAGTGATTACAATTGGGGATGCACAAGAGGCCAGAATTACAGGTGCACATATATTTTGGAGGGCTGTGGGGCTGGAGGAGATTACAGAGATAGGGAGGAGTGCAGCCATGGACGGATTTGAAAAAAAGGATGAGAATTTTAAAATCAAGATGTTGCTTGACCAGGTGCCAATGTAGGTCAGCAAACACAAGGGTGATAGGTAAACAGGACTCGGTATGAGTTAAGACATGGGCAGCAGAGTTTGGATGACCTCAAGTTTACAGAGAGTAGAATGTGGGAGACCAGCAAGGAGTGCATTGGAATAGTCAAGTCCAGAGGTAACAAAGGCATGAATGAGGGTTTCAACAGCAGAGGAGCTGAGACGGGGTGAAGTCAGATGATGTTACAGAGGTGGAAATAGGCAGTCTTAGCGATGGCACGAGTATGAGGTCAGAAGCTCATCTCAGGGTCAAATGTGACACCATGGTTGTGAAAAGACTGGCTTACTTTTAGACTCTTTGCAGGGAGCGGGATGGAGTCGGGAGCTCGAGAATGGTTTGGAGGGGGGAGCAAACATAATGGCTTTGGTTTTCCCAATATTTAATTGGAAGGAAATTTCTGCTCATCCAGTACTGGATGTCAGACAAGCTGTCTGATAATTTAGCAACAGTGAAGGAATTGAGAGAAGTGGTGGTGAGGTAGAGCTGAGAGTTGTCACATGTATGCTGACGACAAACGCCGTGCTTTTGGATGATGTCGCCAAGGGGCATCATGTAAATGAGAAATAGGAGGACAGAAGGATAGAAAAAGATAATGAGGAGTCACAGGGTAAAAGTTATGCAACCCCATCAGGGATTGATCCCTGCACCTTAAAGGATAGGCCCAGGGTGCAGCTAATACCGGCCCTCACATCTCATTATCATTGAACCGGCAAGCTGTGGACATCTAATGGGCATCTCCAGTGGTGGACTGATGTAATCTTCTGCAACCTGAAAGGATCCTGTGATATACAAGTTAAAGGCCGCAGTGACCAGTGTCTATGCTGTACATGCCCTGGAACAAGGTTTAAGTTGTGGTTACAGCAAGTGACATAGCTAGGTGACAGTCTGCTTGCTGAAGTGAAGGTGCCCTTTGAATATCTGCTGTGAGTATGGCCTCCTGCACAGTGCCCTGCTCCTCCTCCCTCCAGAGGTAGCAGCTCCTGCTCTCTACTGTCTTTCTTGCTGCTCCCCTCATTCTCCAGCCCAAAGGTAGACCTACCAGATTACCTATGACTGCAGTCAAACTGTTTATAAGGCAACCAAAAACAATGGAATACCAGCTAAATTAGATTTTCAAGAGTCTAAATTCCATTTCCAGAGTCAGAAAGCAGGTCAAAAGACACCAAATGTTAACCAGCAGCCTGAAATGACAAACCAGCAGCCAACCTGAAGTCTGGGGCAGCAGTAGTCAGCGGTGGACCTGGGAGTAACCGGGACTGGAGCAGAGTTGTTTAAATAAAGAGCGTGGCTTGAGGCCCTTTAATTACCTGAAGTCCGGACCAGCGGCAGGCTCTCCGGCTGTGTCGGCGTGCGCTGGGATTGAAGGATGGAAAGGGAGACTGCCAGTGACATCACGGGAAATCTGTGGGCTGATTGGTTGGTGGGTGTCAGCTGCCTGTGGATAGCTTAGAAAGATCAGAGAAAAAAAAGATATTTAAAAAAAAACCTTTGGATAGCTACCTTGTGGGTGAGGAGGTTAGTACTACTAGATTTTTTTAAATTAGTGTAATTTACTAGTGATTACTATTTGGAATAGTGCTATTTGGTCAGAGTGAAGCTGTGACTTGTGTGTGGGGGATTCACTGGCTGGGGAGGGAGGTGCTCTTCGGACTCTTCCTTTTCTGCCTTTTCAGCCTCCACATTACAGGGGGAAAAGCTGATTGGCAAATACTGGTAAGTTATTCCACTTATTGCACCAGCAATAATTAGATTGTAAAGCTAAGTAATGGCAGGGCAGCTCGGCCAAACGGAATGCGCCTCCTGTGTTAAGTGGAAAGTCGTGGACGCACCTTGTGTCCTTGAAAAACACATCTGCAGCATGGGTCACCGGCTACAGAAGCTTGAGATCCGGGTTTCAGAACTCGAGTGGCAGCTGGAGTCACTGTGGTGCATCCATGAGGCAGAGAACTACATGGATAGCACTTTTTAGGAGGTAGTCACCCCGGAGCTCAAGAGAGCATAGACAGAGAGGGATTGGGTGTCTGCCAGACAGACAAGAAGGCCAAGGGAGGTAGTGAAGGAGACCCCGGAGGGCATCGCACTTTCTAACCGATATTCAGTTCTGAGTGCCAATGGGACAGAGGGTTCCTCTGGAGAGTGCAACGAGAGTCATGACCAGAGCACCATGGATGGCTCAGCTGTGCAGGGAGGGAGGATAAAAAACAAGAGAGCAATAATGGTAGGGGATTCTATAGTTAGGGGAACAGATAGGCATTTCTGTGGTCGCAGCTGTGGTTCCAGGACAGTATATTGCTTCCCTGGTGAAAGGGTCATGGATAACACCGAGCGGATACAGAGCATTCTGGAGGGCGAGGGTGAACAGCCGGTGGTCGTGGTCCACATTGGTACCAACGATATAGGAAGAAAGAGGGATGAGGTCCTGCAGGCTGATTTTAGGGAGTTGGGAATGAGATTTGCAAATAGGATCTCAAAGGTAGTAATCTCCGGATTACTCCCAAGGCCACATGCTAGTGAGTATAGTAGAAAAATACACTAGTAGGGCGGCACAGTGGCGCAGTGGTTAGCACTGCAGCCTCACAGCTCCAGCGACCCGGGTTCAATTCTGGGTACTGCCTGTGCGGAGTTTGCAAGTTCTCCCTGTGACTGCGTGGGTTTTCGCCGGGTGCTCCGGTTTCCTCCCACAGCCAAAGACTTGCAGGTTGATAGGTAAATTGGGGCCATTATAAATTGCCCCTAGTATAGGTAGGTGGTAGGGGAATATAGGGAAGGTGGGGATGTGGTAGGAAAATGGAATTAGTGTAGGATTAGTATAAAGGGGTGGTAGATGGTCGGCACAGACTCGGTGGGCCGAAGGGCCTGTTTCAGTGCTGTATCTCTAAATAAATAAATAAAATAAATAAATAAATGCATGGCTGGAGAGATGGTACAGGAGGGAGGACTTCAGATTTCTGGGGCATTGGGACCAGTTCTGGGGAAGGTGGGAACTCTACAAGCTGGACTGTCTACACCTGAACAGGACTGGGACAAATATCCTTGCAGGAAGGTTTACAAGTGCTGTTGGGGATGGTTTAAACTAGTTTGGCAGGGGGATGGGAACCTGAGCACTGTCTTAGATAGGACAATTTCAGGGCAGGGAACAGGAAGCAGAAAGTTAGCTCTGTGACTCAGAAAGACAGAAGAAGCAAAGGTTAAAATGTGTGCAGCACAGGAATTTGGCAGCATTGAAGGGTATTTATTTAAATGTATGGGATATAGTAAATAAAGCCAATGAGTTAAGGGCACAGATTGACACATGGCAACACGACATAATTGCTATAACGGAAACTTGGCTTAAAGATAGGCAAGAATAGCAGCTCATCATCCCTGGATATAGAGTTTTCAGGTGGGATAGAGAGGGGGATAAAAAAGGAGGGGGTGTAGCATTATTAATTAAGAATCAATAACAGCTTTGAGAAGGGATGATATGCTAAATGAATCATCAAACGAGGCCATATGAGTGGAGCTCAGAAATACAAAAGGGGCAGCCACACTACTAGGAGTGTACTATAGACCCCCAAATAATGAGTGGGGGATAGAAGAACAAATATGTAGGCAAATTTCTGAGTGCAAAAACTATAGGGCAATAATAGTTGGTGATTTCAACTACACCAATATAAACAGTGTGAAGAGCACAGAGGGGACGAAATTCTTGAACTGTGTTCAAGAGAACACTTTTAGCCAGCACGTAACAAGCCCAATGAGAAGGGCGCAATTCTAGATTTAGTCTTCAGTAATGAAGCTGGGCAAGTGGATGACGTAACAGTGGGTGACCATTTTGGAGATAGTGACCATAATACAGTTAGTTTTAGCATAATCATGGAAAAGGACAAAGATAAAATAGGAGCAAAAGTTCTAAATTGGGGGAAGGCAAATTTTATGAAACTGAGAGGTGACCTGGCGAAAGTGGACTGGATACAGCTACTTGAAGGAAAATCAGTGGCAAACCATTGGGAGGCATTCAAAAGTGAGATACTACAGGCACAGTGTAGGCATGTCCCCACTAAGATAAAGGGTGGTACTGCCAAATCTAGAGCCCCCTGGTTATCTGGAAGCTTACAGGGTAAGTTAAAGCAGAAAAAGCTTATGAAGATCACAAAAAAGTTAATACTTTAGAAAGCCTGGAGGAGTATAGAAAGTGCAGGGGTGAAGTAAAAAAGGAAAATAGAATAGCAAAGAGAGGACATCAAAAATTATTGGCAGGTAAAATCAAGGAAAACCCAAAGATATTTTATCAGTACATTAAGAGTAAGAGGATAACTAAGGAAAGGGTAGGGCCTAACAGAGATGTACAAGGGAACTCATGCGTGGATGCAGAAGATGTGGGCAGTGTTCTTAATGAGTTTTTTGTCTCTGTCTTCTCAAAGGAGAGGGTTGATGCAGACATTGTAGTTAAAGAGGAGGAGTGTGAAATATTAGACATGATAAGCATAATGAGAGAGGAAGTACTAGAGGGTCTGACATCCTTGATTGCTAGACAAAGACCTAGCAGATAAATTGCTAGGACCGGATGGATTGCATCCCAGGTTGTTAAAGGAAGCCAGGGAGGAAATAACGGATGCGCTGAGGATCATCTTCAAATCTTCACTAGATACAAGAGAGGTACCAGAAGATTGGAGATTTGCGAATGTTGTACCATTGTTTAAAAAGGGTGCGAGGGATAGGCCAAATAATTATAGGCCAGTCAGTCTGACCTTGGTGGTGGATAAATTATTAGAATCAATTCTGAGAGACAGGATAAACTGCCACTTAGAAAGGCATAGATTAATCAGGGATAGTCAGCATGGATTTGTTAGGGGAAGGTCATGTCTTACTAATTTGATTGAGTTTTTTGAGGAAGTGACAGGGAAGATTGATGAGGGTAGTGCAGTAGATGGGGTTTACATGGATTTTAGTAAGACATTTGACAAGGTCCCGCATGGCAGACTGATCAGTAAAATGAAAGCCTGTGGGATACAGGGAAATGTGGCAGGTTGGATCCAGAATTGGCTCAGGGACAGGAAACAAAGGGTAGTAGTCGACAAATGTTTTTGCGAATGGAAAGCTGTTTTCAGTGGCATTCCACAGGGCTCAGTGTTGGGTCTCATGCTGTTTGTGGTATATATTAATGATTTGGACTTAAATGTGGGAGGCATGATTGGGAAATTTGCTGATTACACAATAATTGGCCGCATAGTTAATAGTGAAGAGGATAACCATCGACTCCAGAATTATATCAATGGTTTTGTGAGTGGGCGGGAAAATGGCAAATGGAATTCAATCTGGAGAAGTGTGAGGTAATGCATTTGGGGAGGGCAAATAAAGCAAGGGAATACACAATAAATGGGAGGATATTGAGAGGGGTAATAGAAGTGAGAGACCTTAGAGTACTAGTCCATAGGTCCCTGAAGGTGGCAGGACAGGTAGATAGAGTGGTGAAGAAGGCATATGGATTTCTTTCCTTTATTGGCCGAGGTATAGAATACAAAAGCAGGGATGTGATGCTGGAACTGTACAAAACACTGGTTAGGCCACAGCTGGAGTATTGCTTACAGTTCTGGTCACCATATTACAGAAAGGACATAATTGCTCCGGAAAGAGTACAGAGGAGATTTACAAGAATGTTGCCAGGGCTTGAAAATTGCAGTTATGAGGAAAGATTGGATACGCTGGAGTTGTTTCTCCTGGAGCTGAGGATGCTGAGGGGTGACTTAATTGAGGTGTACAAAATTATGAGGAACCTAGATAGAGTAGACAGGAAGAACCTGTTTCCCTTGGCGGGGAGGTCAGGTACCAGGAGACACAGATTTAAGGTGATTGGGAGAAGGATTAGAGGGGACATGGGGAAAAACGTTTTCACCCAGAGTGTGGTGGGTGTCTGGAATTCACTGCCAGGATTAGTGGTGGAGGCAGAAACCCTCAATTCTTTTAAAAGTTACCTGGACTTGTACCTGAAGCGCTGTAACCTGCAAGGCTATGGACCAGGAGCTGGAAGGTGGAATTAGATTGGGCGGCTAGCTTTTTCCAGCTGACACGGACTCGACGGGCTGAATGGGCTCCTTCTGTGCCGTGATTGTTCTATGGTTCTAACTTGTAAATATAGCATTATCCCTTTAAATAGCACGAGTGAAAGGTCTGTTCTGCCTGTTAGCAACACGAGTTGTTGGATAAGTTTATCCTGTGGCTAGTCAGGTGCTGGGGAACCCCACTCTAACAAAACAGTTCTCCAACAAGCACATTATTGTCTGTTTTCCATATGTGTTGTGTGCCCTGACCACCGACTGAGAAGCCGGGTGCCGCACTTCTGGTTTGTAATGAGTACCCGTTTACTGACCCCCATATTGGATGCTAATATGCCCATTTCGTGCCTGAAAAATGGGTGCAGCGCAAACAAAATTCTAGACCTAATTCTGTAAATGTTCTAAATCTCTAGCCACCTCAGATAAGTGTCAAAGGGTTAAGGATAAATAACAGAAAAGTAATTGTAATCACAGTAACATGATCCGAGTTGCTGCAAGTGGAATGGGTTGTTGATGTTTCCATTGCATTCAAATTGAATGTGTGGCTGGAGTTACAGTGATAAATAGGCCTATACTGTTGCAGAATGATGTGAGTTTAAAGCATAAATACAGCACAAAATGTTAACCACAACGTCCTGAGTCTCAATGCAACCATATTGTTAGGTTATAACTGCGATTTTGCTAATTTTTGTTAAAATAATTTTTGAGCAGAACAGGAAAACAAATTACACTCTTGCAAAAGTACACACATAAACAACATAGTTGCATTCAATTTCTCTTCTTCAGATATCATTCTACTTGGAATAAATCTTGTGCTGACCTCCCTCCCTCCCATGGAGACCAACATGTAGTTTTGTTAGCCAGAGTTCATCTCCTTCTTTAGTCACTTGATGTCCATTTGTTTTCATGATTGAAAACTCCCCCGATAGAAACATTTCTCAACATGAGGTGACTTTTGCCATTTTTCCTGATTTCCTTCAACTGTACAAATCAATGTCTCTGCTGCATGAGCCATCTGCGTTACCCAATCATAAAGCAATTATGTTAATACCTTTCCAGGAGCTGAAAATGTACTAGCAGGCTGCTGAAAGGCTTAATATTAGCAGCATTGTTTTGTTCTCTGGTCTGCTGTAATCATTGATTCATCGAATCATACAGCACGGAAGGAAGCCATTCGGCCCATCCTGTCTGTGCCGGATATTTGCAAGAGCTATCCGATTATTCCCACCCCTATGCTTTTTCCCCACAGCATCCATTTTGTTTTCTTTTTCAAGTATATATCTAATTCCCTTTTGAAAGTTATTATTGAATCTGCTTCCACCATCTTTTTGGACAGTGCACTCAAGATCATAACAACCCACTGTGTAAAAAATATTCTCCTAATCTTGCCTCTGGTTTCATTTGCCAATTACCTTAAATCTGTGTCCTTTAGTTACTGACTCACCTGCCACTGGCAACAGTTTCTACTTATTAATTCTATCAAAACCTTTCATTATCTTGAACATAATACAGGACAGTTCTTAACATTTCAGCTGCATGGCAGGTACAATTTATGAAACCTGTTTTATTTAGGAACAGGAGTAGTACATTTAGCCCCTCAAGCCCGTTCTGCTATTGGATCAATTAGATCATAGCTAACTTGTATCTTAACTCCATACAAGTTAAGAACATGAAGGGGAAAAAATGCAGGCCTACAGGGAATGGGTGGGGTTGTGGGACTAGCTAGATTGCTCGTGCAGAGAGCTGCCAAGGGATCAAGGGGCTGAATGGCCTCCTGTGCTGTAACTATTCTATGATTCTCTGATTTTGTCTACCTATCTTAGTTCTGTAATCCTTAATACCCTTGCTTAACAAATATCTACCAAGCTCAGTTTTGAAATGTTCAATTGACCTAGACGCAACAGCATTTTGGGGGGAGAGTTCTAGATTTCCACTACCCTTTGGTTAAAAATTGCATTCTGACATCACCCATAAATGGCCTAGCTCTAACTTGTTCTGGAGACCTCATCATTGGAAAAAAGTTTCTTTCTATCTACCTTAGTAACTCCTTTGATCATCTTAAACATATCAATCAGATCACTTGTTCATCTTCTATGCCCAAGGGAATACAAGCCTAGTTGATGCAACCTGTCTTCATAATGCAACCCTTTCAATGCCAGCATCATTCTGGTGAATCTGTGCTGCACCCCCTCCATGGCCAATATATCCTTCCTGATTGGAGTACTCCAGATGGGGTCAAATCAGATCTCTGGACAGCTGTAACATAACTTCCACCCCTTTGTATGCCAGCCCTATTGAAATAATGTCCAAAATTCCATTCACCTTTTTAATTATTATTTGCACCTGTCCACTGGTCTTTAGTGATTTCTGTACTTGGACCCCTACATTTTCCTGCTTATCCACAACTCCTAGCTTCTCGCCATTTGGAAACACTCTGATCTATCTTTCTTAGGTCCAAAGTGGATGATTTCATACCTTCCCACATTAAACTTCACCTGCCACAGTTTTGCCCATTCACCTAATCTATCAATGTCTTTTTGCAACTTTGTGTTCCCATCTACACTATTTACTTTGCTACCTAACTTAGTGTCATCAGCAAACTTAGACATATGGCTCTCTATCCTTTATCCAAGTCATTTATAAATGTAGCAAAAGGCTGAGGCCCCAGTACAGATCCTGGGGAACACTATTAGTCACATTCTACCAAGTTGAGTACATACCCTTTATCCCTACTATCAAGGGTAGGATTTTATATCTGCGATGGGGGTCTTGGCAATGGGTCAGAACGTGGGGTGTGGGGAGGGGGGGGGGGGGGTGGTGACCCCGCTTCAGCAGTTATTCTTCACAGACCAAATAATTGTAGAACCAGGAAAACAGGCTATAAAAATATTAATAGCAGGTGGAAATGAGGGATTACACAGAATCAACAGCTCTGGACTATCTGATCAGTACCAGAAAGATCCCACATAGATATGGAAACTGCTAGAAGATCAGCTCTGATTACGAGTGAATTTTAGAATTCACCGCCTGGAATTGATGTCCTACAGGAATCAGCCACAGGAATCAATAGACCAGTTCTGCAGTAGATGCCGTAGTAAGGGCAATGAATGTGACTTCTCAGAAACTGAGCTGTTGGACCGAATAATGGAGCTAGTGATTGTATCGTCACCCATTAAGAAAGACCTGTCGGGGAAAAAAAAGGTCACAGCATTGACGTGCTGCTGGAAGATGGCTGGAAATACGAAGCCATTGTAGCTGGACAATTGCACCTGCAAGCACTAGTGCAGCCAACAGTATCGGCACCATAACCAGGTCGAAAAGTGCAAGCAGGCTGTGTGCTAAGTGTGGTCTGTCCCACTCATGGCAAAATTGCCCTGCAATTTGTGACCTGTGTAAGGCATGTGGTGCAAAAGGACACTGGGCTCACCTATGCAAGAAATCTGGTTCCAAAGACACTGCCTAAAGCCGCAGCAGAACACAGACAAACAGAAGACAGGCACAGCAACAGGGCAACAGCAGCAAGGAGAGCGCCAGAGACCTGTGCAAATGCAAACCGTTACACAAAGTCCATAACGAAACAGACCTGTGACAAGATTCAACAAGGAGTAATTTTCAGCCAGAAGACGAACAGGCGTTCCACATTGTGAACCTGACACACCATGTTGATCAAGTCAAACAACTGGAAGCTTTTGCCACTATGAACATCATATGCCCAAAAAAAGCTGGGAAACACACACTCAGGATCAAGATTGACACCGGCGCTACTGCAAATATCCTACCAGTCCGAATACTCAAAAATATGTACTGGAGTCATTGGAAATCAATGATACAACTGACAACTGCCAAGTTATCGGCATACAACGGGTCATCCCTTCCTTGCAGTGGCACACTAACAATGCAATGCAGCTATGGCAAGGTGGCATGGAGACCACAAACGTTCTAGCTTGTAAACATGAATGGACCAGCAGTCAAAGGACATACTAGTGTGTTAGGACCTCAAATCATGACCATCCACGAGGTCAACATGTACCCATTACAGGAGAAGAGACCATTGAGTCAGTCCATGACTTACGACAAATGTACCTGGACAGGTTCAACGCCATAGGAGATTTCAAAGGTGATGCTCCACTGCACCTCAGAGAGGATCCAATTCCATCAATCGTTTCCCCCCACCCTGCCAGAAGGTGCAGCGTGCACATACAAGTTAGATGATATAGAACGCAATCACATCATCCGTCGTGTGTATCATCACACAGACTGGTGCAGCTCAATCACGTGCATATTGAAGAAGGATGGAGCAATCAGGGAATGTCTAGACCTGAGCTGTCTAAACCTCTCCCTAAAGAGATGCCCTCACAAGATTCCGACATTCAAGGAATTGAATCCCAGGTTCACAGGAGTCAAATTCTTTTCCAAGTTGGATGCTGAACGTGGATATTGGTCAGTACACCTAGCTAAGGAATCTTAAGAAGTCACCACCTTCAGGACACCATTTGGAAGATATTGCTTCTAGAGACTACCCTTCGGCTTATCTGTCAGTCAAGATCTGCTTCAGCAGCATATGGACAGAATTATAGAAAACGTGCCTGGATGTATATGCATTGCCGATGATATTGCAGTAATGGGCAAAACCAAAGAAAACATGATCGAAATCTTCATTCCCTGATGGCAGTAGCTTGTCGTGAAGGGCTCGTTTTGAACAGCAAGAAGTGCCAGGTGAATGTAAGTCAGATCAATTTATTTGGATCCATCTATTCAGGTCGCAGAATCCGTCCTGATCCAGGCAAAGTCGAAGATATAAGGCATATGTCTATCCACAAGACAGAGAAGTCCTCCAGAGATGTATTGGATTTTTCAACTTTTTGACATCATACATTCCAAATTTTTTGACAAAGCATCATCGCTGAGAGAGGTCCTAAAGAAAGACGTACCATTTGTTTGGCAGGAGGGCCATCAGCATACATTTGAGTCTCTCAAACAAGCATTGTCAGCAGAAACCTGTACCCTTCCAAAGAAGAAGTCAATCCTGGAAGTTGGCGCCTCACAGAAAGGGTTAGGAGCGTGCATCCTAGAAGAGGGCAAACCAATTGCATTTGGATCCAAATGTTTAACCTCAGCACAATCTAATTACTCAAACATATGGAGCACAGAGCATAAGATTCTGAGGGGTCTTGCCAGGGTGGATGTGGAAAGGATTTTTCCTCTTATGGGAGAATCTAGAACTAAGGGTCACTTTAAAAATAAGGGATCATCCATTTAAGACAGAGATGAGGAGAGATGTTTTCTCTCAGAGGGTCGTGAGTCTTTGGAACTCTCTTCCTCAAAAGGCAATAGAAGCAGAGACTTTGAATATTTTTAAGGCAAAGGTAGATAGATTCTTGATAAGCAAGGGGGTGAAAGGTTATTGGGGGTAGGCGGGAATGTGGAGTTGAAGTTACATTTAGATCAGCAATGATCTTGTTGAATTGCGGAGCATGCTCGAGTGGCCGAGTGGCCTATTCCTGCTCCTAATTTGTATGTTCATATGAAACACTTGCTCTGGTGTTTGGAGTCACACTACCTGCTCGGCAAGCAGTTCACATTGGAAAGTGACTACAAACCACTGGAGATGATCTGGCGCAAACCATTGACAAGCACACCACCTCGACTACAGCGGCTCTTAGTGAAAGTACAGGGATACAACTTCGACGTCTTCTACAAACCAGGTACCAAAATGGTCACCTCGGATATGCTGAGCAGATTGCCAAACCCGAGCAAGAATGAAGAAGTTCCACTAGATCCATAAGTGAACAGCATGGACATTGAGGTGGAAGATCAAAATCGATATTTTGCATTTTTTATTTATTTTTTTATTTATTTATAGATACAGCACTGAAACAGGCCCTTCGGCCCACCGAGTCTGTGCCGACCAACAACCACCCATTTATACTAACCCTACAGTAATCCCATATTCCCTACCTACACTAGGGGCAATTTACAACGGCCAATTTACCTATCACCTGCAAGTCTTTGGATGTGGGAGGAAACCGGAGCACCCGGCGAAAACCCACGCAGACACAGGGAGAACTTGCAAACTCCACACAGGCAGTACCCAGAATTGAACCTGGGTCCCTGGAGCTGTGAGGCTGCGGTGCTAACCACTGCGCCACTGTGCCACCCCTTTGGTCAGCACTAATGTGACCAATTACATTCAGAAACAGCAAATGACCCACAACTGAAGCCACCGTGGAGAGCCATCATAGAAGGCTGGCCTGACATGGTAAAAGAGGTGTCAGAAACCCTCAGATGCTTTTGTCCTTACAGAGATGAACTCAGTCTCTCAAGAGGCGTCACCTTCAAGGGAAAACAAATGATTGTTCCCAAAGCTCTCCAACAGGACATCTTGTCACAACTTCACCAAGGCTGTATTGGCATAGCGTGAACAAGATGACTGGCACGAGACACTATTTATTGGCTGGAGATCAACAGTGATTTTGAAAGGTTTGTGAGGATGTGCGAGGCATGAAAGAGCCACCAACTACAACAACGCAAAGAACCTCCACTCCCTACGAAATTCCGTCAGTCCCTTGGTCCAAAATCGCCACTGACTTGTTTTCCGTCAATGGAGATAACTCTATCTTAGTCACTGATTATTTCTCCACGTTTCCAATTATCAGCTAGGTAAAAGAAACTTCAAGCGGGGTCATTGCAGACATATTGAGCGCCATATTCAGTTTATTCGGCGCACCTGAAGAAATCATTTCAGATAATGGGCCACAGTATACGTGCAGAAATTTCAGGGATATGTGTGCCAAATGGGGTGTAAACCATATGATGTGCTCACCACATTACCCTAGATCTAATGGTCTTGCCGAGCGAATGGCTTGCACAGTCAAGTCACTTATCCTGAAGTGTAGGACAACGAAACAAGATTTTTGTTTTGCCATGCTCCAACTCAGAGCTACACCTAGGGATATGGGTCTACCGTCACCAGAAGAGATCATACTTGGCAGACAAGTGCAGATAACTCTGCCAAGCCACCATCTGTCCAAATTCTTCGAAATGCAGGAGACACTGCTCGAAAAACAGGGAAGAATGAAAATGGTGCACGACCGACACGCAGGGGTGGAACTACCTCAGCTACTTGCAGGACAAAAAGTCAGGATCATACACCCCACAATGAGAACATGGCTACCTGCAGAGGTATTCAAAATTTGCTGTGAGCCTAGGTCCTTACGAGATTACCACACCTAGCGGAGCGGTATTGAGAAGGAACCGTAGCCAACTAAGAGAAGTGTGCAATACCCCAAATATGCATACAGTTGACTCGAGAGAACACACTGACGATGAGGGTGTGACGGAACAACAGGACAACAACCACCACAATGACAACATGCAAATCCAAAATGGCCAAGGATGACATCCCCAGAAGGTTATACTATAACCAGATTTGAAAGCGTTATCAAACCACCGAAACAATATATGGACTATTATGCTTCTGCACATGTAAAGTGCATACTCTCTATACCTGTGTAAATAATTTTGATGTTATCTAATTTTATGTGTTTTTGCTTTTAGCATATGAGACTTATCTTTGGAAAGATCTTACTATGCTAATAAGCTAAATGCCAGGACACTGTCACTCTGCAATTGTAATACCAGAGTAAGGTTCTATAAATAGCTCTGTATGGTAGAGATTTAGCTGCAATAAGCCTGTTTGAAATCTTCAACCAACTGGAATCCACACATCTCATTCATGTTGCATCAGACAACATAAAAGAACTCATTACATTTTCCTATCCAAGCCAATAGATTTCCACTAATTCCATGTATTCTCATTTCTGTTAACAGTATGGAACCTTGTCAGATGCCTTCTGGAAGTCCATATAAATAGCATCCACAGATACTTCCTTCTCTATCTAGATTATTACCTCCTCAAAATATTCAACTCATTTCGTTAGACATAGCATATCCTTTACTAGTCCATACTGGTTCTCTCTGGTCAGCTCATATTTGTCCAAATGCTCCATCACTCTGTTCCAATAACAGATTCTAGTAATTTTCAATTACAATTGTGGAAACCATGGGTGTCCCCAATGGCAGATACGCATTAATATTTAATATTTAAGATCTGTTCACAAAAGTGTCCATAAATAGTAATTTGTAATAGATTTGGCATATAGGACCTCTGTGAGTGCAAATGAATCTTTTTGTTTTCTGCTTAGAATGGTGAGCATTTCTGTTTGAAAAAATCATTGCAACATTTGTGCATATTTATCCTATTCAGAATCGGAATGCTAACACAGATAGGGATACAAAAATATCATTACAAATAAGAAAAAAAATTCCAAACGTATGAACGTATAAAAAACAGATAATGCTGTACATTCACAGTTGGTTACTCAGCATCTGTAAAGAGAAAAGACAAGTTAATGTTTCAGCTGTAAGACCCTTACATCCAAAATGTTAACATTTTTTTTCACAGATGCTGAGTAATCTGATGCACATTTTCAGTATATTCTATTTTTGTGAAAATATCAGGCAGGATTTCTACTTCTTGTCGCTATCCAGAGATTACCTCTGGAAACTAATCCCATATTGATTTTGGGTAAGGGCGCATATGTGATGCATCTCAATATACAGCAACTTGCTGAGGCTCGAGGAACAATTTTAACCTTGCTCTCCGGATGGAAATCAGACAGACATGCAGTTAAAATCGGCCAGGTGACTGATCCGCCAGCGTCCTACACGGATCTCACTGTCTTCAATTGCAACTGTTTCTTCTGAACAGCTAGCAAAGATGCCTGCCTGAAACTGGCGGGGTCCTTTTTAAATATCCAGATCAGGATCCAATGACATTATTAGCCCCGGCTACAATTTTAACTGTGGCCTGTGCCCATAGCTAGACCCACGCAGATGAGGCCCAGGAGTTACAAACACCCAGGCCTCTTACTGTTGGTGTTGGGGAGGGTTGGAAGATCATCCCACCGCCTGCAGATCTGATTCCTTCACCCATTTAAAATTGGGGTTTCACTGTGTTGTCCAGTAAATGAAGAATATATAGGGAATACATTAAGATAAAGAGGGAACTGAAAGATGGCTGGGGCCCATGAAATTGTACAGTTAAGTCAGTACCTTCAGGAAAGTAGGTGAGAAAACTGAGAAGGTGGAAAAATCAACAGAAATTACATTATCCCTTTGAATGCTTCTTAATGGATCCAATCAAAAACATCTACTGGTGAATAATATGAATATAAATTTAGATATTAATATCACTGACACTATATTTTTCCAGTAAATCTGAAATGACCTCAAATACACAAGTTTGCTATTGAACATGTGGCATTGCCTGGAAAAAGGTAAATTGGGATTGTGGTGATTGTGTGACAGTCGTATTACATTTTTTTTTGCCATTTTTCAAACATTGAGTGCAATGTGTGGTAGCACTCAAAAATAAACTACCTTATTATTCATTGTAATATAGCTGTGTGTGTGGGCATGCCATCTATTTACAGGGTAGGTTTAACAGCACCAGGGGAGATTTCATTTAATAAGTGTGTGGGTGATACAGAAATCATTTCCAGGCATAAATAAGACAGCACTTTTAGCAGTGCACTGAGGGCACTACACCACAAATTAATTCATCAAAAAACAGGATGGCACTGTGGGTCAGAGCACTGACCTCTTCAACCAAGGTTCACATCTAGCCTGGACTGATAATCCAATGATTTATTTCTTGTGCTGGCTGTCAAAATTGAATTTGGGCACTCTCAGTCTGCTTGCACAGCACAGAACGAGCCAGAATTTTCCACAAATTGAAGCTCTCCCTTGGAAAAGCAACAAGGATGACTGGTGTGGAATTTGGAAACGTGAGACCTGTAACTGTCATTGCATTGACTGTTGCTGGAGTTCAAAAAATTATTAATTTATTTGGCTAAGCAAGTAATCTGTGCAGACATTAGGCAGAGACAAAAGTAATGGAGCAAGCAAAAGCTGGAGCATGGCTGTGTGGTATTAACTCTGACAAAAGTTAGTTATCATGAGTTGTATGATGACTACTTTCTGAAACAAAGATTCTATGGAATCCTTGGGGGTAATTATAACCTAACGTGTCCATCGGAAAACTGATGGGATTGGTGCACAATGCTGATTTACACCCAGCTTGATTTTACTCTCCATTGAAACCAACAAAGAGTCATATTGGATATGGTGTAAAACCAGCATTACACCAGATCCTGTGCAATTCCTGCTTGGTGAGTTAGGTTGAAATTACCTCTACTTTCTGAAGTTCAGCTGTTGAGGGAGAATGGTGAAAACTAATCTGCATCTGACCATACTACTCTTGCTTTAACAATGCTTGATGCCGGTCTCAAACTTTTCTGCATTCTCCGGCACTGAGATTCCTCATCTTGATGAGTACAAAAATTCACCAAAAATATTCTTAACATTTATACAAAAATCTGTGATCAAAACTACATGCCACAACTTCAAGATACAAAGATTGATTTTTAAAAATTGAAAATAGAGGGAATGTATATAAATCAAACCAAAATTAAATTAAATAGAAAATGTTGATGGAGTTCATTAATCTCACACTTTTCATTGAGTCAAGATGTTTTACTGGTATTCTTTCTTTTGGGCCTCCTTATCTCGAGAGACAATGGATACGCGCCTGGAGGTGGTCAGTGGTTTGTGAAGCAGCGCCTGGAGTGGCTATAAAGGCCAATTCTGGAGTGACAGGCTCTTCCACAGGTGCTGCAGAGAAATTTGTTTGTTGGGGCTGTTGCACAGTTGGCTCTCCCCTTGCGCCTCTGTCTTTTTTCCTGCCAACTACTAAGCCTCTTCGACTCGCCACAATTTAGCCCTGTCTTTATGGCTGCCCGTCAGCTCTGGCGAATGCTGGCAACTGACTCCCACGACTTGTGATCAATGTCACACGATTTCATGTCGCGTTTGCAGACGTCTTTATAACGGAGACATGGACGGCCGGTGGGTCTGATACCAGTGGCGAGCTCGCTGTACAATGTGTCTTTGGGGATCCTGCCATCTTCCATGCGGCTCACATGGCCAAGCCATCTCAAGCGCCGCTGACTCAGTAGTGTGTATAAGCTGGGGGTGTTGGCCGCTTCAAGGACTTCTGTGTTGGAGATATAGTCCTGCCACCTGATGCCAAGTATTCTCCGAAGGCAGCGAAGATGGAATGAATTGAGACGTCGCTCTTGGCTGGCATACGTTGTCCAGGCCTCGCTGCCGTAGAGCAAGGTACTGAGGACACAGGCCTGATACACTCGGACTTTTGTGTTCCGTGTCAGTGCGCCATTTTCCCACACTCTCTTGGCCAGTCTGGACATAGCAGTGGAAGCCTTACCCATGCGCTTGTTGATTTCTGCATCTAGAGACAGGTTACTGGTGATAGTTGAGCCTAGGTAGGTGAACTCTTGAACCACTTCCAGAGCGTGGTCGCCAATATTGATGGATGGAGCATTTCTGACATCCTGCCCCATGATGTTCGTTTTCTTGAGGCTGATGGTTAGGCCAAATTCATTGCAGGCAGACGCAAACCTGTCGATGAGACTCTGCAGGCATTCTTCAGTGTGAGATGTTAAAGCAGCATCGTCAGCAAAGAGGAGTTCTCTGATGAGGACTTTCCGTACTTTGGACTTCGCTCTTAGACGGGCAAGGTTGAACAACCTGCCCCCTGATCTTGTGTGGAGGAAAATTCCTTCTTCAGAGGATTTGAACGCATGTGAAAGCAGCAGGAAGAAGAAAATCCCAAAAAGTGTGGGTGCGAGAACACAGCCCTGTTTCACACCACTCAGGATAGGAAAGGGCTCTGATGAGGAGCCACCATGTTGAATTGTGCCTTTCATATTGTCATGGAATGAGGTGATGATACTTAGTAGCTTTGGTGGACATCCGATCTTTTCTAGTAGTCTGAAGAGACCACGTCTGCTGACGAGGTCAAAGGCTTTGGTGAGATCAATGAAAGCAATGTAGAGGGGCATCTGTTGTTCACGGCATTTCTCCTGTATCTGACGAAGGGAGAACAGCATGTCAATAGTCGATCTCTCTGCACGAAAGCCACACTGTGCCTCAGGGTAGACGTGCTCGGCCAGCTTCTGGAGCCTGTTCAGAGCGACTCGAGCAAAGACTTTCCCCACTATGCTGAGCAGGGAGATTCCACGGTAGTTGTTGCAGTCACCGCGGTCACCTTTGTTTTTATAGAGGGTGATGATGTTGGCATCGCGCATGTCCTGGGGTACTGCTCCCTCGTCCCAGCACAGGCATAGCAGTTCATGTAGTGCTGAGAGTATAGCAGGCTTGGCACTCTTGATTATTTCAGGGGTAATGCTGTCCTTCCCAGGGGCTTTTCCGCTGGCTAGGGAATCAATGGCATCACTGAGTTCCGATTTGGTTGGCTGTATGTCCAGCTCATCCATGACTGGTAGAGGCTGGGCTGCATTGAGGGCAGTCTCAGTGACAGCATTCTCCCTGGAGTACAGTTCTAGGTAGTGCTCAACCCAGCGGTCCATCTGTTTGCGTTGGTCAGTGATTATGTCCCCCGATTTAGATTTGAGGGGGGTGATCTTCTTGATGGTTGGCCCAAGAGCTCTCTTCATGCCATCATACATTCCTCTGATGTTTCCGGTGTCTGAGGCCAGCTGAATATGACTGCATAGGTGTTGCCAGTAGTCGTTTGCGCAACGCCTAGCTGTTCTTTGTGCAGTACTTCTGGCTGCTTTAAGTGCTGCGGATGTTAAATCGCTGGGGGCTTTCTTGTAGCTCAAAAGTGCAATGCGCTTAGCGGCTATGACAGGTTCCAGCTCTTCATTATGAGATTGAAACCAGTCTGCATTTCTCTTCGCACTTTTGCCGTAGGTGGTCAAAGCTGACTCATAGATGGCGTCTCTGATGTGGGCCCACTTGGTCTCAGCATCCCCTGTGGGAGTGTTTTGAAGGGCTGTTACAAGTGAATTTAGAAATTTTTGTAACAGCTGTGGGTGAGAAATTCTGCTCGTGTTGATGCGCGGGTGGCCCTTCTGCTTGGAATGATGCAACTTCTTTGGTCTGAGTCTAACCTTGCTGCACACCAGGGAGTGGTCGGTGTCGCAGTCCGCACTGTGGAAGCTGCGTGTGATTTGAACACTGTTTTACTGGTATAGTTTCAGTAATTCAATTGTGCTTATCTGTGCAGTGGATGTAAATGTCCTGCATAAGCCATGACAAATGCATAAGGGTCGGTCATATGGCGGAAGCGGATTAATTCACCAAAAGAGAGAGGCTTTGTTGAAATTAAAACAAAAAATGTGGGCAGTTCTGCTATTTCCTCTTCTAGTACACCTGGCTCCCTACCCGTCCTCTTCACACCAAGAAAGTATCCAGCCCACAATGGGCATTCAGCCCACCTTCAGTTGGCTGTTGGCAACTGATAATGTCACCCTGGCACCTCGTGAGGGATATGCCAAGACAGCCAGTAAATTATCTAAATAAGCAGATCCTCTATGATGTTTCTTTCATGCACAAGTCCATGGGTACTCTAAAAGCACTGTCCCAGCAATGCTGCATTGGAGGCAATACTATTGACCTCATATAAACCATTCTTTTAATCATTTAAGTAGTACAGTAATAGTTATGGTTCTTTGGATTTTTATATTTTATTTGGGTCTTTCAGCATTGCTCAATGAAAAAAGATATATTTTACATCTAAAGATGCAGCTATCTTTCCTTGGAAAGAATCAGAGTTTACATTAAGAATGTTGATCATATGAAGTTGAAGGAAGTGTTTCTGTAAACTTATATTCTTTTTGAAAAAAACATATCTGATTATAGCTATTTGGCACAAAAATCATATTTAGATCCAGCTTTTAACTGGGTTTCTATAGATAGATTGGCAAAGTGACTTAACTGCCAATTAAATCAGTGCATTTATGGTTGCGGAAATCTTGTCACTAGGTATATAAACTGCTTTCAGTGCAATTCAGAAAGCTTGTCATCATTCACTTGTATTTTCAAAGTCTACATTGGCTTCAGCAGAAAAAACATCTGCTTGAGTGCAAGTTTGAACCTTCACCTGGAAGCAAGGGAACATGCTGATGGGGTGCAGGAGATGGGGGGCGGGGGTGGTGTGAGGCAGGCGGATGGGGTAGGGGAAGGTGTTGGAAATTTAAGGTGGAGATTTAAATAGCCAGGAATGGCTACAGATTTCAATAGCAAGTTGGGGGAATTGTAGGTAAATAATGAACATTTGTCAGCATTCAGTTGATTTGTAGGTAGTTGTTTTTGATGGTTCATGCATGATCCTGTGGCACTTTTAAAGAATGAGGTCAACTTTCAGGCACTGCCAGATGAAATGCAGCACAGGAGAGAGAGACTGATCACAGGGGAAACATCAGACAAGTGTCTTGCATGCCAAATGGAACAAGGTGGCAGTAGCACTGGGTGCCACCTGCCTCACCCCCAGAATTATAGATCAATACCAAAAATAATTCAGTGACCTGATGGCAGGCAAGCTATTAAGTCAGCCATCATTCATTATAATCCCATTCATCCAATCTAGTTTTTAAAAATTCTTTCATGGGATGTGAGTGTCGCTGGCTAGGCCAGCATTTATTGCCCAACATTAATTGCTCTTGAGAAGGTGGTGGTGAGCTGCCTTTTTGAACCGCTGCAGTCCATGTGAGGTAGGTACACCCACATTGCTGTTGGGAAGGGAGTTCTAGGATTTTGACCCAGCGACAGTGAAGGAACGGTGATATAGTTTCAAGTCAGGATAGTGTGAGGCTTGGAGGGGAACTTGCAGTTGGTGGTGTTCCCATGCATTTGCTGCCCTTGTCCTTCTAGGTGGTAGAGATTGTGGGTTTGGAAGGTACTGTCGAAGGAACCTTGGTGAGTTGCTGCAGTGCATCTTGTAGATGGTACATAATGCTGACACTCACCATTGATGATGGAGGGAGTGAATGTTGAAGGTTGTGGATGAGGTGTCAATCAAGCAAGATGCTTTGTCTTGGATGGTGTTGAGCCTCTTGAGTGTTGTTGGAGCTGCACCCATCCAGGCAAGTAGAGAGAATTCCATCACACTCCTGACTTGTGCCTTGTAGATGATGGACAGCTTTTGGGTAGTCAGGAGGTGAGTTATTTGCCGCAGAATTCCCAGCCTCTGATCTGCTCTTGTAGCTATAGTAATTATATGGCTGGTCCAGTTCAGTTTCTGGTCAATGGTAGCTGCCAGGATGTTGATAATGGGGAATTCAGCAATGGTAATGCCATTGAATGTCAAGGGGAGATGGTTAGATTCTCTCTTGTTGGAGATGGTCATTGCCTGGCACTTGTGTGGTGTGAATGATACTTGTTACAGGAGAAACCTCTGCACAATGTCTGAAAAAAGATCAGAAGTGGCATTCTGGATATCACAGAGCTGACCATCTTTGAGGAGCAGGTCAAAGACCTGTTGGAAAGGTACTCCACTCTAGTCATGCGATGTAGCAAGATTAGCGGTACACTGCAGGAAGCAGGCTTGTGGCCGCAGACCCAAACAACCGCAAAGGCATTCCTATGTAGCAGCACACAGGCAAAAGATTCCTCAATCTTCACTGTCTTCGTACTCTCAATGGGTTATCCTTACCCATTTGTCAGCTTTTTTTTCTTGTAGGTGCACCACAGCAACAGGATGAATAGGATGATGAGGTCAGTGGAAAGAAACTTCTTCCTTGTTGACTATGATGGTAATGATGAGAAGGAGGAGAATGATGAGGAATAGACAGGAGAAAAATGCATTTTCCTCTCACCAAACCCCTCAAGGTTATTCCGTGTGTCACATGCATTCTTACTCCTACGCACCAGCTCAAATACTTTTCCCAATGGAGGAGCAATTAGAAGATGTTCGTGAGAATGTGACACCAAATGATTCACAAACAGAAGGGAGACAGAGGAGTGCAAAGTAAACGGGGATGTGCCACATTCCCAGTGGAGGCTGAGGAGAAAGCTGCCCACGATTTCAGAGTTGTGAAATTCAGAACTCATGGGTACTTGCCTGAAAAGAAGAATTTTGAGCAATCTCACACCCACATATTAATGATTTTGATGACAGAATAGAGAGTTGTACAAACAAGTTTGCAGTTGACACTATATTAATAGGCATAGTAAATTGTCTAGATGGGAAAAGGAACTTACAAAGGCACATAGATATTAAATCAGTAGAAAACTATGGCAGATGGGGTTCAATGTGGAGAAGTGTGAGGTAATTCACTTCAGATCCAAGAAAGAACACCTGAGTATTTTCTTAAAGGGAGAGATTAGGAACTCTAGAGTTGCATAAACTTGGCTTGTATTCCCTTGAGCTTAGAAAGTTGAAGCATGATCCAATCAAGGTCTTTAAAATGATAAAGGGTAGATACAGAGGGCTGGATTTTAGTTCTGGGGTCGGGACCTGCAGTGTTGGGTGCATTTCCATGTCCAATCCAAACAATCCGTCGGTGCACGATGCCCAATGCTATTTTTTACAAGTTGACCAATTAGTGGGCAGGGAGCATGCTGTCATCCAATTAAGGATGTGGGTGGGCTTCCGAGGCTAGAGGGCCAATAGGAGGCCTTCCAGCATTCAGATTAGCAGCCCCACCTTCAGAGGTGGGAGCTGCCGATGTATGTTGGAGAGAGAGGACGTCTCAAGATGAAGGCGCTGGCTATGTCTTCTGGTTCCCATAAGTTAGAAATAATCACACTTTGGACTTCGAAAATGCTGGAGTGCTTTCTTTTTAATATAGCTCTACATGCTGCTTGGTAGGAACTTGAGAGGTGTAGTCTTACACATCACATGACTCTAGTGCAGCAGGGAATATGGCACACTGGAACACATTTACACTTAACAATTAGTTCCTAACTAATTAGTTCCTAGCTCTTTACGAATGATATGACAGCGTAAAAGGTTAAATTAAAACTGGCCACAGCTCCCCTTCCACAGGCTGGTCAGTGGCCGCAGCTGTGGCCATCTCGGTCTGTTGGCTGAGGGATGGGGAGTAATGGTGGGGGGTTTAAAATACTGCTGGAGAGCTGGATTGCTGGTCTGCCACTGGGAATGTCAGTTGTGTGGGGGATGGTGAGGTGCTTAAAATAATGCTGGAGAGCGGGGCCCCTGGTTTGCTGCCAGGAGGCTGCCACCATACATCGGCTGGGATTTGGCTGCCCCAGGATTGTGGGGTGTGGGGGGGGGGGGGGGGTGGAGCCCTCTGGCTGACTGAAAAATCCCAGTCGGCCTCAGAACATTGGAGTTAATAGGCCCTTTAATTGCCTTATTAGGCTATCTGCTGCTTGCGCGTGGATAGATGTAACCCACCCTCATCCCTCAAGCCTGCCTCTACCAAAAGGGGGAGGAGGCTAGAACATGCAGACAAACAGTCATGCTACTCTCCAACACCAATTTTTTGGCTCTCCCGCCTCTGGTCCTACCTCTGGTGGGAATCATAAATTCTGTCCAAGAAACCATTTCCCCTGGTGGAGGAATCCAAAACAAGGGGGTACAATTTTAAAATCAGAGCACGGCCATTTAGGAGTGAAATCAGGAAGCAATTTTTCACACATACGGTATTAACAATTTGGAGTTCTCTCTCCCAAAAGGCTATTGATGCTGGATGAATTGAAAACTTCAGGACTGAGATCAGCAGATTTGTGTTGGGTAAAGAAAATAGGGATATGAAACAAGGGTGGGTAAATGGATTTGAGGTGCCAATCAGTCATGATTCATTGAATGGTGGAATAAACTTGAGGAGCTTAATCGCCTACTCCTAGGTGTACACCATACAATGTGTGTTATAAGTGTCTGAAAGGGTTAATCTTGAGAATACCTCCAACCATGATGATGTAAAAGACCACATGTGAGAAACACTCGAGAATAGATGCAGCTTGGCGTTTGGAGTTGTCACACAGGCTAGCGTGGAATGTAAATATTTATAATGCAATAAAGATTAATGTTTAACTACCACAGTCTAAGAATCTTTCTGGATAGACTAAATAAGGTGGCAGCATACCAAACCAACATATAACACAATGGGCTGAATTCTATAAGCCCGTCGCTGAAAAATGCTGGCCCGCCTGTGTGGGCTGCACGCCAAAGAGCCGCTGCGATTCCAAGCGCAGTGGCTCATTTAAATAGCTGGGGCAGGCCACCCACCCCGATCATGGGAAAGGGGAGGCTGTCCATTCCTGGCAATGGAGTTAGCTGCCATCCCCTACACCCATGATGTTAATTTGACCCCTTCCCTGCACCCGCACTGAGAAATTTACCTCCTCCCCCTCCCCACCAGTATTGCGCTTGGCTTCCCCGGACGGGGATCTGAAGGCTGGCCGTCAGGGTGAAGATTGCGGCGAGACTTCAGGAGGCGATGGGAGAGTAATTAATGCAGGTATTTAAATTTATTTAAATATTTAAATTGCGGTCCCATTGCTGAGTGGCGGGGGGCCCACCACGAGGCCTCGCCGGAGCTGCCGTCAATATCGGGGATTGAGGTCCGTGGCAGACCTCATCCGGGGCCATCTTCAAGCTCCCCCGCCATGGGTCCCGCCGTTGAGTGCTCTATAGAATCCAACCCAATGTTTCAAATATTTTTTGTGTCTGATTGTACATAAATGTTGGCCGGAAATTTATGAGCGCGCCGCAAATCGTGCGACATGCTCTCATCTCGGCGGTCCGCTTGTGTGGATGCGCTGTCACTGATCCCCCGTGATATTTTGTGTGGGGGCTCATTTAAATGGAGGGGGCAGAGCAGCTTTGCCCGATGATGTAGATGGGGCGGTCGTGCTGTCCCCGGCAATGGTGTCTGGTGCCACCACGCAGGTGCGGCGCCATGTTTAAAGGGCTTCAAGCTCTTGATGTAAATGTAAATGTTTAAAGATATGGAACTTAGAGAGAGAGACTGTGAGGTTCTTGAGCAAATTTGCATAGGGAGTGACAAGGTATTGGAGGTTTGGGAAGGCTTAAAAGTGGACAAATCTCCAGGTCCGGACGATTTGTGTCCCAGGATGCTGTGGGAGGCGAGGGTGGAGATAGCAGGGGCTCTGACCCTAATTTTTAATTCCTCTCTGGCCACAGGGGAGGTGCCAGAGGACTGGAGAACAGCTAATGTGGTCCCACTATTTAAGAAAGGTTGTAGAGATAAGCCAGGGGACGACAGACCAGTGAGTCTCACATCAGTGGTAGGGAAACAATTGGAGAAAATTCTGAAGGAGAGAATCTATCTCCATTTGGAGAGGCAAAATTTGATTAGGAATAGTCAGCATGGCTTTGTCAGTGGGAGGTCATGTCTAACAAATTTGATTGAATTTTTTGAGCATGTGACCAGGTGTGCAGATGAGGATAGTGCAGTTGATGTAGTTTACATGGATTTCAGCAAAGCCTTTGACAAGGTTCTACATGGGAGACTTATCGAGAAAGCAAATGCACATGGGATACAAGGTAACTTGATAAGGTGGATTCAAAATTGGCTTAGCTGTAGGAGACAGAGAGTGATGACAGATGGCTGTTTTAGTGACTGGAAGCCAGTGTCCAGTGGTGTACCACAGGGATCTGTGATGGGTCCCCTATTGTTTGTCATTTATATAAACGACACAGATGACTATGTGGGGGATGGATCAGTAAGTTCGTGGATGACACAAAGATTGGCGAGTGGTTAACAGTGAGGTGGAGTGTCTTAGGTTATAGGAAGATATAGACGGGATGGTCAAATGGGCAGAAAAGTGGCAGATGGAATTTAACGCTGAAAAGTGTGAGGTGATACACTTTGGAAGGAGTAATGTGACACGGAAGTATTCAATGAATGGCCTGACACTGGGAAGTTCCGAGGAACAAAGGGACCTTGACGTGTTTGTCCATAGATCTCTGAAGGCAGAACAAAAGAAAGAACAAAGAAAATTACAGCACAGGAACAGGCCCTTCGGCCCTCCAAGCCTGCTCCGATCCAGATCTTCTATCTAAACATGTCGCCTATTTTCTAAGGGTCTGTATCTCTTTGCTTCCTGCCCATTCATGTATCTGTCTAGATACATCTTAAAAGACGCTATCGTGCCCGCGTCTACCACCTCCGCTGGCAACGTGTTCCAGGCACCCACCACCCTCTGCGTAAAGAACTTTCCACGCATATCCCCCCTAAACTTTTCCCCTCTCACTTTGAACTCGTGACCCCTAGTAATTGAATCCCCCACTCTGGGAAAAAGCTTCTTGCTATCCACCCTGTCTATACCTCTCATGATTTTGTACACCTCAATCAGGTCCCCCCTCAACCTCTGTCTTTCTAATGAAAATAATCCTAATCTGCTCAACCTCTCTTCATAGCTAGCGCCCTCCATACCAGGCAACATCCTGGTGAACCTCCTCTGCACCCTCTCCAAAGCATCTACATCCTTTTGGTAATGTGGCGACCAGAACTGCACGCAGTATTCCAAATGTAGCCGAACCAAAGTCTTATACAACTGTAACATGACCTGCCAACTCTTGTACTCAATACCCCGTCCGATGAAGGAAAGCATGCTGTATGCCTTCTTGACCACTCTATTGACCTGCGTTGCCACCTTCAGGGAACAATGGACCTGAACACCCAAATTTCTCTGTACATCAATTTTCCCCAGGACTTTTCCATTTACTGTATAGTTCACTCTTGAATTGGATCTTCCAAAATGCATCACCTCGCATTTGCCCTGATTGAACTCCATCTGCCATTTCTCTGCCCAACTCTCCAATCTATTTATATTCTGCTGTATTCTCTGACAGTCCCCTTCACTATCTGCTACTCCACCAATCTTAGTGTCGTCTGCAAACTTGCTAATCAGACCACCTATACTTTCCTCCAAATCATTTATGTATATCACAAACAACAATGGTCCCAGCACGGATCCCTGTGGAACACCACTGGTCACACGTCTCCATTTTGAGTTCTCCATCAGCCTACCATGGGGAACCTTATCAAACGCCTTACTGAAGTCCATGTATATGACATCTACAGCCCTTCCCTCATCAATCAACTTTGTCACTTCCTCAAAGAATTCTATTAAGTTGGTAAGACATGACCTTCCCTGCACAAAACCATGTTGCCTATCACTGATAAGCCCATTTTCTTCCAAATGGGAATAGATCCTATCCCTCAGTATCTTCTCCAGCAGCTTCCCTACCACTGACGTCAGGCTCACTGGTCTATAATTACCTTGATTTTCCCTGCTACCCTTCTTAAACAAGGGGACAACATTAGCAATTCTCCAGTCCTCCAGGACTCACCCGTGTTTAAGGATGCTGTAAAGATATCTGTTAAGGCCCCAGCTATTTCCTCTCTCGCTTCCCTCAGTAACCTGGGATAGATCCCATCCGAGCAGGTTAATAGGGTGATGAAAAAGGCACATGGGACACTTGCCTTTATGAATTGAGACATAGATTACAAAAGCAGGGAGGTCATGTTGGAGTTGTACAGAACTTTGGTAAGGCCTCAGCTGGAGTATTGTGTGCATTTCTGGTCGCCACATTATAGGAAGGATGTGATTGCATTGGAGAGGGTGCAGAGGCGATTCACCAGGATGTTGCCTGGGATGGAACATTTAAGCTATGAAGAGAGGTTGGATAGGCTTGGGTTGTTTTCGCTGGAGCAGAGAAGACTGCGGGGTGAACTGATAGAGGTGTACAAGACTATGAGGGGCATGGACAGGGTGGATAGGGAGCAGCTGTTCCCCTTAGTTGAAGGGTCAGTTACCAGGGGTCACACGTTTAAGGTGAGGGGCGGGAGGTATAAGGGGGACTTGAGGAAGAACATATTTACCCAGAGGGTGGTGACGGTCTGGAATGCCTTACCTCGGAGGGTGGTAGATGCAGGTTGCCTCACATCCTTTAAAAAGTACCTGGATGAGCACTTGGCACGTCATAACATTCAAGGCTATGGGCCAAGTACTGGCAAATGGGATTAGGTAGACAGGTCAGGTGTTTTTAATGCATTGGTGCAGACTCAATGGGCCGAAGGGCCTCTTCTGCACTGTATTGTTCTGTGATTCTGTGATTCTGTCCCGCTAAAATTATATCTGAAATAAAATTTTATTCAAACTTTGTATCCCCTCTCCCACCCCGTGCAATGAGTTCATAATACATAAAATGACATATACCCCAGGAAAACCAATTTTTCAAATAATGACATTTAACCCCCCCCACCTTTAGAACATTTGACACTCAACCCCTTCCCACCATCCGCACAACCAATCGGAGTGGTTTTCCCCGCTCCCACACACCTCCCAACCTGAAGATTACACTGCTCCCCTGCCCCCACCAGTGTCACGCCTGGGAACTCGGAACGGAGTTCCGGAAGCATGGGACTTCTAGACGGCAGCCGTAATATTGGCATGGGACGGCCGCTGGGACAAGGGTAGTTGATTTGCTTGTACTCTCATTAATTTAAATGCAGTCCCTGCCACCTCGCCACTGCTGGTAAAATGTGGCGGGGTCTTCTTGGCGTCGGAGGTCGTGGTGGGCCTCTTTCGGAAGAATTTTTCAGGCCCCTCCATCACGAACCCCGACAACCGGAGGCCTCATAAAATTCAGCCCGTTGTCTCCTTAGTTGCTGTGATACACATACATAGAATGCCTCCTGTCCTCCTGATTATGCCAGAATGTTGCCATTTAGAACTTAGAGTCAGCTAAGGCCATTATGATGTGATAGAGCTCTTTTCTGGTTTTCAAATGTTTGTGATCCTTCAGATGATGAGGATAGTTTTGCACACTCGTGTTCCTGGCATAGAATCTCACAGCTGCTGCAAGTACCAGTGTTGTAAAATAGATGTGGAATCCCCCAATTTTAAAATTTATGGGGATTAATTTTCTTGGGCTTTCTCCTGTTTCACCGCTGCAATGTCAACAGAAAAGTCTTTGTGGGCAGACACAGGTTTTCAGCTAAACCTCTGCTGAAGTTACAATAGCAGGGTGGGAGGACCTCCAAGGCAATCCACCTTCCATGTATTAATTTTCCATGCGTTTTCTAGTCAACGTCTCTTTCTCTCACAGGTGCCAATTGACCTATTGTGTATTTTCAAAATTTTCTTCTGTTATTTTTGGAAATGTGAATCCTATGAGGGCCTCTTTCATGCAGAGCCCTGACTTTATTTACATATGGAAGTAGCATGTGTTTTAGATTGCATCATTTAACAAATGCATATTCATTTTTGTCATAGCCATAAATTTTCACAAGCACATTTTTCATAAAAATGTTCCTTCCATTTAAAACAGGGATAAGATTGTACTGACAAGATTTATAAACTGTAAAATATTAGGACTCAGCAATGTGTGCAAGAATGACTGATTTACTGCTGCAAGCACTTGGTGGGGGGGGGGGGGGGTGGGGTGCGGGGGGGGTGGGGCGGTGGTGGAACAAACCAACTGTATAATGCAGCAGATTATAATGTGTTAGAATTTGGAAAACAGTTCTGTGACAGATAATGGAGTTTTGAAACTACAATCTCTTCTTTCTTTTTAAAATCTGCTCAACAATGGCTAAAATCAAGGTAGACAAATATAACTCTTTGACAGTTGATTGACCTGCTTCCAATAATTTGCTAAATTGATGGATTTCAACATTGGGTCATGGAATGGGCTCTTTTACCCAAAACACAGAGCAGGATGATTTGAGTTTCCAGATACTTAACGAAGATGGAGATTTCTGTACAAAATCTGAATTTGTTGCTTTCTAGAAACTGGGTGAATAGTTGCTGAAATATAGAAATGTCCTCACCATGCCTACAAGCATAAAACTGTTCTGTTATTTTTGTGTCCAGCCAGCAGGATCCTCGGACCAAGTTGTCACCCCCGGTACATTATGCAAGGGCAGCAATAACATAACACATATGGGCGGCACAGTGGCGCAGTAGTTAGCACCGCAGCCTCACAGCTCCAGGGACCCAGGTTCAATTCTGGGTACTGCCTGTGTGGAGTTTGCAAGTTCTCCCTGTGTCTGTGTGGGTTTTCGCCGGGTGCTCCGGTTTCCTCCCACATCCAAAGACTTGCAGGTGATAGGTAAATTGGCCGTTGTAAATTGCCCCTAGTATCGGGAATATGGGATTACTGTCGGGTTAGTATAAATGGGTGATTGTTGGTCGGCACAGACTCGGTGGGCCGAAGGGCCTGTTTCAGTGCTGTATCTCTAAATAAATAAAATAAATAATTTAAGATTAACCCTGCCCCCAAATCAAAACTCTCAAGTTTCCTATGTTAAATTCCAAGTTTAGTTCTAGCCTCTTTAAAATTTGTCTTGCAAGATTACACCAGTACATAACAATATTGCGAAAAATATCTTGAAAGAAGCAAAATGGTGGTGTCAGATAGCAGTCTGAATGCTCTTGTCCGGAAGGACAAGTGGACACTTGGGTGGATTGAAACTGAGGGGAGCAGCTTAAGCCTATATGGTTGGCATCCTAGATAAAGCAGCAGTAAAGGCTGAGGGAAGGAAACTGGGCTGTGGAGAATCTATGAAAATTAAATCTTTCTTTTTATAGCTGTTAAAAATCCACTGCTGCTTCCTTATTATATATTCTTGAAAATAATTTCCAACTTTAACAAGAAGAACAGATTCTTCTAAAAGCGTTAACATTAGTTTTCATTGTACATGTTCCAAGTGTAACATTACCTTAATGTTGCTAAGGTATGCCTTCAAGCTGTAACTGTATCTACTTAAGTAGATTATGGTGTGAATACAGAAAACTTTCACGTAACAGTATTGTGTGCCTACTGCTAGCAGCTAGCTTGATTACACAAAATGAGTAATGGGTACTTGATTCATGAAAACACTTTCATATATATAAATATGTTCAAATGTCTGTGGAGTTTGTTTCAAAACTGAAAGGTGATCCCTTAGAATGAAAGCTTAACGCAGCTACAGTTGAATGGTTCTGTTTACATTTGCAGTTCAGGCCAAATTTTTAAAGCATGTTCAAAAATCCCAAGGACAATGAGCACTTTCAAGCTGCATGTTTTGTAATAAAGCAGTCTGTGTTTTTTTTTCCAGCATGTGTGGGAAAAATCCAATGGATGCTCTTTTCAGTGCTTTGAAATCTATTTGCAGGTTATTAAACCCTTCACTGTTCTTTTGTAAGAGTACAATTTCTGTATCACTCATCTTTTCCTCTTGTTCTCCACTCCACTTGTTATTTTGGTGAGTCCTACAAAAGGGTTTTTGACTGCCTAAAAAGTACCACCCCAACAAATGCTAACTAATCTTTTTCAACTGCTGACAGATCTGTTGTGTATTTCAATGTATGTTTTTGTTTTTATTTTAAAGGTTACAGTATTCACAATTTTCCTTTGTATCTATGGAAAATGCTACTTAAGCAATGCACATATAAATCACGTGAACAGTGCCCATTCTCAGAATTCACAGGCCTGCCATTTTCTGTACATAGAAAACTGCAAACAGGATTTGGGATTTTTAAAGGGATAGGTTCAAGCCCTTTAGTTTTACGTCCAGTGATTCACCACCAGATGTGGCAACTGGGCAGGTCTTCAGCCCGCCAATGGTCCTGATGCTGAACCCATTCAACAATTAGATTAGATTAGAGATACAGCACTGAAACAGGCCCTTCGGCCCACCGAGTCTGTGCCGAACATCAACCACCCATTTATACTAATCCTACACTAATCCCATATCCCTACCACATCCCCACCTGTCCCTATATTTCCCTACCACCTACCTATACTAGTGACAATTTATAATGGCCAATTTACCTATCAACCTGCAAGTCTTTTGGCTTGTGGGAGGAAACCGGAGCACCCGGAGAAAACCCACGCAGACACAGGGAGAACTTGCAAACTCCACACAGGCAGTACCCGGAATCGAACCCGGGTCCCTGGAGCTGTGAGGCTGCGGTGCTAACCACTGCGCCACTGTGCCGCCCTATTGTGGGGTCAGGTCATCATAATGCTACTGGGTGGGACAAAGGCACAAGACCTTACCAGCATTTGTAACAGTACCTGGGATGGATGGAAAATATGTTTGGGTGGGGGTTCTGAGGGCACAGCTGCAACATTTGAAGCTCGACTGCTCTTAAAACCAAACTAGCATGCAGGAAGGTGACAATATGGTTGCAACAGAAAACAAGCAGCGAACTTCTCAGAGAGTGGCATAAATATTCGTCTTACTGAAATTAGGCCCAGGGGGAATGAAATAATGTGAATAGATGGCAAAAGATCTGCTAACCGTGCAGCTATTACCATGTAGAAGTGGTACAGGTAGTGAGTGGCAGCTCCCTAACTCCTAAGGCTCTCTCCGATGCAGGCTGAGGTTTAATGACCCCCAGAAGATCAGTAGATATATGTGTTACAGATGCAAGTTGCCATGAATGTATATTCTGTACTTTGAGATGGTAGACCTTTATTTAACCTAAAAGTGCATTCACAACTCTAAGGGCATCAGTCTGTGCATTAAACAAACTGTACTGACACCTGCATATGGAAGACTTCCATTAAATGGATACAGCATCATGCAGTGCATGGATGTCTGTTGATCCCTCACTATCTCTGGGAATTCTACAAGAGAAGGGATGAGAATTCTCAAATAGTTCTAAAATTAAACAGCCTGTGACTGACAATATTAAGCATTCTATTGTCAGGCAGGAATAGAATGTGCACAGTTTCCGAAAAGGACAGGATACAGGTAGAGGAAGCAATACAAATCTTTGCAACTCACTCAATTAATGCTGCAGATGATGGAGGCTTGGACCCACAAATGGTTTGTACTGAGCTCATACTAAAGGCCAAAGGTCAGATTTTTTTTTTAAGAGGCATGCTCTGAAGAAACCATTTCATGAGTAGAACAAGAAGGAAGAATGGACAGCAGGAAACTAATTATATTCCTGTCACCACAGAAGCCAGCAGCAAGAAAGATGTTGCTGAGATTGAGTAAGGGAGAGAGAGAAAGAGCCTTCAATGGCCTGTCACCAATTCTGTTATTTGCATTCACCAAGACAGATAGGTTAATTTGGTGTGATATATGAGGAATTGATATAGGATGATTCACAACTTACAAGGAAGCCAGAGGCTGAAATATTGGAGGTTGAGTATGATATACCTAAGCAGTTACCCCAACCTGGCTATTCAGCATTTGGAAGATGATCTCAAGATTTCTGCTTTGAAAAGACAAAAGACAAAAGTTGGTAGGGCATAAAGGAACTGCATCTCTTTAAAGATGTGCGGCAGATGGCAGGGATGTCTTATATCCAATGCGATCCTTTTCAACACTAGAACTCTACAATGCAGAGCATCCTGGAATGAATGGCAGCTCCAGGAATGTCTGCATGCAGCCCACCATACACAGCTACCTTGTGACACGTAACTCCATGAATATGATGAGGATTGATATTCTGGTGCTGTGCACCTTGGTGAGGCGGGGTGGGGGGTGGAGGGTATCTGCAGAAGGTCTGGTTGTCCTGCAATGCTACCTTATCATTTTGGCTTCCCAGTTTGTCTGCTTTACCCCCTCCTCTTCCTCAAGTAACATTTGCACCACACAAGTGCCAGGCAATGACCATCTCCAACAAGAGAGAATCTAACCATCTCCCCTTGACATTCAGTGGCATTACCATCTCTGAATCCCCCACTATCAAAATCCTATGGGCTACCATTGACCAGAAACTGAACTGGAGTAGTCATATAAATACCGTGGCTACAAGAGCAGGTCAAAGGCGAGGAATCTTGCGGCGAGTAACTCACCTCCTGACTCCCCAAAGCCTGTCCACCATCTACAAGGCACAAGTCAGGAGTGTGATGGAATACTCTCCACTTGCCTGGATGGGTGCAGCTCCAACAACACTCAAGAAGCTCAACACCATCCAGAACAAAGCAGCCTGCTTGATTGGCATACCATCCACAAACATTCACTCCCTCCACCACCGATGCACAGTGGCAGCAGTGTGTACCATCTACAAGATGCACTGCAGCAACGCACCAAGGCTCCTTCGACAGCACCTTTCAAACCCGCGACCTCTACCACCTCGAAGGACAGGAGCAGCAGATGCATGGGAACATCACCACCTGCAAGTTCCCCTCCAAGTCACACACCATCCTGACTTGGAACTATATTGCTGTTCCTTCACTTTCGCTGGGTCAAAATGCTGGAACTCACTTCCTAACAGCACTGTGAGTTTACCTACCTCACATGGACTGCAGCAGTTCAAGAAGGCAGCTCACCACCACCTTCTCAAGGGCAGTTAGAGATGGGCAATAAATGCTGGCATAGCCAGTGACGCCCACATCCCATGAATGAATAAACAAAAACAAATGTAGCTAATAAATCATAAAGAGGGGAAATCTCCTGGGGAAAACATTTTCCAGCCTTTCACTTCATTTGAAGGAAATTCGCCAAATAAGAACGTCTTGAGGCAGACTCCTAAATTTCTTTCTTTGTAAAATAAACTATTTACAGGTACGCTAACTAAACAACTTCAAAAACAAGCAAATCTTTGAGAATATGCACACAGTGGGCTGAAATCTACCCTTGGCGGACGGGAGACGTCCACCAACTGAAAAGATGGTGGCGCGCCAGCCTCCGCCTGGCCTGGGGATCTGGCTCGCATTTTATAGTCCCCAGGCTTTTAAGTGGTCTGAGGAGGGACTGCCACCTCATTGAGGCAGGAAGTCCCGCTAATGGAGCTGCCGGCCAATCAGCTGGCCGGCAGCTCTCTGTCCCAGCAGCGCCACTGGGAACGGTGGCCACTGCTAGGATTGCAACCCAGCCATTGGAAGGAAGATGAAGGACGGCCCAGGAACGAAGGTAAGTTTTTGGGGCCTCGCCGGGGTGATCAGTCGGACCCCATCAAGGCAAGGGTGGTCAATTGCGGTGACGGGGGTGGGGGGAGGGGCCGTGTTGGGTGATGGGGGTGGTTGGGGCATTGGGGACAGCCCTTCATCAGGCACAGGGCGCCTGATCATGAGGGCACCCTCCCACCCTTGACCATCAGAAAGCTGCCTGCTTTTGTCAGGCAGCTTTTCTTGGGCCTGGACCACCCAACCAGCCAAGGGTAAAATCCCCGTGGTGGCAGGCGGAGGCCCTTAAGTGGCCATTCAGTGGCCATTTAAGGGCCTTGATTGGCCTGGGACGGGCGGGCCATTTTCCGCCGCCGCTGCCGCCCTACGTAAAGTGGCGGTGGAGGCAGGAGCAGGTCAGTAAGACCCCCCCCAAGTCTCCCGCGCCATTTTATGAAGCCCCCCCGCCCCGCCACCTTCCCGCTCTTTGTGGGGGGGGCATAAAATTCAGCCCAATATCTATAAATCGTGTAACAACTGATTTATGAAGTCTTCGTGATCTTTTCACAGGTAGTGGACTGTCTGGTTTCAGTTCAGGATTTACAGGGGATCTTTGTTCTTTTTCTGAAACTGGTACTACAGACACAGAATTCTGAACTGGTTCACACACTGACAAAACCTCATTATCAAGTAGGTCATGCTCAAGTTCTGGATCATCCCTCGCTGGAATCATGTGCTCTACATGGACTACATACAAATCTTGAGAGGTCAGTTGTGGATATTGCTCATAATCCACTGCCTGGTTGACTGTGACTTTGTAGTCTCTGCATAGTCTCATGGTTTTGTCTGACTTGGGCACTGCTACAATTGGGGTTGCCTAATCACTGTGGTCAGTTTTCACCAGCACACCATTTCTCTCTAGCTTCTTTAGCTCCTCTTCAACCTGGGTTTTGAGAGCATAAGGAACTAACCTTGTAATATACTGGGTTTGCATCAGGCTTAATTTGGATGTGCACCACCACACTGATTATACCTTCATAGCTATCCTTGAAAATGTTCCTGTAACTATTCAATAGCTGATCAAGCTTATTGGTCATCTCAAATGGAAAATATGCTTCCAGTCTAACTTCAGCTTATGAAACCAGTCTTTTCCCATTAACATTGGTTTGTTTACATATCTTGCTACAACGATGGTTAACTTGAGGGACTTGCCCTTATATTGTACATTGCATTCCATTTGTCCACATGTTTCCAAAACCTCAACAGAGTAGGTTTTCAATTGAAACAAAAACAAGAAATGCTGGATTCACTCAGCAGGTCTGGCAGCATCTGTGGAAAGAGAAGCAGAGTTAACGTTTCGGGTCAGTGACCCTTCTTCGGAACTGACAAATATTAGAAAAGTCACAGATTATAAACAAGTGAGGTGGGGGTTTTCAATTGAACTGTGCTTTCATTTGGAGGTACGTCGCTGAACTTGGCTTCATATATGTCTACTCATACTGGAGCAACCTGCAGCTGTATCGAAGCACATGCTGATATACCTTTATTTAGTAACACCTTTGTACAAAAGTCTCTGTCATTTAAGTGACTGCTGGTGGCATAAATGCTGTACAATCCTAGCTCCTCTTCGCTTAAGCACTCTGGATTTGCTTCAAGATTGTGAACTCCACCCTTGTCACACCGCTTCTTTCCATTACTACTGGAAAGATTTCTCTTTCCTACTTTGGCCTTTGATCGGCAAGCAGTTGCAATATGGCCTTTCTTTTGGCAATTCAAGCATTTAGCATTCCTGTATCGACATGCCGTGATGTGTGGTTGCTATTACAGCGATAACAGGTCACTAAACTTTTATCAACAATACTCTTCTGATCAGGATTCCCTGCTTTTGACTTAGCAGAAGCCTTCTAACAGTGGACAGAAGCCATTCTAGTCGCTTGCTTGGGACGAAATTCCCGAGAATTCTTTGATGCCATCTCCATGGTAGAAGTAATCTTATATGCCAGCTCAAAGGTAAGATTTTCTGTGTTTAGTAACTTCGATTGGATTCTTTCATCCACCAATCCACACATGAATCTGTCTCATAATGCATGGTTTAAGAAAGTACCAAAGTTGCAATGTAATGATAAACTGTTTCACCATTTTTCTGGTTTCTCGTTCCAAATTTGTAGCTTTCCGTTATTTCTAATGGCTTATGATTAAAATGTTCCTCAAACTTGGTGATAATTATTTTGAATGGCACACCTTTAGTTAGCGTGCCAACACTTCCAGTCCAATCTCCGTTAGCACTTCCCTTAGGACAGAGCTCAATCACCAGGTGGCACAGATTTAAAGTAATTGTTAGAAGGATTAGAGGGGAATTGGGGAGTATTTGTTTTCACTCAGAGGTTGGTGGGTGTCTGTAACTCATAGCTGAAAGGGTGGTAGAGGCAGAAACCACCATTGCGTTTAAAAAATACTTGTATATGCACCTGAAGCGCTGTAATCTACAAGGCTATGGGCCAAGAGTTGGGAAGTGGGATTACGCTGGATAACTTTTTTTCAGCAGCCGCAGACTCAATGGGTTAGCTTACCTCCTTCTGTGCCACAAATTTCTATGATGCTGTGATTCCATCACTGAGCAGATGATTGGGGTGCTGAAGCAACGGTTCCACTGCCTCAACCGCTCTGGAGGTGGCTTGTCTTCACCCGAGAGGGTGTCCAGTTTCATGGTGGTCTGTTGCATCCTCTACAACTTGGCCATCATGAGGGCAGAGCCATTACCATCAGGGATTTGTTCAGCACCTCAGGAGGAGGAGGAACAGGGAGGCAGTCAGCACATCCATGTTCCAGATAGGCTGTCTCTGAGCACATCATTCAACTCCAGTTCCCCTAAACAAAACTCTGGATCCCCATTGAACAACAGTCACATAACTTACCCTCCCCTCTGTTACTGACCATCACAGTTTCCTCTTGGCCACAATCCTGAAATAAAACCCACCACAAAACAACCATTCCATACAAAGCTTACCTAGCAAAACATCCATAGCAAAACATAGAAGTTCGCTAATCACCCTTGTACATTTCTTTAATGCCTTCCTTGCAGGTGCCTTCTCCTGGCCTAGTGTTCCTATGCAGTAGTGTAGTGGCTGCAGGATGGGCTGGTGGGAGGCTGCTGACTTTCACTGGGGGTGACTGCAGATGGCCTTGCAGGATGACCTCGAGCAGCTCTGGAGTTAGAAGGCCCAGCTTTGGACTGCACCACCTCGGCATGGGTGGCAGCAGTCTGGGCTGGCTGGCTGACATACCAACAAATACACTGTCACAACACTACCTCAGGGGAGTGGCAGAGGCTCTGTGGAGCATTAACCTGCTGTAGTCTCTCAGGATGTCAGCATTTGTGCTCCCATCATTGCTACTCCGTCAGAGCCCTTGCTGACTTTCACTGGGGGTGACTGCGCATGACCAGTTTGACACGGTTGGGAATTTCTACGGGTACACAGTCCTACACCTAAACAAGGTGCAATGCCATCAATCGATCTGCTGGGAAAATGCAATGTGCACATTATAGAAAAGTTGAAGATGGAACTGGATGGAATGGAAAAAAAAGCCATCATTTGACAAGTGCAACATCACACGAACTGCTGCAGTTCTATCAAGAAGGGTTCGACTACATTTAGACCAGAGGAGGCTAAACAAAGCCTTAGAGATATCCTCATAATATATCAAATGCTGGAAGACTTAAATCCAATGTTTGCTGGAGCAAAACACTTTTCCAAATTTGACACAAAAAAGGGATATTGGTCCATACACTTGTTAAGAAAGTCACAAGAGCTAACAACATTCAGAACTCCTTTTGGCAGTTTACCATATCCTCAATTTACCATTTGGGCTGTCGGTCAGCTTGGATATATTTCAACAGCATGTGGACCAGATAACAGAACAAGTCCTGGGTTGTGTGTGTATGGCGGACGACATTGCCATAGTGGGATGCACGGAAAAACAGCATGGCAGGATCCTACACTTGTTATTAGAGACCACCAGATGCGAATGTTTGGTTTTCAACAGCAAAGAATTCTCCGTTAAGCCAGAGCATATACATTTTTTCAGTGACATTTACTCAAGCTCAGGTATCCGCCCGGATCCTGGGAAGATCGAAGATATCCAGTCAATGCTGACAATGCATTGTTACAATCTCATTAGGGACTGTTAACATTTCAAAAGGAGAAATTCTAATTCCCAGTTATTACTGAAAGAATTATGCCACAAGATTTCAAGTTCTAAAGAAAAACTTTACTGCATAAAAACACTACTAAAAACACTACAAGTTTGAAACACATATTCTAAACTTAAAATCTTAAACAGAATATGAAGGTGAATACTTTAAACTCTAAATCTCAACAGAACAGAACACCCTCGATTGACTAGGTTTTCTCAGGTTTGCACTTGCTGCTGTTCAATATTCAGTGTATTAACAGCTAATCTGTACTAATGCTTTGTCTTTCAACACATCATTAACATATTGTTTGCCTTTGCTCCATGACCTTTTGGTCAGCTATGTGGCCTGGTCCAATCTAGACCTCCTTTGTTATCTCTTGCCCCACCCCCACCTCACTTGCTTATAACCTTTGACTTTTCTAATATTTGTCAGTTCCGAAGAAGGGTCACTGACCCGAAATGTTAACTCTGCTTCTCTTTCCACAGATGCTGCCAGACCTGCTGAGTGGTTCCAGCATTTCTTGTTTTTATTTCAGATTTCCAGCATCCGCAGTATTTTGTTTTTATTATACCCTCGATTAACTGTTACTTCCACCCCAAAAATTCCCCTACACGTTACAGGATCTTCGTAGTTTGTTCAGTTCTCCTGGGACCAATCCAAAGTGTACCACAGTTCTTAGGAATTCACTTTGATTTCCTTAAGTTCTCAGCTGTCTTCTGAAGTTTGAGATTTCCTGGGCATTCTTCCTCTAGCTTTATCTTGGTAAATCCTCCAGTTCACCTTCAACACCTCGCAAATCTGGATTTCCCAGCTTGAGCATGGGCCTTTCCAAAAGCCAATCTGCTTTTCCAAAAGCCAATTGATTGCCTGTCTGAAATCCAATAGCTTTCCAAAAGCCAACTGCTTGTTCCAAAGCCAACTGACTGACCATCTCAACAAACACACAGATCAAAAAGCACCTCTGACCTATAACCCCAGCATCATCGATCTCCATCGCAATGTGGTACACGTAGGCTGTCCCAGATAGCAATTTAAGCTAATTACCTCCAATTTTAAATCTTCTCTTTGTTCTGGGAAATTATATGAATATTTAAACCCTGGATGATGGCAGCTGCAGACACACAGTCTCCACACTTCCCATTATGACCTTACTAAATAAACATAGGCTACCCTTTGATTTGTAACCACCCCAGGGTTATTTGTCAGCTTCTCAAACTAGGTGTTTTCATTTATTTTGCATGAAAAATATTCAATTTCCAAATTAGAAGTTACCTCTAAAATATTAATACAAATCGTGAACCAGGTGATCATAACAGCAGGACAAAAACTACCTTCAAAGGTGTCTAGGTCTATTCCACTTCCTTGCTGCATACATACTGAGCTTCTAGGAGAAGGCACCACCACTAAAAGAATTGCTGAAAACACACCATTCCTATGGTAGGACGATCACCAACATGCATTAAATGCATTGAAACAAGTACCGTCAGCTGAATCATGTCTTCAATACAATGACCCTCAGACGGCAACAACATTAGAAGTGGATGCATTGCAGAAAGGTCTCGGTACATGTCTTCAAGATTGCCAAAAATTCAAAAGGTCTGTCGCCAGCCCAAGACAATAACTCAAATATTGAATGAGAAACTCTTGCTTTTGTCTTCGGGATCACGAGGTTCCACACATACTTATTCAGGAAAGATATCATGGTCGAGCCACTGGAGAAAACCACTAACGAGTGCACTGCCTCAGCACCAGAGGTTACTTATCAAGATTCAGGGCAATAACCGTGATGCCAGATACAAACCTGGTAGTCAGATAGTCCTATCAGACACTCTCTCTAAGTAGACTGCGCAACCCTGGGAAGGCGCAAGACATGCTAATCGACTTCTAGGTGGACAAAGTCTGTGCAAGGTTGGAGGATGTCTACAGAGTAGATCTCATATGCTTTGGTCAAACAAAAGAGAGGAACACCAAAGGGAGATTTCTCAAGATCCCATACTCCAAGCTCTGTGGAAGATTGGTCTCAGGCCAACCCTCTATAACATTCAAGTGTTATGACTGAGGCGGGAGGAGTGCACTGTTAATTCAGTTCCACTTATCCAGGGGTCACAGCATATCAATAAATTTTACCACCTATCGATAAACAGCCAATTACATACTCTATTTTGTCCCCCAGAATAAAGCACACCAACCAGGTTTCTTTAAGCAACAACATTAACTATTTATTATAAAAACTAGTCTTAACTAATGAGATAACTCTATATATGAAAAGCTCCTTATTTCCCTAACCCTCATGCACACATGCATACATTCAAAACAACCGTTTAACCAGGGAGAAATGATTTTTTTGATTTACAGCTGTTTCATAGGAATTAAAGGAATAATAAAATAACTTAGGTTGTCGCTTTCTGGTAGGAAGTTCTTTGGTTTGGTGAGGTATCCCAGAGTCAAATAGATGGATGCCACTCACAGTCTCTCCACGCAAGGTTGATGAGTAGTCTGTGATGGGTAGGCATTCAAGGCAATTCCACTGCAGCAGGCTTCACATAAGTCTTTCATCGGGGATGTAGCAGCAGGTCTTCTTAGGTTTTACAGCAGCAGTATAGCAGTAGAAGATTGCTACAGATTTCAGGATTTCTTAAAACACAGGAGGCAACAGGAACCACACTTGATGCAGGGGTTCTTCAGAGACAGGAGGCAATAGGAATCTGCCACCTTTGAAATACAGGGTTTCTTCTCAAGAGATGCAGGATTCCTTTACAGAGAAAGGTAACACTTTTTCTGGGTGTTCCTCTCTGATCTCCAGGCAGGTGAAAATCAAATTTCAAATGCCTGCTCTTTGTCCAACTTACTGGCTTTTTAAATGGTCCAAAGTGAAAGCAAACCTTCCGGAACAAGTCACATGTCTAGACGTAGAGTCTCCCTTGTCAGTCAAAGTGTTGATCTGAGGAGTTCAAACCCTTGCTGGTTTGTTTGAAATTCCTAGCTTTCCTGTCCTTGTATACAAGTTCAGCTTCCTTTTAAAACATCCAAAAATTTCAGCTATTTGCAGGTGCCTCAATGTCCACTGAAAAATCCTTTTTCAGTTTTTTAAAACACACAGAATTCTATGTTTTTAACATAGAAACAAAAATCTTGCAACACAAGGCATCCTTACAGATCTGAGAACATATTGGCCTTATCAAGACAAAATCGTTATATCCAATGGAGTACTATTCAAAGGAGGCCAAATACTCTTTCTGGCGACACTTCAGTGTGACACACTTGGATAGTTCCACCAAGGATACATGGGAATAGAGAGGACAAGACGATTTGCTCACGAGTCAGTGTTCTGGCCCGGCATCAGCAAGGACATCGACCAGATGGTGAGATCTTAGGATGTGTGTCGGAACTCAAAGCTAGTCAACAGAAAGAGCCTCTCCAACTGTGTGACATACCGTCATCACCATGGACCAAGCTAGCAACAGATTTGTGCTCTGTGGGCAGAGAAGACTATCTGCTAGTGACTATCACTCCAAATTTCCTATTGTGCAGAAGTTTTGAGACACATCGAGTACAGCAGTGTCTCAGTAGAAGTGGTATTCGAAAATGGTCCACAATACATGGCAAAATCATTCCAGGATATGTGTTAATGTTGGTCCATCAACCATGTCACATCATCACCCCGATATCCTTGTTCGAATGGGATGGCCGAACATATGGTCAGGACAGTCAAATCCCAGTTCAAAAGGTGTTCGGAAACCGGGCAAGATATCCAAGTTGCATGATTGCATCTTTGCGCAACAACATTAGACTCCGGATTGTCCTCATCTGCTGGGATTCTGTTTGATCGGCTGGTGAGAATCACATTACCAAGTTATCATCTCACCAAGCCATCCTTGATCACAGACTGGTTATGTCAGAAACAAGATAAGATGAAAGACGCATGTGACATGCATCAGGTGCAGAATTACTGTCACTAAACGTTGGCCAGAACGTGAAGGTCCTACACCTGCAAGAACAGACATGGATCCCTGCAGAGTTGTCCAAGGTGTGCAAAGAACCATGTTCATATGAGGTGACAACAAATCGTGCCATTCTGCAAAGTAATCAGTGTCACCTTAGGAGACTCTCTGCTAGCCATGCACCAAGGTGACCAACCAGCATCGCCTACGTGTACCCTAGACAAAGAGACAATAAGCAACACACCTTGAACTGAGGGCAATCCTCCCAAAGACAATCTTCAGGAGGACAGGATAGACAGTTCAAGAACACACCATGTCATTGTCACAAAGTCTGGTCAAGTCAGCAGATGACCAGTACGGTTCCAAACATAGACAACACCTTGAAGAGGAGCGTTCCAAATGTTCTGTGAGATGGCCAAGCCATCTCAAATGCTGCTGGCTCAGTAGGGTGCATATGTTGGGGATGTTTGCCGCCTCGAGGACTTCTGCGTTGGAGATACGGTCATGCCACCTGATGCCAAGGATTCTCCGGAGGCAGCGAAGATGGAATGAATTGAGACGCCGCTCTTGGCTGACATACGTTGTCCAGGCCTCGCGGCCGTAGAGCAAGGTACTGAGGACACAGGCTTGATACACTCGGACTTTTGTATTCCGTGTCAGTGCGACATTTTCCCATACCCTCTTGGCCAGTCTGGACATAGCAGCGGACGCCTTTCCCATGCGCTTGCTGATTTCTGCATCGAGAGACAGGTTACTGGTGATAGTTAAGCCTAGGTAGGTGAACTCTTGAACCACTTCCAGAGCGTGGTCGCCGATATTGATGGATGGAGCATTTCTGACATCCTGTTCCATGATGTTCGTTTTCAAGAGGCTGATGTTTAGGCCAAATTCACTGCAGGCAGCCACAATCCTGTTGACGAGTCTCTGCAGACACTCATCAGTGTGGGATGCTACTGCAGCATCGTCAGCAAAGAGGAGTTCCCTGATGAGGACCTTCCGAACTTTGGTCTTCGCTCTTAGACGGGCAAGGTTGAACAACCTGCCGTCTGATCTTGTGTGGAGGAAAATTCCTTCTTCTGAAGACTTGAATGCATGTGAAAGCAGCAGGGAGAAGAAGATCCCTGTGTAGGTGCGAGAACGCAGCCTGTTTCACACCACTCAGGATAGGAAAGGTGTCTGATGAGGTGCCGCTATGCTGAATTGTGCCTTTCATATTGTCATGGAATGAGGTGATGATACTTAGTAGCTTTGGTGGACATCCGATCTTTGCTAGTAGTTTGAAGAGACCACGTCTGCTGACGAGGTCAAAGGCTTTAGTGAGATCAATGAAAGCAACGTAGAGGGGCCTCTGTTGTTCGCGGCATTTCTCCTGTAGCTGGCGAAGGGAGAACAGCATGTCAATGGTGGATCTCTGTGCTCGAAATCCACACTGTGCCTCAGGGTAGACACGTTCAGCCAGCTTCTGGAGCCTGTTTAAAGCACTCGAGCGAAGACTTTCCCCACTATGCTGAGCAGGGAGATTCCACGGTAGTTGTTGCAGTCACCGCGGTCACCCTTGTTCTTCTGGAGGGTGATGATATTGGCATCGCGCATGTCCTGTGGTACTGCTCCCTCATCCCAGCACAGGCAAAGCTGTTCGTACTGTGATGAAAGTATAGCAGGCTTGGTACTCTTGATTATTTCAGGGGTAATGCCGTCCTTCCCAGGGGCTTTTCTGCTGACTAGAGAATCAATGGCATCAGTGAGTTCCGATTTTGTTGGCTGTACGTCCAGCTCATCCATGATTGGCAGAGACTGGGCTGCATTGAGGGTGGTCTCAGTGACCATATTTTCCCTGGAGTACAGTTCTAGGTAGTGCTCCGCCCAGCGGTCCATTTGCTTGCGTTGGTCTGTGATTGTGTCCCCTGATTTAGATTTGAGGGGGGCGATCTTCTTGATTGTTGGCCCAAAAGCTCTCTTAATGCCATCATACATTCCTCTTATGTTTCCGGTGTCGGAGGCCAGCTGAATACGACTGCATAGGTGTTGCCTGTAGTCATTTGCACAGTGCCTGGTTGTTCTTTGTGCAGCGCTTCTGGCTGCTTTAAGTGCTACGGATGTTAACACGCTGGGGGCTTTCTTGTAGTTCAGCAGTGCAATGCGCTTCGCGGCTATGACAGGTTCCAGCTCTTCAAAGTGAGATTGAAACCAGTCTGCATTCTGCTTCTCACGTTTGCCATTGGTGGTCATTGCTGAGTCATAGATGGTGTCTCTGATGTGGGCCCACTTGGTCTCAGCATCCCCTGTGGGAGTGTTTTGAAGGGCTTTTTCAAGTGAATTTAGAAACTTATGTAACAGCTGTTGTTAAGAAGAGCCCTTCTGCTTGGAGCGATGCAGCTTCTTTGCTTTGAGTCTAACTTTGCTGCACACCAGGGAGTGGTCGGTGTCACAGTCCGCACTGTGGAAGCTGCGTGTGATTTGAACGCTGTTTAAAGAGGCTCGCCTTGTGACAATGAGGTCCAGCTGGTGCCAACGACGTGATCTTGGGTGCCTCCAAGAAACCTGGTGACAGGGTTTATTATGAAAGAATGAGTTGGTGATGCAGAGTTTGTGATAGGTACACAACACAAGCAGTCTCTGTCCATTTTCATTCATCCTTCCAATGCCATAGCGCCCAAGGCAGGAGGGCCATATACATATTAATATACATATACATATTAATGTTATACTATATGGGGCTGTCATTTAAAGGAAGGGAGAAGTTGTGCTAGTGTATTCGGTAGTACGATAAATACAATCATTTAAATATATATTTATGCTAATTTGTATGTCATCACAGGAAATGATGCAATATCAAATGATTCACTTCTCTTGCACAGTTCAGTTAGCGTGTGTAAGCTGAAGCAACAAGTCTCCATTAAAGGAGTGCATTCAAACCTTTTTACCTGCCCTTCAGCTTCATTTGTATTAATCTGGAAAGAGGTAATGCAACAGGTGGGCCCTCAGCAATCTGAGTAATCTGTTGGAGGACAGATTGCTGAACTACTGTGACACTCTGCAGACCCCTTTGAACACTAGTCTTCACAGCTATGATGGCAGCAGTTTGTGCTTGCATGGCAACAAGCTGAGATTTCATGACCTTAGTCTGAGCTTTCACTGCAGTCTTCAGACGTTGGGTGACTTCTGCTTGTGCTGTAATGAAAGCTGAGACATTGAATATCAGATGTGGCTTCAAGGTTGACTCCACAATTGCTCTCATGGAGTTGGTCATCACTTCCACAGTGGAAAGGATGGACTCCAATCTCTGCACAAAAACTAGTGCCAGCTAGCACTGCTGCCTCACAGCTCCAGCGACCCAGGTTCGGTTCTGGGGGGGTACTGCCTGTGCGGAGTTTGCCAGTTCTCCCTGTGACCGCGTGAGTTTCCTTCGGGTGCTCCGGTTTCCTCCCACATGCCAAAGACTTGCGGGTTTATAGGTAAATTGCCCATTGTAAAAAAATTGCCCCTGGTGTAGGAAGGTGGTAGGAGAATTGAGGGAAGGTGGGGATGTGAGAGGGAAAAAATGGGATTAATGTAGGATTAATATAAATGGGTGGTTGATGATTGGTGCTGACTAGTTGGGCCGAAGGGCCTGTTTCAATGCTGTATCTCTCTATGACTCTCTATGACTTTGAGCCAGATCCCTCCACACCCCTTGACAGCCACCAGAGGTTTTCTGGCAGGCCTGCAAATACATCAAGCATTTCTATATGCATACACAACAATCTTTTTCTATACTCCACCCCATCGAATTCCTCATCTGAGTCCGCTGTAGCAGAACCCATGAGTGACCTCGTTCTCCGTGGAGCAAGGACACGTGCCATCCATTTCCCTTGTCCTGGCTGTTGTCCGCTCATGGATCAGGTAGGAACATGCTGTCATCCTTGATGGTTTCAGCACCACTGCTGGCCACACCTCAGTCATAGACACTCGAATGATTTCAGCACCATATCCTCCATTGGAATAGAGGCATGCAGTCGTTTCTGCAACCCCCCCACCCCCCCCACCACCCCTCTCCCTCCCCCGCCCGCCGAGTTCGGTGCTGCTGCCTCCTGTTATGTGCCATCTTGTCCTACAAGAGAGAGGGAAGTGTGTCAGTAAGCACGGTGTGATGTGTCTGCCACAGTTGAATAGCTGTCAGTGTATGCAAGCTGTGTGATGTGAGTGTGCGACTTGCAGCAGTGATAACTGTGTGATGGTGAGGTGAGATTATAAATGTGCGGTATGAATATTAGTTGATGGAGATTGTTGGTAGGTAAATGAAGCGGGTGTGGTGGATGGAGCAGTGTGTGAGGCTCGTGGTGCAGTTGATAGGTTATAACATGTGAAGATACATTCACTGGGTTTGACCATTCCTTTGGAGTCATTAAACTTTTTACAGCACTGTTTCCAGCTTCTTGGGGCTAGACTGCTGGCATTGTTTACAGTGGCTACCCGCTCCCACTGTCTCCTTAGCACTTGTCTGGAGGACCTCCTCACCCCCTGAAGTAAGGGGAACTTTCTCCTGCTATACACTTTCTGCATCAAGGCCTCCAGCACTGCATCAGAGAACCATAGCATATGCTCTCTAGCTTTTTGTATCATTTTTCAAGACTCTCCCTAGTCTCCAACTCACTGTCCACAACTTCCAGCCCTTGCTGCAGCCAGAGCTGCCTTTCAGAGGTGGAGTTTGGTTTTAAGTCGTGCAGGCTAACTTTAATTGGTGCTAGCCTTGTATGAAATTGGGCCTGCTGCTGAAGTGTGCAGCCACTCTGTAGAGGGTGCAGCGCTGGGCTGCATATCACAATTATTATAATTAGCAGGCATTAGGCAGTTTTCATGCTGCCCACATCACTTTGACTGGGTGTGGATTAATTATATATCATGATCAACTTACCTGATTTTGGGGGCCTATCTAGTTTTTCCCCCATGACTTTTAAAGACAAGGCAATGTAACAAAACTCCACCTTGGAAGCAGAACGGTATAGTATGTATGATGTGATATTGCACTCCTGTTGCTACAAAACACCTTAAGACCAGACTTACAGGGCACAATGCAATATGATATCCGTTAGTATAAACAAATGAAGCTCAGGATTGTGTGCTGTTTTAAACAAGATTTTTGCTGAAGGGTCCTGCCTTACATGTTAACCTATCTTTTTTTTTCAGATGCTGAGTTACCTGCATGTATTTCCAGCATTTTCTGGTTTTAAGCTCATACCTCGTTTCTCAGCTGCTTGTAGATTGCTGCTTCCAAAAGTCTTTCCTGCCTTCAGCATTTCCTGGCTGAATTATGAATTGTCACATATTGTTCTTTATAATTTTGGTTATTGTGAAACATGACAGAGAAAAATAAATGACTTCACACATCTTTTACCTGATTGAAGTGTTCCATATCAAGACTAACAGCACTGATAGGGTGACCTGCTGTTACTACTGGTACATCCTTGATGGGAACAATTTTTGCCAAAGCCATCTGTTTCATAATGTTGTACTTGTTTACGGTTTTGAAGCATTAACAGCTTTTCCTTGACAGTTGGAAAATGAAATCTTCAGGGTTTATTATTGTTATGAATAAGATATGTATTTAAAAATAAATCCTTGCAGTACTGCATGGTAATCTAAACAGATCAATCTTGTCTGCAAATTGCAACTGTTCCTTGCATATTAAATTATTTAAGAACCTTTTGAAGTCACCTTAATTAAGACCCTTGTGTTATTGGGTCATGTGGCAAAAATAATTGCTAAGTGCATTCAAACTGTTAGCTTAACAAGTGCCACAATTTCATCTTTACACATGCACATGGAGTAGTTGAAGTGAAGAGCATAGATGCATTTAAGGGGCCATTAGATAAGTATGTGTGGGAGAAAAGGTTAGATGAAGTAGGGTGGAAGAAAACTTGTATGGAGTATAAACACTGAATTAAAATTTAAATTCATATTAAATTTTTACATTTAATTTTCTTTACACTTTTAAATATCAACAAAAGAGACTTGCATTTATCTGAAGTGTCATCCTTGATTTTTGTGCTGAGGTTCTGCAGTAACATTTGAATTCTCAAATGTCAACTTTTTTTTTATTCGTTCCTAGGATGTGGGTGTCGCTGGCTGGGCCAGCATTTATTTCCCATCCCTAACTGCCCTTGAGAAGGTGGTGGTGAGCTGCCTTCTTGAACCGCTGCAGTCCATGTGGGGTAGGTACACCCACAGTGCTGTTAGGAAGGGAGTTCCAGGATTTTGACCCAGCGACAGTGAAGGAACGGCGATATAGTTCCACGTCAGGAAGGTGTGTGGCTTAGAGGGGAACTTGCAAGTGGTGGTGTTGTTATAATTATTTCTGACCCACCCGCAAAGCCATGGGAACACATGGTTTTGAAATGTACAGTTGATGAGAATGCAATTTTGATAGCAGTGATGAAAAAACAGTCTATCACAACGCATCTCTGAAGCAGTAATTGAGCCACTTAACCAGAATAAATAGTGGAATGTGCTGTGATACACTGAAATGCTTTCACAAAAGACATAGATATTTCAGTGCCCATAATTTGAATAAACTTGACCCGGTCCTGATTTTGTGATGCTCTGCACTGCCGGTGGAACCTCACCAAGGGCAAATGCGGTTGAAAAATAGGGAAGGCAGGGACTGCCTATCTAATTTACCAGAGCACTATGTTTTGTAACAAAGGAAAATGGCATGCAGTAGGAGACTGTGCGATTGGCCAGTACCAGCTGCATTGTAAAATGATCATTTTATTGATCAAGTCCCATTTTCACATTCTTTGAGTTAGTTCTTCCTTTGGCACTTAACTCATCCACAAAAAACGAGTGTGACTAATCCACTTCCTTGGTCTGCTGAAGCTGAATTATTAAAGCTAAGTTCCTGCAGGAAAAGTTCATAATGTAGTTGCATTTTTTCAACAAGCTGTAATGTTCACTTGCAGTTTACTCCCTGTATTAGTTTGTGTTGCTGTGGAAAGTGCCATTTCTGTATAAAACCATTTTTATGCAAGTATTTTCTAGTATAATTAGAGCAAAATGCTGAGGATGGGAATTCCTTTGGAAATCCTCACACTTCATGGTTTAGATGAGGATTATGATCTCATGAGCGAAAAGCAAATATAGCTATGCTAACATCTGAGACATCATGCCCAGACCCATCAATGCCCTAAGGCCATGTCAGAAGAAATTTATCTTCTTTGCTTACCAGAGAATCTGTCATATGCTCCATATAGACATGTAAATATCTTCAATAACAGGGATTGCTGCATCTCTCAGCTCCTCTGAGACTTACCCACTCTGAAGCCCTCAAACTAGATGAAAATGATGTGGCAGGTATAGAGATACCCCTCCCATCTCAAAGGCTCTGTGAATGAATGCTTTTACCCATGCCCAGTGTAAGCAACCAGACCACCTCCAGGGGGACTATGGATACAGGTATGCAATGCAAAAGCAGCCATAAACTGCTCCAGCTTTATAACGGAGCTCCTTGAATGGTCTCCCCTGATGACCCTATACAGTGTGCTTCTTCTACTACCTAACCTAGTGCTATGGCTAAGTGCTGTCTGAGTGGGAGGAGCGTATGTGGTAGCAGGATGCTGATTTTCAAGACAAACCTCATGGGATGGAATTATTGAGCCATGAGGTGGCTCTGTTGCAGATGGAGCTAAATCCATAAAGTTGATGGCTACCAGCACCTGCCCATTATTTGCAGGTCATCTCCTTTGAGGGGTGAGCTGGGTGGAATAGCTCTTATCCTGAGATGAAGCTGCCTTATCTGTTCTTTCTCCTGCCATATCCTAAGTGCTGGGTATCCCTCCAGGATGGCCAGTGATCTGTGTGGAAGCACATCATAGGTTATTATTGAGTAATGTGAAGCCAGCATCTAACCTACCAAATGATAAGCAATAGAGTCCTGTATGTTGGAGCTCAAAGTCTGCAGTGTTTCTCGACCCACGGAAATCGAAAGAGTCAACAATACCATGGATGGCCAATTTATTCTTTTTCAGGCAAACTTCTGCTCAAAACACAATTAAAATTGCTTATGTGCAAGTCATTTTTGTGGAAAAAATTGCCACAGAATTCCAACCTTTGACAGGAGCATTAAAATGAACTGGTCTTGTATTGCTTCCCTTTGAACTGTCTCTCAATCTCTGTATCCTTCTGTCTTTACTACAACCCTAATCCTCTCATCTACTCCTCCTCTCAGCAGGGTCACCACTGGCAGGAAAGACATAGTTACAATGTGATCGGTTTACATAAGTAGTTTCCATTATAAATGGGGATATTGGAATTTATCATACAAATATAAAAAAACAGACTTGCATTTATATATCACTTTTCATGACCACCATACATCACAAAGCACTTTACAGCCACTTTACTTATGAAGTAGTCATTGTTGTAATGTAGGAAACACAGCAGCCAATTTTCACACAGCAAACTCCCACAAACAGCAATGCAATAATGATTGATAATCTGTTTTTTTGTGATCTTGATTGAGGGATAAATATTGTCCAGGACACCAGGGGATAACTCCATTGCTCTTCTTCGAAATAGTGCCATGTGATCTTTTACACCCACCCGGGCAGGCAGACGGGGCCTCATCTGAAAGTTGGCACCTCCGACAATGCAGCACTCTCTAGTACGGCACTGGACTGTCAGCCTTAATTTTTAGTTCTGAAGCTCTGGATTTTTTCTTCAACCTGGAACCTTGTGACTGAGAGGTGAGAGTCACAGTCATATACAAATAGAAACAGACTTTATGACTTTAAATTATGGACTGAATTATATCTGTGGACTCTGAACCAATTTTCCTTGACCTCTAACCCCTGAATAGTACACTTGAGGGCTGATTTAAACTCCTGGTGGGAGTCATGCAGGTAGAGGCCAAGGCAGACATAAAGCTGTCTGGCCCTCCATAGAGTGGAACCAGCATATTTTCATTCTTGGGTCTCATTTGCATAGGCCCAGTTAAACTCCCACAAAAACCTGGCAGAGAGCAGAGCAGTTGCTGTCCAGTCGGAGGGAGTGGAATGTCAGGAGGAGCAGGCTGCCACTGAGGACATGTGGGAATGGTTTTCAGCACTCTGCTAAGCGTTGGGGAGGGGTAGGGAGGGGTAGGGAGGGCACTGTGGTTGGCGGAGAAGGGGAATCCCAGGGCAGGGAAGGCCTAACCTCTTTTTAGGGAGTTAGGAGGATCATTGGTGCTCCCCCTAGCCGCAAAAGAGTTAAAGAAAATAAAACTACTTCCCTCTTTGGGCCCCTTCTGACCCTGTTTCCTCTTCCCGACAGATTGTCTTGCTGGGCAAAATACAACTGCTTCCCCACGCAGGCCTCTGGTTAAAATGGCAGTTGTTCCTGATGATATCATTAGTGACCAATCTGCATATTTAAAAGAAGAACCTCCCTGGCTTCTGGCAGGTGTCCCTCTCCCCTTCTCAGAACAGCAGGTTAATATGGGAAATTACAGGACAGCACGGAATTGGTGTGGGTATATCTAGCGAGCAACTTTAACTGTGTTTTTATCAGTTTCCACTGGCTAGGCAGAGTTAAAATCAGTCCTTTGGTCTTGACTCCCCTGCCCATAGATTCTCTGAGGTTTTCACCTGGTTTCCTTCCATACCTTTGATGGGTGACTGGTGGAACCACTCGAGTTAAGGCAGGATTCTGGGAGAAACCCCCATGGAATTTCACATGGGGACACTGCAATTCCATGGCATATTGACCAGTTTATATGAAAAAAATGCACTACATTATTCATAGGGCATTGAGCAGGTTAATAACTTGTCCATCATGAGCCTGTAGGGCTCAGAGACGATTTGCTGCAGGTTAAATATAAAGCTAGTGATTTGCATGAATCTGTAACTCCCCATTCAGATGTCAATCAACGCTAATAGCCAAGCTATCAACCAATGTATGCCTCTCTTTGCCTCATGTCGTGAGTCCAATTGACACAGCTGCTGACTGCATCCTTCTGTGAGAAATTAAAAGTACTGAATGTTTTAAAAGTTTACCTCAAGGGTACATTGCTTGTCTTGCTGTGCACCTTTTGAGTCTCAAGCTGTCAAGTTTGTGAAGTAGGACTTTAAATATATAAGTCTTATCACTTCTGCATTTTGTTACCTTTAACCTGATCTATTATCTCAAGCTTGTCAGGTAGGAATGATAGAAATGTTGGGGAATTCTGTCATTTTCTCTACATGATGAGTGACTGAGTGCAGTATTTAACTTAGTGGAGAATATGCACGAGAGTCCTTGTCTGTGCAACCAGTTTTCCTTACCTTCCTGTGAAAATCTTCCTTATTGCCAAGCATATGAATCCAGCACATCATGCAGCATTCATATTATTTTTATTAATTCCATTCTAATGGTGCTTTGTGACATATTTGATTTATTAGGTGGTCTGTTTTTCACCTAATACTAACATTGTGAAAAAGACATTTAAAAGTGTGAAATAATCTTATAAAGAGGGAAATTTTCATCTCATTACCTTCCTGTTTGCTCAATGATAAGTGGGCTGATAATAAAGTGACAGCAAGAAAAGATGATTCAGCTCCACCTGATGGTCACACTGTACAATTACATGATAACAAGTTTACATAGGGGGTTTCCATTATAAATGTGGATCTAGGAACTTATAAGGAAAAAATCTGATGCAACAAAAAGTGACAATGGCAAATAAGATTTTGTAGATAGGAAATGCATGCAGATAGAAAAGATTTAATAAACTGTAGATAGATAACCCTTTATGTATGTCATTTTATTCCATACATAGCACAATAGTGTGCAAAATGCATCTGTTCGAATGAAATATCTTGTGGAGAATTCCAATAGAACCAGGGTAGCACTCTTTCGTCATCCAAGGAGCTCTGGCTTTGGTTCCCTTACCTTACACCCTTGTTGGAATTACCAAGCCTAAACTTGAAACATCTCCTCCTTAAAGATCACCCATTGTTCCGTTACAGTTTTTTCTGTCAATTTTTGGTTCCACTTTATGCTGGCTAGCTCCCTCTCATCCCATTGAATTTAACCCTCTTCCAATTCAGAAGTTCTACTTTAAATTGTTCCTTGCTCTTCCGTGTTCTCCCATATACGTCCACTTGGCCCACCTCATTCCCCAGCATCAGATCCAGCAATGCCTCCTTCCGAGTTGGACTGAGAACATACAGGTCAATGAACACATTTTAGAAATTCCTCCCCCTCTTTACCCTTTACTCTAAGATAATCCCAGTTGATATTTGGGTAAAGTCCCCCAATATCACTACTCTATAGTTCTTGCACATCTCTGTGATTTCCCTGCAAATTTGCTCCTCTATCTGCCTCTCGCTATTTGGAGGCCTGTCGAATATTCCCAGTAATGTGATCATACCCTTTTTGCATCTCTAACCAAATGGATTCAGTCTTTGCCTCCTCATGGATATCCTCCCTTTCCAACACTACAGTGTCTTCTCCAATCAGTACTGCTACCCCACCTCCTTATTTACCTTCACTAAATTTTCTGAATACATTGGGCTGAATTTTATGTTGCTGTCACCGATTACGGCGGCAGCCTAAAAGATGGCAGCCTGCACGCACGGGTTTTACTCTACGGAGCCGCCGCGACCTTATACGTGGCGGCTCATTTACATGGCCAGGGCAGACCCCAACCCGCCCGCCCCGCCACCCCCGGTAACGGTGTCTGACACCACTGCACAGGCGTCGGTGCCATTTTTACAGGGCTTACAGCCCTTACATTTAATTAAAATGTTTAAAAGGAAAGTTTAATGAAACTGATTTTTAAAAATTACATATATGTTTCCAGCCCCTCTCCCACCCCCCATTAACAATACACTTCCAAATCCAACCTATTGAATATTAAGCAGCCAGTTCTCAACATTTTTAACCTCAACATTTTAACTACATCATATTCCAACATGGTCCCCCAATCTTATTCACCACACTTTGTGCATTTATATACATATGTGTAAACCTGTCTTTGTATTCCTTGTAGTCCTTCTCAGTCCGCTCCTATCTAATATGGTACTATTTCCTTCTCCAGTACTATGCAACACTCTCACTCCTTTCTGCACCTTATTCCTCTTTTCTACTTCTGTATGCTGGTGCCCCTCACCGAGCCAATTTAGTTTAAACCCTCCTCAACCAGACTAGTGAACCTCGGCATGAGGACATCGGTCCCAGTCCTGTTGAGGTGGATCCCGCCCTTTTTGAATAGGTGCCTCTTGCCTGGAACTTGTCCCAATATCCCAAGAATCTGAAACCCTCCATTCTGCACCATGCTTCATACCACGCATTGATCCTCTCTATCTTCCTATTTCTATTCTCGCTAGTGAGTGGCACTGAGAGTAATCTAGAGCTTGCTACCTTCAAGGTCCTACTTTTTAACTTCCTCCATAGCTCCTGAAAATCTGACCAAAGGGCCTCAATACCTGCCCTCTCTCTCTCTTGTTGGTACCAATGTGTAGCACAACTTCTGGCTCACTCCTTTCCCCCTGTGCTGTCCTTTACCCTGGCACCAGAGAAGCAACACACCATGTGGGACTCATGATGACGGTTACAGAAATGCCTGTCTACCCCCCTAACTATGGAAGCTCCTATAATGATTGCATTTCTATGCTTTGCTGTTCTGTCCCTTGCAGTACCTTGCCCATTGGTGTCATAGTCTGGATTGCACTCCCTCAAGGTGTTGTCACTCCCAGCAGTCTCCAAAGCTGAGTACCGGTTTGAGAATGACACAGATCCCAAAGTCTCCTGCATCTCCTACCTCTTCCTACTCTTCCAAATGGCCACCCATCTACTATCCTGAACTCCCCCTGCCTGTGGGACGACCACTGCCTGGAACATATGATCCAGGAAACTCTCCTGCTCCCTGATGCTCTGCAGTGACTTCAGGATTTCTGGGCTTGAGCTCAAGCAGCTGGAGACACTCCCTGCACACGTGGTCCCCCAAGACACATGAAGTGTCTTAAAGTTCCCACATGGTGCAGTAATTGCAAGTAACAGGTCTCAGCTGCCCATCCATGAGTTAAGAAAAGAATCTCTCTTCCCTCTTTTATAATCTAGTTAGTCCCTTGTATAAACTATTAATTTTAATTAATGCCTCTAGATCTGCTCTGTGCAAATACTCTTATTAATTCTGCTACTGCTATACTTGACCTGATTGAAATTTTATGAATTAAGTTAAGCTGTAAATTTAATTCAGTACTCTATAGTTTCCCAGTGCTTGTTTACATCACTGCCCTAGATTAGAGAGAAAAAGAAAAACTTTAAAGCTCACCACCCAATCACCTACCTGCTATGATAAAAGCAAAATACAGCGGTTGCTGGAAATCTGAAATAAAAACAGAAAGTGCTGGAAATACTCAGCAGGTCTGATGAAAGGTCACAGACCTGAAACATTAACTCTGTTTCTCTCTCCACAGATGCTGCCAGACCTGCTGAGTATTTCCAGCACTTTCTGTTTTTATTACCTACCCGCTATGCTCTGACTTCATTCCTTGCTTTTTAGGAAAACGCTGTAGAAGGTCTGCTCTTCCCCAACTCTGACTGAGCAGCCGCCGCTACTGCTGCCAGGTCTTGCTACTTCCTGCTCCCTCACTAGGACCGCTGCTTGTTTTGTAAAAGACCAGAACAGCATCTCTTCCCTCTGTGTGCTGGATTCCCTCACTCACCAAATTCCCTGAGTTAAGTACTCTGTCGAAGCAATACTCCATCAAGCTGGACTTTGTGCTACAAGTAATGTAGGCTGATAGTTTGGAGCATTACTGAGAGAGTACTGTACTGTTGGAAGTGCCCTCTTGCAGATGTGACATTAATCCAAGTGCCACCTGCCTTCTTATGTGGACATAAAAGATTCCAGGCACTATTCGAAGAAGAGCTGGTGAGCTGTCCCAAATTTCGGCCAAATTTATCCCTCAACCCACATCGCCCAAAGCAGATTAACTGGCCATTATTTCATTGCGAACTGTGGCACTCTGCTGCAAACAAATTAACTGCCATGTTTTCTTACATTGGACAGTGGCAACACTTCATTGGTGTAAATCACTTTGAGACATCCTGAAGTTGTGAAAGGTGCTTCATAAATTCAAGTTATTTCTTTGTACCATTTCTGATTTTAATCTGCAGGGAGATGAAGCGTCCACCAAAATAGGTGGGGTCTCATTAAGTTATAATGTCAATCGCACTCTGATTGCATTTTAACTGGGATCTTAGTTGAGAAGGTATCATGGCTTTCCCAGCAGACTGAACCAGCTATTCAGCAGACAGAAGGGGTCTTCCATGATAAGTGTAAAACTTTCCTTTTTGTGGGCTGGAGGCCCCACAAGAAAAGTCCTGGACTCCCCCCTTCCCTCATGCGTGACCCTCCCGAAACCGTCTCCTTGCCACTTACCTACAAGTAGGAGGGCGGACATGTGCTGCTTGATCTTTCCCTGTTGGAAGCTGCTTCAGACTTTACTCACCTGTTCTGGATGTGGAATGGTAGCATTTAAGTGAGGCTGGACCTGAAACATAGGCCAGCGAATGTGCTTCTCACTCATCCACTCCCTGCCTACCTGTAACTTTCTTGAGATTAAAATCAATGGCTTTATTTAGGATGTTGAAATTTTAGTCACTGAACCAAAGTGGGCATTTTGAGTAAATCAATTGGTTTATACACAAACTGTGATGCTAAAATGTTTGATGACATTTTTCCAATTACAGGACGTTTACACACAGAATCCCATTACAAATGTTAATGTTAGAATTTTTAAATATAAAATGTGACAGAAAGTAATGTTTATTGACAGGAAATGTGCACAAATGCAAGATTTTTAATAAAATATAGGTTTATAAGGTGACCATTTTGTTCATCTTCTTGTAATATAAGATGTACTGGAATTGGGAAAAGATATCAGGCTGGTTTTAAGGAAACCTCAATGTCGGGATCCGTGGTGGAGGGGTGGGGCCTGAAGATGGCCCCGGATGAGGCCTGCCACAGACCTTGACGCCGGCGAGGCCTGGCCCGATATTACCGGCGGCGGCGAGGCCTTGTGGCGGCCCCCACGCCGCTCGGTGATGGGACCATAATTTGAATATTTACATCAATTAAAATAATTAATTAAAATAAACTTACGTTGCCTCCTGATGTCCTACTGCCATCTATGGCCTGGTGGCCGGCATTCCCACGCCTTTGGATCCCTGTCTGGGGAAATGAGGCGCAACACTGGTGGGGGGGGGGGGGGGGGGCGGGGGAAGGAGGTAAATTTCTCAGTGTGGGGGGGGGAGGTAAATTTATCAGTGTGGGGGAGGGGGGAAATGTGTTCAAATTAACGTCATGGGTGTAGGGGATTGTGGGAAGGGTTGAAGTTTAAAGTTTGTGCAGTTTGTGGGGGTGGGGTGGTCAGATGGTAGCAGTAGGTGTTTTGGAGGGGGGAAAGGGCAAATATTTAATTTAATTGTTATGGTGGGGGGTAGGAGAGGGCCATAAGAGATTATTTATTTATTTTAATTTAATCTTTCTTTATATATTTAGATTTCCGAGATGGGCTGAGAGCCCTTTAAAAATGGCATCACACTTGTGCATAGGCAGCTGACGCCATTGCCAGGGAAGGACAGCCCGCCCCATCCACGTGATCGGGTGGGCGGCCCGCCCCGGCTATTTAAATGTGCCGCCACGCTTGGAATCGCAGCGGTTCTTTGGCATGCGCGGGCCACCATTTTTTTAAATTGGCGGCAGACTTATAAAATTCAGCCCATCCTTTCCTATTTCAGGGATGTGTTGTCAGCTTCTGGTGGTGCCAGGCTTTGAAAATGAAAGTGCTGCCCTGTGGAATTATCAGTGAGAGAAAGAAGTTAACGGCCGGAATTTTACCGGTAGGAATTGGGTCCCGTTGGGCTCAGCGGCCCGACGTCATTACGCGCTGACGCAATTTAACCAGCGTGAGAAGTTGGGCGCGATCGAGTTTGCGCTCGCCGCCCAACTAACATCAATTGAGAAGTACTTAAGGTACTTCAGAATCCAATTGACAGAGATTTTACGCTACCTATTTGATTTTATGGCCGTTAAACAGGTCATGGGGCGTGTCGGGAACCCGGCAGGTTCAAAAGGGCGGCAGGCATTGAATCATGAGGGAGTTGGAGGTAAAAATGAACTTATTGAACTTTATTAATGCTGATGTTATTTGTGTGCCCTAACAAGGGGTGTAACTTGCAGGTTGTGCAGAAGGTTTAATCTGAATGTTATGCACTGCTGATCGGGACCCATCTAATATTAGTTATTGCTTGAAGGAAGTACCTGAAGTGAGCCAGTCACAAAAGCTGGAAGCTATTACCTGTGGTCAAAGCATTTGTTCTGCTGTTCAACAATGGGAGTTGTTCACTCTGGAGGTGGATCATCAGATGAGGAAGACAGTGATTCAATGAGTGACAGAAGTACAAGTGGTCAGGGAAACGTACAGCAAGCTGCACCAGTGCATCCTTGTGCTGCTGGAGGGAGAGTAGTTTGCAGAGTCGCCCGGGAGCGACCAAATGTCAGGAGACGTGCCTCCCCAGTAGTAAGGGCATACCGAACGCATTTGAACTACCTGCCGCTGTCAGAACGCCAGTGCAGAAGAAGACTGCGGCAGTCACGGGAGACTGTCACATCTCTTTGTGAGATGCTGGCAGTGAATGTTGCATCAAACTGTCTCGGTGGCCATCCAATGCCAGTCGCTCTAAAGGTTACAATAGCTCTTAACTTCTATGTATCTGGCTCCTTCCAAGCCTCAGCTGCTGACCTCCTCTGCAACCTCCAGCCAGGCCCTCGTGGTCACTTTGCAGGGTCTCCTTCTCCCATCTGAACTGAATAGAACGTCTCACCTCTCCTCAATGGCCTGGAGGAGGACCTGCAGTGTATCATCATAGAATCGGGGGCCAACGCGATTGCTTCTGCCCTCCATCACCTCTACCAGTAATATTGTTGTCTCCCAGTCTTTTTGTGTTTCAAGGTATGGAGCCTTTGAAATCTCCAGAACTTATGACACTTGTATCTTCTTTGACATCCAATGAAGAACTCACTGCTCTGTTTAACTTCAGTATTCCTTTATATAGGGCTTACAATCAGCCTTCCACGTATGTGGCCCCGCCCCCAAAGATGCTGACGTTCCCCCCTGCGCGCGCCATTTCTTTTCGGAGTTACGCCGCGGGCCCGCTGATTAGGTGATCAGCGCGTTATGCCGGCGGCCAGGGGACGCGGAGCGGGATCGGGGGCCTGATCCGCGTCGGGCGCATTGGCCCCGGAGCCACCGGTAAGCGAAAAATTCTGGCCAACATTATAGTAACAGGCAGGACACATAAAATAGTACAAAAACTGAAATTCAGGTACTGACTGCAAGTTATTTGATGGATTGCAAGCTTATTTCGGTTGACATCAACTAAGATTTAAACAGGTTGTTTTTTTAACAGTGTGAATGTTATTGAATGGGGTCAGAAGCAACAACCTCATCAAAACACAAAATTAAAATTGATTTACAGCACAGTACCAGTAGAGTAAGCAATATGGACAAAATAAAGTTCTGGAATCTTGGAAACATTTTATATATCACACTTAATGCTTACATTTCTTCAGTAACTAATTGCAAGTAAATCATCTTGTAAATCGTTACATGATGATTGAAGTTTGAAAGATGAAGACAGGCCCATCTTGCAATGCTGACATCTAGAGAATAATTCTTACCCTGGAGCAAGCCAGACAAAGGAATGAAACTGAGACTCGCACAAGGAATTTCCTTGGACTCCTCCTGATCGGCCGATGTGTAAACAGGGTTTCCGCTGTTCTTCTTCTGCAATTACAGAGACCAATCGGGAGAATACCGAAGGAAATTCCAAGTAGAAGTTTTATGAAAAAAAAATTACTAAAGGAATTAATATTAAATGCACAAGATCAAAAACAAACAAGGCTGATTGTTGCTGCAAGATTAATGTCAGCTGAAAATAAAAATTTCCTGTTGAATCACAATTTTTTTCAGTATCCATTAATGTTGAGCGAATGGAAAAAGAAATATGGAGGATAATTTTCACCTTCATCATTTGGATGGGAAAATGCAGGGATGGTTTGCCCGTTCATCATAGAACCCAACTGATTTTAATTTTCATACGTAATTGCCTGGTGATTTGCTCCAGATGTTTACTGCCCAGGCAGTAAAGGTGAAAATTATTCCCACAAATTTATGCTTGCTTTTTTAAAGCATGGTGCAAGTTCATTTTAAAATTAATGTTCCATGTAAATACTGAATGTGAATTGTATTGGCATCTAGTTTCAATGTGAATGTTTTATTCACGTAGAATCCGCAGCTTCAACACACACTGTAGCAATTTACTATTTAACGAGCGCTCATATCCAGCATGGGCTTTGAATATTCAAGTTTATTACTTCAGAAATGTGAGGGGAGGAACAATTTATATAATGTCTTATTCCATCTTTGCCTGAATACTAAATCAGCATCTTCCCAAAAGCTTGTATCTGATTGAACAGTTGAACAGACAATCTTTGACCCACAATGGAAAATTGCCCAGGTATGCCCTGTCCACAAGAAGGACAAATCAAATCCAGTCATCATGTTGTGTGATACTATCAACATGCTAAATAGGATAGATTGGGAACAGATCTAGCAGCTCGAAACTGGGCATCTATGAGGCACTGTGGGCCATTAGGAACATAGGAACATAGGAGCAGGTGTAGGCCATTCAGCATGTCGATCCTGCTCCGCCATTTAATCAGATCATGGCTGATCATCTACCTCAATGCCATTTTCCTGCGCTATCTCCATATCCCTTGATGTCATTAGTATCCAGAAATCTATCGATTTCTGTTTTGAACGTGCTCAATGATTGAGCTTCCACAGCCCTCTGGGGTAGAGAATTCCAAAGATTCATCAGTCTCTGAGTGAAGAAATTCCTCCTCGTCTCAGTCTTAAATGGCCTACCCCTTAATCTGAGACTATGTCCCCTGGTTCTAGACTCACCAGGGTAAATATCCAAGCTATATCCACCCTGTCACGCCCTATAAGAATTTTGTAAGTTTCAATGAAATCACCTCTCATTCTTTGAAACTCTAGAGAATACAGGCCCAGTTTCCTCAATCTCTCCTCATAAGACAATCCCGCCATCCTAGGGATCAGTCTGATAAACTGCCATTGCACTCCCTCTATGGCAAGTATTTCCTTCCTTAGATGAGGAGACCATAACTGTTCACAATACTCCAGGTGTTGTCTCACCAATGCTCTATACAATTGCAGCAAGATTTCTTTACTCAAAACCCCTTGCGATGAAGGTCAACATATCATTTGCCTTCCTAATTGCTTGCTGAACCTGCATACTAGCTTTTAGTGACACATGAACAAGGAGCAGCAACAGAATTGTATTCACCCACAATCTGTTACCTCCTGGTCTGGCATATCCCTCACTCTACCATTACCATCAAGCCAATTTCAATGACGAGTGTAGGACAGCATGCCAGGAGCAGTACCAGGCATGCCTAAAAATGAGGTACAACACAGGACTACACGCGTGTTAAACAGTGGAAGCAGCATACTAATGACAGAGCTAAGTGATTCCACAAGCAACTGATCAGATCAAAGCTCTGCAGTCCTGCCACATCCAGGCGTGAAACGTGGTGGACAATTAAACAACTAACAGGAGGAGGACGATCCACAAAAAAACCCATCCTCAATGATGGGGGAGACCAGCACATCAGTGCAAAAGACAAGGCTAAAGCATTTGCAACCATCTTTAGTCAGAGGTGCCAAGTGGATGATCCAGTCCAGTCCCCAGCATCATAGGTACCAATCTTAAGACAATTCATTTCACTCCACATGGTATCAAGCAATGACTGAAGACACTGGATACAACAAAGGCTATGGGTCCTGTTCCAGCTGTAGTACTGAAGACTTGTGCTCCAGAACTAGCTGCGCCCCTAGCCAAGCTGTGCCAGTCCAACTACAACACTGGTATCTACCTGACAATGTGGATAATTGCCCATGTATGTCCTGTCCACAAAAAGCAGGACAAATCAATTCCGACCAATTACCACCTCATCAGTGTACTCTCAATCATCAGCAAAATGATGGAAGGATTCATCGACAGTGGTAACAAACAGCGCTTACTCAGCAGTAACCTGCCTCACCGATGCTCAGTTTGGGTTCCGCCAGGGCCACTTGGCTCCAGACCTTATTACAGCCTTGGACCAAACAAGGACAAAACAGCTGAATTCCAGAGCTGAGGGGCGAGTGACTGCCCTTGACATCAAGGCAGCATTTGACCGAGTGTGGTATCAAGGAGGCCTAGTAAAATTAAAGTCACTGGGAATTAGGGGAAAATCTCCACTGACTGGAGTCTAACATAGTATAAAGGAAGATGGTTGTAGTTGTTGGAGGCCAGTCATCTCAGCCCCAGGACATTGGTCCACAAGTACCTCAGGGCAGTATCCTCTGCACAACCATTTCAGCTGGTTCATCCAATGTAAGATCAGAAGTGGGGATGTTTGCTGAAGATTGCATAGTGTTCAATTCCATTCGCAGTTCCTCAGATAATGAAGTAGTCTGTGGCAGGAAGCAACAAGACCTGGACAACATTCAGTCTTGGGCTGATAAGTGGCAAGTAGCATTCATGCCACACAAATGCCAGACAATGACCATCTCCAACAAGAGAAAGTCTAACCACCTCCCCTTGACACTCAACAACATTACCATTGTCGAATCCCCCACCATCAACATCCTGGAGGTCCAGAAACTTAACTGGACCGGCTACATAAATACTGTAGCTACAAGAGCAGGTCAGAGGGCTGGATATTCTGTGGTGAATGACTCACCTCCTGACTTCCCAAAGCCATTCCAGCATCTGCAAGGCACAAGTCAGGAGTGTTATGGAATACCCCCCACTTTTCCGAATGATGAAGGAACAGTAATATATTTCTGAGTCAAGATGATGCGTGGCTTGGAGGTCTTAGATAAGGTAGACAAGGAAAAACTGTTCCCATTAACTGGTGGTACAATGACATGGGGAGATGGTAGCATAGTGGTAATGTCACTGGGCTAGTAATCTACAGGCCCAAACTAATGATGGCCATGAAACTATTGTCGATTGTCATAAATAAAAGGTCTAGTTCACTAATGTCTTTCCTTAGGGAAGGAAATCAGCTGTCTTTACCTGGTCTGGTCTATATGTGACTCCAGACACACAACAATGTGGTTGACTCTGAAATGCCCTCTGTAATGGCCTAGCAAGCCACTCAGTTGTATCAAACTGCTACTAAGTCGATAAGGAATGAAACCGGACGGACCACCCAGCATCGACCTAGGCACCGGAAACGACAATGGCAAACCCAGCCCTGTCGACCCTGCAAAGTCCTCCTTACTAACATCTGGGGGCTTGTGCCAAAGTTGGGAGAGCTGTCCCACAGACTAGTCAAGCAACAGCCTGACATAATCATATTCACTGAATCATACCTTACAATGTCCCAGACACCACCATCACCACACTCGAGTATGTCTGATCTGACACGCACAACAGACCCAGCAGAGGTGATAGCACAATGGTATACAGTCGGGAGGGAGCTGCCCTGGGAGTCCTCAACATCGACTATGGACCTCATGACGTCTCATGGCTTCAGATCAAACATGGGAAAGGAAACATCCTGCTGATTACCACCTACCACCACCCCTCAGCTGATGAATCAGTACTCCTCCATGTTGAACACCACTTGGAGGAAGCACTCTGGGTGGGGGACTTCAATGTCCATCACCAAGAATGGCTCAGTAGCACCACTACTGACCGAGCTGGCTGAGTCCTAAAGGACATAGCTGCAAGACTGGGGCTGCAACAGGTGATGAGGGAACCAACAAGAGGGAAAAACATACTTGACCTCGTCCTCACCAATCTGCCTGTCGCAGATGCATCTGTCCATGACAGTATTGGTAGGAGTGACCACTGGATAGTCCTTGTCGAAACAAAGTCCTGTCTTCATATTGAGGATACCCTCCATCGTGTTATGTGACACTACCACCGTGCTAAATTGGATAGATTTTGAATAGATCTAGCAATGCAAAACTGGGCATCCATGAGGCTCTGTAAGCGATCAGCAGCAGCAGCAGAATTGTACTCAACCACAATCTGTAACCTCATATTCCAGCATATGCCCCACTTTACCATTACCGTCAAGCTGGGGGATCAACCCTGGTTCAATGAAGAGTGCAGGAGGGTATGCACGAGGTCAGCCTTGATTGTTGTTGTTTCCTTCTTTAGAGCAATTTGCATTTTATCGCAATCTATGAGGTAGTTCTGAGTAGTTGCAATTCAGTGGGTTTGTCTGCAACAGTAACAAATGAGGCACACAATGGAATCTTCATTTATTGCCCATTCAGCAGGTGGTGTTCATTTTCAACACTGTAGAACTTAAAGATCAATAACTATAAATACTGTGGCTATGCCTCAGTCATAACTAGTCAATATGTTACTTAAACCCCACCCAAAAAAGCAGTTAATTGTGTGTCAATCGACTTCAGTAGAAAAGAACTGGATGAATACATGGTTAAGGATGAATTTGTGTGTTCTTAGTACTTCATGAAATACAATGCTTCCTGGGTGCTGACGCCAAGGAATCTGTGGAGAGCAACCAGACAAGGCTGAGCAATTCAAATTTGAACGAAGGCAGATATTCTGCAGCTCTCGCCTGAGAATCTTGTGAAACTCTCCTTTGGGTGATTAAATAATCACACAAAAATTTATATCGAACTTTTAACATAGAGCATGCCTTCCCACAAGAGGAAAACAAAAATTGAAACTTAGTGCAAGAGTTAAGCAAGATGACCAAAAGCATGATCTAAAAGATAGGCTTTTAATGTTGAAGAGGGAGCTTTAAAGGTAGAATGATTTACGTAGGGAATTGTCCAGTGATTTCTGAAAGGTCTGTCATTAGTGATGGAGCAGAAAGAAGGGAGGTGCACAGTCCACAGTTAGAGATCTGAAGAGAACAGGTTGGTCTTAGGACTGGAAGAGGTTGCGGAAGAAGGACTGGCTTGGATTGCGCAGGCATGCATAAAAGAGAATGAGGATTTTGAATTCATTATGTTGGGGAAGGGATGATAGGTGACTAGGATTTAGTGCAGGACAGAATCATGTTGCCTTGAATTTAACTACACACACCTGGCAGAAACTAACTGTAATATTTATGTTTATAAAATGGCCAAGGTTAAGCAAGCCAGTTAAAAAGATGGATCGGTGGGCAACTTGATATGCTGTGACATTGTAGCATGTGTTTAATTTTGTGGAACCATTGCTGAATATTCATATTGTCCCCCCAGCTTTCCTGTGCGTTGTGTCAGTTGATTTGTTCAGCTTATGCCTAGTTTTACGCTGTTTATTTTTGATTGCAGTAATGAGTCTGTCACCTGCTGTGAATGTATCAACTGCAAAAGGGTTCATCTGGATGCATTCTATACAATTCTCCAATCTTCAAACAGACTTTCTGCATCAATTCCAAAATGTGGTCACAGTTCTCAGGTGCTGTAGGTACATTTTTGAAGATTGTACCAAGGTTTAATGAAACATTTTCCTAATCTGCCATCTTAAAATTAAACTGATCATGAAACAAGGCAGTCTTTGGGGTGAGAGCCACATTGATCTTAATTCCAATAGATTGGTTTGGTGTTACAAATTTGTGATGGTATCTAAAACAACTTTCTCACATTGATTGGCAATGGTGATGCTGACAAGCACATAATTGGAGTTGAATCCACATCTCCAACGATTGACTGACTTGGGAATCTTGGGATCATACATAAGGGACAGCTGATTTGCTTCTGCCTAGGCTTCAACCAATTCACCATCTTCATTCGTCTCAGAGTAGCACCACTGCACACTGTGGGTATCAAATTTGCCATTCATAGCATGAAGTATGTTGTTAAAGTCAGCTGTGTAAGCAAATTTGGTGTTGGGTGGTTTACATACAGCATCGCTTGAGCGACCACTGAGTTTCACTGAGAAAATCACAAAGTTATTTACTTCAGACTCTGACACTTTCTGAATAGTGGTCCCATTCTGCATAAACATAGCATTGCCACATTGTCATATGTGGGAACTTTTGGATGCCAAGCCGATCCAGGGCAAACACGTCTGCAAAAAGTGTAAGCAGCTAGAGGAATTCCGGATCAGGATTATTGATCTGGAAACCAAACTGCAAACACTGTGCAACATAAGGGAGGGGGAGAAATACCTGGGCATTTTGTTCCAGAAGATGGTCACACCTCTTAGAACAGGGTCATCTGTTTTGGTCAGCAGTGAGGGACAGGAGGATGTGACTGGGAGTGAGGCAAGTAAAGGGACCGAGCAGATAGTAGTGGAGGAGTCTCAGACTTTGCAATTGTCAAACAGGTTTGAGGTGCTCTCAACCAGTGTGGACGAAAGCGAGGTCGGCATGGTGGATGAGCAGACTGGTTATGGCACTGTGGTACATGAAGCCATGGGGGGAGCAAAAAGGAATGTAGTGGTAGTACAGGATAGTATAGTGAGGGGGATTGAGCAGCCAAGAGCTTAAGTCCAGAAGGCTGTGTTACTTACCTGGTGCTAGGGTTTGGGACATTTGCTCAGGGCTGGACAGGAACTTGGAGTGGGAGGGGAAGAATCCAGTTGCCATGGTCCATGTAGGTACCAATGACATAGGTAGGACTAGGAAAGAGGTTCTGCTCAGACAATATGAGGAGCTAGGCACCAAATTGAAGAGCAGAAGCTCAAGGGCAGTAATCTCTAGATTATTACCTGAGCCATGAGCCAATTGGCAGAGGGCACATAAGATTATTGAAATTAATATGTGGCTCAAAGACTGGTGTTGAAGTGGATTTTGGTCCATGGGGCACTGGCACCATTTCTGGGGAAACTGGGGGCTGTACCACTGGGACGGTCTGCATCTGAACCGTGCTGAGACCAGAGTTCTAGCAAACCTTATTACTAGGGGATTTGAGAGGGCTTTAAACTAAACAAGGGATGTGAGGAATTAAGCTTGGGTAGCTGTATCAAATCAAGGGGTAGAGTCAAGGCAGGAGAGCAGAATAGTACTATGGGAAAAGAAGGTCAGAGAATGGCAGGAAGCGACAGAGAGAAAAAACCTAATAACGCACCAATAGTCAAGACTAGATGTTACAAAGATGACAAAAAGACAAAACTAAAGGCTCTATATCTGGATGCACGTAGCATTCATAACAAAGTGGACAAACTGACAGTGCACATTGAAGAAAATACAGCTGTATAGAACCTTAGTTAGGCCACACTTAGAATATTCCGAGCAATTCTGGTCGCCACGCTACCAGAAGGATGTGGAGGCTTTGGAGAGGGTACAGAGGAGGTTTACCAGGATGTTGCCTGGTCTGGAGGGCATTAGCTATGAGGAGAGGTTGGAAAAACTTGGATTGTTTTCACTGGAACGATGGAGGTGGAGGGGCGACATGATAGAGGTTTACAAAGTTATGAGCGGCATGGACAGAGTGGATAGTCAGAAGCTTTTTCCCAGGGTGGAAGAGTCAGTTACTAGGGGACATAGGTTTAAGGTGTGAGGGGCAAAGTTTAGAGGGGATGTGCGAGGCAAGTTTTTTACACAGAGGGTGGTGAGTGCCTGGAACTTGCTGCCAGGGGAGGTGGTGGAAGCAGATACGATAATGACGTTTAAGAGACATCTTGACAAATATATGAATAGGATGGGAATAGAGGGATATGGGCCCCAAAAGTGCAGAAGGTGTTAGTTTCGGCAGGCATCAAGATTGGCGTAGGCTTGGAGGGCCGAATGGCCTGTTCCTGTGCTGTACTGTTCTTTGTTTTTTGTTCTTTGTTCTTTTGATAACCATCATGGAGATGTGGCTGCAGGATGACAAGGATTGGGTCCTGAATATTGATAGGTATATAATCAATAAAAATAGGAAGTAGGTAAAGGTGGAGGGGTAGCACTCTTAATCAAGGATGGCATTGGTGCAATAGTTAGAGATGACCTTGGTTCAGGAGATCAGGGTGTAGAATTGGTTTGGGTGGAGATGAGGAATATAAGGGGAAAGAAATCACTCATGGGAGTTGTCAACCGGCCCCCTAACAGTAACCATAATGTAGGACAAAGTATACAAGAAGAAATATTGGGTGCTTGTGATAAAGGGACATCAATAATCATGGGTGATTTAATCTACATATACACTGGAAAAATCAGATTGGCAATAGTAGCCTGGATGAGGAGTTCATAGAATGCTTTCGAGATAGTTTCTTAGAGCAGCACATTCTGGAACCAACCGGAAAGCAGGTTATTTTCGACTTAGTATTGTGTAATGTGACAGGATTAATTAATGACCTGAAAGTAAAGGCACCTCTAGGTAGCAGCGATCACAATATGCTTGAATTTTACATCCAGTTTGAAAGTGAGAAGAGTGGGTCTAAGACGAGCATTTTAAACTTAAAAAGGGCAACCATGTGGCCATGAAAGCTGAGCTAGCTGAAGTGAACTGAGTTACTAGGCTAGAAGATAGATCAATAGTGAAGCAGTGGCAGACATTCAAGGGGATATTTCAGAATACTTAGGATAAGTATATTCCTACTATAAAGAAAAATTCTAAAGGGAGGACCCATCATCTGTGGTTAACTAAAGAAGTTAAGGAAAGCATCAAACTTAAGGAAAAGGCATATAATTGTGCAAAAATGAGTGGCAGGTCAGATGATTGGTCAGAATATGAAGAACGGCGGAGAATGACTAAAGGTTAATCAGGAGAAAGAAATTAGTGTATGAGAGGAAGCTAGATAGAAATGTAAAAAAGAATAACAAGAGTTTCGACAGGTATTTAAAAAGGAAAAGTGTAAGCCCACCGACTCCCACAGCTACCTCGACTACACTTCTTCACACCCTACCTCCTGTAAGGACTCCATTCCATTCTCCCAGTTTCTCCGTCTCCGACGCATCTGCTCTGATGATGCTACCTTCCATGACGGTGCTTCTGATATGACCTCCTTTTTCCTCAACCGAGGATTTTCCCCCCACTGTGGTTGACAGGGCCCTCAACCGTGTCCAGCCCATTCCCCGCACCTCTACCCTCACCCCTTCCCCTCTCTCCCAGAACCGTGACAGGGTTCCCCTTGCCCTCACTTTTCACCCCATCAGCCTCCATATCCAAAGGATCATCCTCCGCCATTTCCGCCACCTCCAGTGTGATGCCACTACCAGTCGCATCTTCCCCTCCTTCCCCTGTCAGCATTCCGAAGGGATCGTTCCCTCCGCGACACCCTGGTCCACTCCTCCATTACCCCCACCACCTCGTCCCCGTCCCATGGCACCTTCCCCTGCAATCGCAGGAGGTGTAATACCTGCCCATTTACCTCCTCTCTCCTCACTATCCCAGGCCCCAAACACTCCTTTCAGGTGAAGCAGCGATTTACTTGTACTTCTTTCAATGTAGTATACTGTATTTGATGCTCACAGTGTGGTCTCCTCTACATTGGGGAGACCAAGTGCAGACTGGGTGACCGCTTTGCGGAACATCTCTGCTCAGTCGCAAGCAGGACCCTGAGCTTCCGGTTGCTTGCCATTTCAACACTCCCCCCTGCTCTCATGCTCACATCTCTGTCCTGGGATTGCTGCAGTGTTCCAGTGAACATCAATGCAAACCCGAGGAACAGCATCTCATCTACCGATTAGGCACACTACAGCCTGCCGGACTGAACATTGAGTTCAATCATTTCAGAGCATGACAGCCCCCCATTTTACTTTCATTTTTAGTTATTTTTTCTTCCTTTTTTTTTACATTCTTTTTTACATTTTTTACAATCTTTTTTTTGCATTTATTTCATTTCATCTTAGTTTGTTCAGTTTGCTTACCCACTGTTTTTTTTCAGGTTTGCACTTGCTGCTGTTCAATATTCAGTGTATTAACACCTAATCTGTACTAATGCTTTGTCTTTCAACACACCATTAACATATTGTTTGCCTTTGCTCCGTGACCTTTTGGTCAGCTATGTGGCCTGGTCCAATCTAGACCTCCTTTGTTATCTCTTGCCCCACCCCCACCTCACTTGCTTATAACCTGTGACTTTTCTAATATTTGTCAGTTCCGAAGAAGGGTCACTGACCCGAAACGTTAACTCTGCTTCTCTTTTCACAGATGCTGCCAGACCTGCTGAGTGGTTCCAGCATTTCTTGTTTTTATTTAAGTAAAGTGAGGGTTGGTCATCTAGAGAGTGAGAATGGGGAGTTAATAGTAGATAATAAGGAAATGGTGGATGAAATTAACAAATATTTTGCTTCTGTCTTCACCATAGAGGATACAAAAAACATTCCAGTAATAGCTGTAAATCAGGAGGTGGAAGGAAGAGAGGAACTTGGTGAAATTACAGTCATCAGGGAAGCGGTTCTGACAGATTGGTGGATCTACGGGCTCACATGTTCCCGGGTCCTGCTGGGCTTCATCCGAGGGTCTTAAAAGAGGTGGCTAATGAGGCAGTAGATGCATTGGTGTTAATTTTTCAAAATTCGCTAGATTCTGGAAAGGCTCCATCAGACTGGAAAGTAGCAAATATAGCCCCTCTAATCAAGAAGGAGGGGAGGCAGAAAACAGGTAACTATAAGCCAGTTAGCTTGACATCTGTCATGCGGAAGGTGTTTGAATCGATCATTAAGGAGGCTATAGCTGGGCACTTCGAAAAACTCAAGGTAATCAGGAATAGTCAGCATGGCTTTGTGAAAGGGAAATCATGTTTAACCAATTTATTGGAGTTCTTTGAAGGAGTAACATGTGTCGTGGATAAATGGGAGCACCTTGATGTACTGTATTTGGATTTCCAGAAGGCATTTGATAAGGTGCCACATAAAAGGTTATTGTGCAAAGTAGGAGCCTGTGGTGTAGGGGAGGGTAACATATTAGCATGGATAGATGATTGGCTGGCTAGCAGAAAACAGAGAGTATGCATAAATGGGTCCTTTTCTGAGTGGCAGGATGTGACAAGTCGAGTCCTGCAGGGGTCTGTGCTGGGGCCTCAACTTTTTACAATTTATATCAATGATTTAGATGAGGGGAGTGATGGCATGGTAGCTAAATTTGCTGATGACACAAAGATAGGTAGGAAAGTATGTTGTGAAGAGGGCATAAAGAACTTGAAGACCGATATAGGTAGGTTGAGTGAGTGGGCAAAAATCTGGCAAATGGAGTATAATGTGGGAAAATGTGAAATTATTCACTTTGGCAGGAAGAATAAAAAAGCAGAATATTACTTAAATGACTGCAGAACTCCGAATGCAAAAGGATTTAGGTGTTCCAGTGCATGAGTCCCAAAAAGTTAGTATGCAGGTACAGCAAGTAATAAAGAAGTTGAATGGAATGCTATCCTTTATTATGAGAGGAATTGAAAATAAAAGTAAGGATGTTATGCTTCAGTTATACAGGGCATTGGTGAGATCACATCTCGAATACTATGTGCAGTTTTCTGTGTGCACTGAGATGAGGAGAAATTTCTTCATCCAGAGAATGGTGAACCTTGGAATTCGCTACCACAGAAAGCAGTTGAGGCCAAAACATAGTATGCTTTCAAGAAGGAGTTAGATATAGCTCTTGGGTTTAAAGGGATCAAAGGATATGCGGTGAAAGCAGGAACAGGTTACTGAGTTGGATGATCAGCCATGATCATAATGAATGGTGGAGCAGGCTCGAGGGGCCAAATGGCCTACTCCTGCTCCTATTTTCTATGTTTCTACGTTTTGGTCTCCATCTTTAAGGAAGGATGTGAATGCATTGGAGGTGGTTCAGAGGAGGTTTACTGGATTGATACCGGGAATGAGCAGGTTGTTGTATGAGGAAAGGTTGGACAGACTGGGCTTGTTTTCACTGGAGTTTAGAAGAGTGAGGGGAGACTTGATTGAAGTATATAAGATCCTGAACGGTCTTGACAAGGTGGATGTGGAAAGGATGGTTCCTCTTGTGGGCGAGTCCAGAACTAGGGGGCACTGTTTTAAAATTAAGGACTGCCCTTTTAGAACAGAGATGAGGAGAATTTTTTTCTCTCAGAGGGTTGTGCAACTTTGGAACTCTTTGCCTCAGAAGGTGGTCATTTAATAATTTTAAGGCGAGGGTAGATAGATTCTTGTAAGGCAAGGGAGTCAAAGGTTGGTGGGTAGATGGGAGTGTGGAATTTGAGACACAAACAGATCAGCCGTGATCTTATTGAATGGTGGAGCAGGCAAGAGCGGCCGAGTGGCCTACTTCTGCTCCTAATTCGCATGTTCATATGTTCGTATGATCATGGGGTCTCCCTATTGCTGGAGACATTCCCAGTACCTTCAGTTGAAGTTTGTGTCTTCCTCAATGAGTTTGCTGCAAACGGAGGATATCACCATGGCCTCTGGTACAGATGTCCGCTATTATCTACTATTTTGTATTCGAGAATCCCTCTACTTTGGCAGCTCTAACAATGCCCGATGCTTCTGATAATAATGTCTGCTTTAGTTTTGAGATTGCCAAGAAGTCATTAATAATGCGACTGATGTGAAGTAGTAGAAGAACTTGCAGGATGATTAACAGCCCGAACAGAGGCTGTGATGTAAATACTCCTTCTCGGGCCCCCATAGCTAAGTTGAAAACTTATTTGGCATGCTTTTCGACTGGTACGATATGTGAAATGTGATTTAGCACAGCTCATGAGATGAAAGACAGCTCATCAGCTCAAAGATTATTTTGCAGACAAAAATCAAGGCACTCCCAAACCGACTTCCGAAACCAAGACTCATAGATGGTATAAAAGAGAAACAGACCCAGTTCTGTAAGAAAGGAGCTTGTTAAAAATGAAGAAGTCATCAAAATTCAGTCAAGAGGAAAAAAGTAACAGATGCAAGTAAAAGTGCAGTGGATATCAGATCCTACCGTAGAAATAAGTGAAGACAATAAGGTATTTTGGAGGAATCAGGGAATCTTCAGAAAACAGCATCATAATTTATTGAGATATCTGTGATCAGTGGAGGCCAATCATCTTTGTCCCGGAATATCGCTGCAGGAGTTTCTCAGGGCTTAGTGTCTTAGGCCTGACCATCTTCAGCTGCTTCATCAATGACTTTCCCCTCCAACATAAGGTCCGAAATGTGGAGATTTTCTGATGATTGCAGTGTTCAGTTCCATTTGCAATTCCTCAGATACTGAAGCAGTCCATGCCCACATGCAGCAAGACCTGGAAAACATTCAGGTTTAGGTTGATAAGTGGCAAGTAACATTTGCACCACAAAAATGCCAGACATTGACTATCTCAAACAAGAGAGAAGCTAACTAACTCACCTTGACATTTAACCATGTTACCATCACTGAATCCCCCACTATCAATATCCTGGGGGTTAACATTGACCAGAAACTTAACTGGACCATCCATATAAATACTGTGGCTACAAAAGCATGTCAAAGGCTGGGCAATCTGTGGTGAGTAACTCACCCGACCCCCCCCCCCCGCCAAAGCCTCTCCACCATCTACAAGGCACAAGTCAGGAATGTGATGGAATATTCTCCACTTGCCTGGATGAGTGCAGCTCCAACAAAGCTCATGAAGCTCTACACCATTCAGGACAAGGCAGCTTGCTTGATTGGCACCCCCATACACCACATTAATGGCAGTTAGTATATAATGTGAATAAGTGTGAAGTGATCCATTTGGCAGAAAAAACAGAAAGGCAGAGTATTTCTTAAATGGTGAGAGGATGGGAAGTGTTGATGCCCAAAAGGACCTGGGCATCCTTGTTCATGAGTCACTAAAAGCTAGTATACAGGCATAGCAAGCAATTAGGAAGGCAAATGGTATGTTGGCCTTCATTGCAAGGGAAGTTGAGGACAGGACTAAGGATGTATTGCTGCAATTGTATAGAGCCCTGGTGAGACTGCATCTGGAGTATTGTGTACAGTTTTGGTCTTTTTATCTAAGGAAGGATATACTTCCCATAGAGGGAGTGCAAAGGAGGTTCACCAGACTAAACCCTGGGATTGTCTTGTGAGGAGAGATTGCAGAAACTGGGACTGTATTCTCTAGAGTTTCAAAAAATGAGAATTGAAACTTACAAAATTCTTACAGGGAGTGACAGGGTAGATGTGGATAGGATGTTTCCCCTGGCTGGTGAATCTAGAACTAGGAGACACAGTCTCAGAATAAGGGGCAGGCCATTTAAGACTGAGATGAGAAGGAATTTCTTTACTCAGAGGGTGATGAAGTTTTGGAATTCTCTACCCCAGAGGGATGTGGAAGTTCAAACATTGAGCATGTTCAAGACTGAAATCGATAGACATCAAGGGATATGGGGATAATGGGGAAAAATGGCATAGAGGTGGATGATCAGCCATGATCTGTTTGAATGATGGACCAGGCTCGAAAGGCCGAATGGCTTACTCCTGCTCTTATTTCCTATGTTCCTATGTTAAACATTCACTCCTTCCACCACCAGCACAACACGACTGCAATGTGTACCATCTACAAGATGCTTTGCAGCAATTCGTCAAGGCTTCATCGATAGTATCTCCCAAACCCACTATCTCTACCACTTAGAAGGACAAGGGCAGCAGGTGCATGTGAACACCACAATCTGCAAGTCACACACCATCCCAACTTGGAAATGTATCACTGTTCCTTCATCCTGGAATTCCCTACCTAACAGTGCTACTTTCTCAAGGACAGTTAGGAACGTGCAATAAATGCTGGCCTTGCCAACAATGCCCACATCCCGTGAATACATAAATAAATTAAAACAATGACTACAACAGAATACAAGAAGAAGATTTTGGGGCTAATCAAAAAAGCAGTAAAGCAACACAGCAATCGGAATCTCTGATGGAAAATGTTCCCATTAACAGTCTAATCAGTTAGTCGCCCATACAACTGTTCTACAAAAGCTATGCCACATTGATCCTACCCAGCAATAACTTTGGTCGAACAATTAATATTGAAACTGTGGACTTTATGATTGATACAGATTTTGTTAATGTTTGGGATGACAATTCCTTATCTAACTAAATCTTGAATTTCTTTTGATGGGAAGATATATTAATATTGATCAACCTTGGTCTTCATAGTTAAGAATAGAAAGTTCCTTGAATGTTTCTCCTGACTTGGAAATGTTTGTATGATTGACAGCTGTAAGCTGATGACTACTAACCACAAATATTTTGAAACTCTCCAGTGTCCTCCATTTTGTCATATAACCATGTGAACTACTGGCACTGCTGGCATCTTTGCCCCACTCTATGGATTTTCCCCCCAAATTCTCTCTGCTTAGTTATTTTTTCCCCTCCTGTAGTGTTTGATCAATCAAGGGTTTGATTGTATCAGCCTGTCAACTATCGGTGTTCACTGTGTTTGATTGTTTAAGCCTCTGGGTGGAGCTGCAGAGTGTAAGTGAAACTAAGAGATTGCTAGAAGCTTCCACAGAATACAGGCTGTTCTCAAGACATGTACTGAAATCCTGTAAGAACTTTTATAGTTAATTTGTTGTAAATAAGCCAGTTGGTTATTTAACACAATTGTGATATCTGCATTGCTGGAATGGGTGGCCTGTCTTAGGAGGAAAGATTGGACAGGCGAGGTTTGTATCTGCTGGAATTTAGAAGAGTAAGAGTTGACTTGCTTGAAACATATAGGATCCTGAGGGGTCTTGACAGGGTGGATGTGGAAAGGATGTTTCCCCTTGTGGGAGAATCTCAAACTAGGGGTCACTGTTTAAAAATAAGGGGTCGCCCATTTAAGATAGCGATGAGGAGAAATTTTTTCTTTCAGAGGATCGTGAGTCTTTGGAATTCTCTTCCTCAAAAGGCAGTGGAAATAGAGACTTTGAATATTTTTAAGGCAGAGGTAGATAGACTCTTGGTAAGCAAGGGGGTGGAAGGTTATTGGGGGTAGGTGGAAATGTGGAGTAATCAGTTCAACCCTGGCTTGAGGGATTGAGTGGCCTAGTCATGCTCCTAATTCAATTGTTCATATGTTCGTATTGCTCTGAGTTAAATCAAATATTGCAAACTAAACCCAGGAACCTAGTGTAAACATAATGCCACCTTTAAAAGCCTCCCCCAAACCTGGGTCTTGACCATGACTTTTGTTCCTCAATTCTAACAGTTGGATTACTGCTCTATGCCCATTTGTAATCTATGAAACACCTCAGGATGTTTGGTATGTTAAAGCTGCTGTAATAATGCAAATTGTTGTTATACTCATTGTAAATTCTAACTGTTCTAGACAAGAGTGATTGATTAAAAGGTTGAAGTTATTTAAGACTGAGACACTAAACCCTGCAAGTGTTGTAAGTCAAATTTCCAAAGCTAAGTAAAAAACTGATTTTTATGCAATCAACCACAAATTAATCAAGAAAACAACAGAAAAACACAATTTCTGTAACATTTCCCATTTTCAGTGTAATGAAGGAAAATTCATTTTTAACACAGTAGGGGATGGAACTACGAATGGATTAGTCGGCAATTAGTCTCCAAAAACTGTTTTGGTACAAATTCCCTAATACAAACAAAATACAAGAAATTTCACTAGTATAATTGGCTTTCAGAACTCAGCTAAAATTCAATATTTTAGTTTATCATGTTAAATCTTTTGGGCTAAGAAGTGTTCATTCAATATTTATTGAGTGATTAATTTTAAATGAGTTTCAGTACATAGCCTGCTTTCACCTCTGGAGAAATTGGATTATTTCTTGGTCATCTATAGCACAGAGACAGCTAATCTATACTGACTGAAGATGGAATCAGTTGGGAGTATTCACAATCTGAGGAGAAGGGACAGAATATCTTAATGTAGAATTAGATAGGCCAGATCTGATAGCTCTAGGATTAGTCTTCTGTATTTCCATGATGAAAGGTCATCAGCCTGAAATGTTAGGCTGAATTTCCCCGGCCCCCTGGAAAGGGGGTTGGAGGCAGGTGCAGGTAAATACGGGGGAGTCACATTGGGATGGCTTCCCAGCACATTCATGCCTCCAGGGAACTTTATCAGAGGCAGATTGGGAACCAGGTTGGCTACTTGCTCCATGGACGCAGGTAGCCAATTAATCCAATTAAGGCCGCACTTGGGGGCCATTTTGCATCAACATCGGTATTTTACCGGGGGTGGGGGGCATCGAAGGCGGAGGCATCCCATTGACAGGGCCATGTGGATGTCTCTACTCCTGTGGCTGGGTTTTCCCTCCGATCCAATAGCCCTACTGGCTTCAGGCCTCACTAAGTGATCACTTCCATGTAGGCAGCTGAGTGCATCTCCATATTGAGGCACCCTCCTGCTCACCTATCTGCCTGCCTTGGCAATGCTCACCTCTCCTGATGGGGCTGCCTTCTAGACATCACTGCAGGCCTAATGATTGGGATTGAAGCCTTGGGAGCCTGCCCACTGTCCTTGATAGGAGGCCGGCTCCCGGAAGGTTGCACCGGTGGGTGCACTGCTGACATGGACAGGTTCTGGACCGCGGGATCAGCCCGAAGTCAGGGTCCCAATACCTGCTGCAAAATCCAGCCTGTTTACTCTGTTTTTCTCTCTACAGATGTTGCTTGACGTGCTGAGTATTTCCAGCATTTTCTGTTTTATTTCAGATTTCCAGCATCCACAGTATTTTCCTTTTGTTTGAGCAAATGAAGGAAACCAGCTTAAAGAAAATGGCAATAGAACAGACTAATCCTAGAGTTATTAGATCTGAACTGTCTAATTGAGCCTATTCTACTTTAAGGTTTTGTGTCCCTTCTGTTCAGATTGAGAATTCTCCCAATTGATTCCATCTTCAGTCAGTATAGATTAGCTGTCTCTGATGAAAGGTCATCGACCAGCCCTACAGAAATGAACAGAATTTCACCTTTTGGGTCCCTTTTGGCTGGACTGCTGACAGATACTGGCCAGAGGCTGTACCTTCTCCTCTGCCTTTGCAATGTTGGATCCCAAAAAATCCACAGCACTCATGATGTCTGGTGATGTCAAGGTATTAATGTTGTTTCACTGTCCTGTAGTTTTTTTCGGAATATGCGGTTTACCTATAAGGTTTGCTGAGGATCAGCATTGCTTTAAGAACCGGCAAGCCTCAGGAGTTATAGGAAGGTGCATTTTCGTTGCCTTAGAAACAGCCATTTGGAGACTGCGATTCAAAGGGTGCATTCTCAATACCCTAGAAACAGCCACTGGGAGTGAGCCTATCAATCTTTATCCCTCAAAAAAAAAACTGTAAAGTCAGACTGATTCTGTTGAAAGTATTTGCAAGTCGTTAACTGTTGAAATTCGCTGGAGAAGGAGAGCAGCATCCTGTGAGGACTTCGGGCAACATCATGTGAGGACTTCGAGCAACATCCTGTGAGGACTTCTAGCAACATTTTTTTTTATTCATTCATGGAATGTGGGCGTCGCTGACCAGGCCAGCATTTATTGCCCATCCCTAATTGCTCTTGAGAAGGTGGTGGTGAGCTGCCTTCTTGAACCGCTGCAGTCCATTTGGGGTAGGTATACCCACAGTGCTGTTAGGAAGGGAGTTCCAGGAATTTGACCCAGCGACAGTGAAGGAACGGCGATATAGTTCCAAGTCAGGATGGTGTGTGACTTGGAGGGGAACTTGCACGTGGTGGTGTTCCCATGAATTTGCTGCCCTTGTCCTTCTTGTTGATAGAGGTCGTGGGTTTGGAAGGTGCTGTCGAAGGAGCCTTTGTGCTTTGCTGCAGTGCATCTTGTCGATGGTACACACTGCTGCCACTGTGCGTCGGTGGTGGAGGGAGTGAATGTTTGTAGATGAGGTGCCAATCAAGCGGGCTGCTTTGACCTGGATGGTGTCAAGCTTCTTGAGTGTTGTTGGAGCTGCACCCATCCAGGCAAGTGGAGAGTATTCCATCACACTCCTGACTTGTGCCTTGTAGATGGTGGACAGGCTTTGGGGAGTCAGGAGGTGAGTTACCCGCCTCAGGATTCCTAGCCTCTGACTTGCTTTTGTAGCCACGGTATTTATATGGCTAATCCAGTTCAGTTTCTGGTCAATGGTAGCCCCTAGGATGTTGATAGTGGGGGATTCGGCGATGGTAATGCCATTGAATGTCAAGGGGAGATGATTAGATTCTCTCTTGTTGGAGGTAGTCATTGCCTGGCACTTGTATGGCGCGAATGTTACTTGCCACTTATCAGCCCAAGCCTGGATATTGTCCAGGTCTTGCTGCATTTCTACATGGACTGCTTCAGTATCTGAGGAGTCACATTAACTGTAAATTTGTCATGACTCTAATTTTTTCTATTTTAAATGTTGTTTATATCTTCATAGTGTTTATGAATTTAGTTCTTCTAATTAAAGAGTTAATTTGTTGATTTAAAGACACCTGGTTTGGTTAGGCTCATTTGGTGGGGGGGGGGGGGGGGGTGGAGTTAATAGATGGTACAATTTGGCTGGGTCTTTCTTTAATTGGAAAGTTTTAAATTATATGTTAGCCCATCCATGGAACGACGGGATTGAATTAACAGTGTGTTGGTCCCACTACAATCAGAATCGTATATTTTGATTGGGGGCTTTGACAGGAGCGGTCGGCCGTAACAGTTGGAAAATACTTTGGTTGACATATTCCCATGATTAGCATTTCATTTGAATCTGCCAACCCACTCCCAAAATTTGGCAGGTATATTTCGCACCAGCCTTCACTTCTGCTGGAAAACCTCTCAATTGGTGGCACAGACTTGGGGAATTGCTCCCTGTCTTATTTTGTTGCTTCTGCTTACCAGAAACTATTGAAAGCAGGTGGTAAATCTACACTAAAAAAAGCTCTTAGAAGTCCATTCTTTGGTTTATTTCATGATATATTGTAGAGTTCTCTTTTAATCAGTTCTTATTAATCATTAATTAGCCCTTTCTTCACCAAGTGCACTCAGACATTATTAAGCTTTTGTTATTATCTTTGAATGTTTGCCTGTTTCAGTGCTGATTTTTTTCTTAAACCTGATTGCATCCATTTTATTCAGAAATAGCTACATGGCTGTAACGCCTGGCTTGACCTGAGTTACAAGACTATAACAAAACATAGGAGTCTGCTGGGGCCCTGAGATGGTTCTGCCAGTCAGCACAGTAATAAATAAGTCATTAGTTGCAATATATACTGGGACTTCCTTATAGCAAGCCCAGATATAGCCAAATTTTGTTCCAAGACAATACAGCTACAAATATATACACATTTGTTTATTTTTACACATGCACAGACTTCCTCTACTCTCTTTTAACAATTGTTTCTGTATGTTCTACCACTAGCATATTTTATCATTGGACTTCAACTTAACTGCTGTCACCACAGCTGTTATTCTGTAAGGATTCACATAGAGAGATCAGTGCACATCAGAAAGAGAAAGTAAGATTTAAAATACTTTTATCCCTTTTGGATCTGTGCCTTAGCTGTGCATTTGGCCATCTGTTGTGCCAAATCTGTCATTAACATAAGATTTACATAAGTTATGTTAGTATAGAAACTTTAAAACTAACTATATATAATGGTTTTTCACTATGATGCAAGGATAGAATAGATCATAGTCTACCTGCATTGATTCTGCAGCAAATACTATTCATTCTGAAAATCAAACAATAAAAAGAAAGACAGACTTGCATTTATATAGCACTTTTCATGACTACCGGATGTCTCAAAGCGGTTTGCAGTGAATGAGGTACATTTCATTGTTGTAAAGTATAAAACGCCACAGCCAATTTTGCACACAGCAAACTCCCACAAACAGCAATGTGATAATGACCAGATAATCTGCTTTTATGATGTTGATTGAGGGATAAATATTGGCCAGGACATTGTCAAAAATTATATTAAACTCTGCATGTTTTATTCATAGGGAACATAGGATCAGGAATAGGTCATTCATCCCTATGAGGCTGTTCCTCCATTCAATTAGACCACAGCTGATCTGTACGTCAAATCCATTTATCATTCTTTGTTCCATAGCCCTTAATACCCTTACCTAACAAAAATCGATCAATTGCTGTCTTGAAAATTTCAATTGACCCAGCCTCAACCTGGAGAGAGTACCACATCTCCACCTCACTTTTTGTGAAGACGTGCTTCCTGATTTCCCTCCTAAATGACTGAATAATCAGTGTTATTCTATTGTAGCTATCATCAATCTTCGTCATCCTCTACTGAATAGTTTTGCAGCATAATTTGTACCATATTTCCATTTCCCTCTGTTACTGGAAAATGTTTGTATCAATGTAATTGACTAAAACAGCAAATTACTGAAAATACTTTTACAGATACCAAGGGCTGGATTTTCACTTCGGGATGAGAAAACAAGAGTTGGGTTTGTTTCTGGGTGTCAGACCCACTCCCGGGGGGAAAGAGTCATTCTTTGGGATTTTGATGGAGGCGGCCCCTAATTGGCATAGAGGCAGGTTCCCTGTCCGATTAAGGGCGGCAGGCGGGCTCTCAAAGTTGAAGGGTGAGTCAGAGGCCTTCCAGCTTGAGTAGCAGCAGGCTGCAGAAAAGGGTAAGTAACTGAGAGGGTACTTCAACATGAGGCATTCTCTCACCAACTTTTTTAAAACTTAAAGTAAAAAACAGAAAAAGCAGCCAGGCCACCACTGTGTGTGGGTTGGGGGGGGGGGGGGGTGGCGGGGTGGTGGGTGGTGGGGGGGTGTAGTGGTGGTGGTAATCCATCTACAGGGTGACCTTTGGCTGCACCTGCACCCAGGCAGGCAGGAAGGACCTCAACATTTGTTTGGAGTGCTGGTCCTCCAGCCTGCTGCAGGGTGCACACATATAGACAGTTAAACCTTCCCTCGTCATGTCAGGAAACAGGAGGGGGACTAGAAAATCCCAGTCAGCCTCCTTCGACTCTGGTTATCAAGGGTTTTAACAATCTTAATTGGCTACCTGCCTCATGGGGGCAGGTAGCCCTGCTGGCCCCAAACCCACCTTGGCAAAAATGGCTGGCGCCAGGAACGGGATTGGGAAACCGGCACTCCATTCCCAACCGCGGCGGGGCCTGAAAATTCAGCCCAATATACATTTCTTCCAGCTACATTCATTCCAATGAGCATATTATTTCTGCAAAGCCTGTCTCCCTTTCTAACCAACATATCACATAGTCTTCTGAGCTGGTGCCTGATCTCTTAGGCAGACAAGCAACTGCAGAATTACCCCTATTCCCAGCTACTAAATTAATTAGATGCCAGAATAACTAATGCAGTGAATGTAATACAAAATTGAAAAGTTCAAGGCCACAATTTCATGTGTAGATTGTAATCACTTACATGAACTGCTTAAGCTTTGTTCTTATGACTCAGGTATCCTTTTAGACTTTGTCCAAATGACTTCCTTCAAACATACTCCTCAGTGACTTTATTCTCCAAGTACTATTCTTATTTCAAATATTAATAGATCTGATTTAATTTGCAGCATTATCTTTGAACTTTTACATTTTATGTATTTTTATTCCCATTTGCTGTTATTCTTAGCTTCTTGAATAATGCATCTGAATTTTCAGCTTTGAAGGTGACATCATTATGGCCTCCAGAAATCATGCTCCATGTCTAGCTAGTACGATGTGCTGAAATCTTGTTTAAGTTGCATCTCTTGCCTTTACTCTGAACTGGGGCTGGATTTTATTTGGAAGCTGCAGGTCACGACTTTGGGACCATAAGCGGGTGTGGCTTCCATCGGGGCCATGAGTGGCCAGTGCAGGGCTGTCCAATGAAGTGGACGGCGTGGGGTTGTCCTATGGAGGGAATGGTCCGGGGCTGTCCAATGAAGTGGACAGTGGCAGAGGCGGAGGTGAAGATGCTGGCTGAAGCCATGGCAGGTGCTGGTGGCATATTTAAAGAGCTTCCAGCCCTGCATTCAATGTAGGATCTGCAATTGAAAGAATTTCTTCAGGCGAGAGAGGTTGCACAACAATGGTGGAAGGAAGACCACAGGTGGCCCCACGCTTTAGTGATGTCTCCCTCCAGGTTTTCTTACAGGCTGCTGGGGAAAGATGGGACGTCCTCTTCCCCAGGGACAGGATGAGGAGAGCTGGGCACCTGATCAAGCAAGCCTGGCTGCAAATAGCGGAGGAGGTCAGCGACCGGGAGGGGTCACCCCAAGGACCTGGATACAGTGCTGCAAGTGGCTCAATGACCTCATCTGGGCAGCAAATGTGGGTACCTCATAAACCCTTAACCTCTTAGGCCTTCCATTTGTCAGAGGAGAAAGATACATTGGGTAGAGAGGGAGTGCCCACCAGAATGTGGCAAAGGATCATAAAGACAAGTGAGATGGCGTTGAAATGCCGCCATTTGTCATTGGAGACCTTTGATGTCCCTGGAAAGGGGCCACATGCAGGAGACATCTGTGTGCTCCCATCAGTAACCGCTGGACTGCCGCCAGCATATGACTTGGGTGTGTCCCTGCTGGGAGATCAATAACATTCATCTTTGTGTCTACAGCAGAAGATAGCACGCAATCACAGACAGAGGGCCAAGACTCGCAGTGGATTGTCAAATCTCCATGTCCTGAGCCTGATGGAGAAAGAAGCCATGGAGCTAGAATGGCTGCAGGATGGACATTGTGTTGCAGAGGGGGAGCCAGGGCACCTTCCCACGACAGTGGGTAAGATTGCCATGGGGCACAAGAGTGCCTCAGCAGCAATGGAGCCATGCTACTCATGAGATATCCAGTGCCTACAGTGTTCTCCAACATAGGGTGTTTGCAATGTTGGGAGGGGAGGCCCTTCAATGTCTTTGTTTTCTCATGCAGGTCACACAGAACATTAACAAAGAGCTGCCAAGACTGTGGGAGAGCTGGCCACCCCTGAGGGGGAGGACAAAGCCTGAGAGAGTTCATAGTTACCTCATACCCCCGCACCCTCGACCAGTGCAGATACTCTCACATCGTTGGGTATGTATGCCCTCGCGGTTCGATTTGGCCACACAACTGGATGAATACATCAAGGACATACCCGGGTATCTGATGGAGGCTGTAACAGCCCAGGCTACTGACGGCTGGAGGGCTGTGGGAGGCCAGGCCCGTGCTGAGCCCCAGGCTGATGACGTGCTCTGGCGTTACCAGCATTACAGGAAATGCTGTAGCTGCAGCTAGAGGTCAGGCAACATCTGGCAGAGATGACAGAGGCTATGTGTGCCCAAGCATAGAGGATGGAGGAGCCCATCCAGACCTTGAATGCTGCGCTGTCTCTGAATGGTGCACGAGTGGTGTCCTCCATTGAGAGATTGGCGGCTCTCCTGGAGAGCCACATCTAGCAGTGCACTCAGTGTCTGCAGGAGATTTGTGCAGACCTGCATACTTCCTGAACTCACGGCAATAGTGGCAAGGCGAGAGAGGTACAAGGGACATGTAGTCACCGCCAGGTTCTCCACCCTCTCAGGTCAGCAGGGAGGCACAGATGTGCCATCTAAGGGAGGAGGAGCCGCAGCTGGGAGCTCCTCTTACAGTCCTCCTGGTGCGGGTAGCAGTTTTTCTGCCTTCTGTCAGTGATGCCACATCCTCCTTCATCCCTGACGACAGAGGGTGGTACTGCTTCTGTGTAGGAGGCCCTCAGCATGCCAGGGCACTCCAGGCCTAAGGCATCCGTAGGATAACCGCCAAGGTTATCCCAAGCCAAGGGGCAGCAAGGTCAGCAGCCTGCCTCCGCTTCAGCTGACAGCCCAGGGGGAGCACCACATAGGAGTGCAAGTAAAAGAATGAAGAACGGCACCTAGAAACACAGGGGATTCACAGGTGAATGTCTACTTTAAATAGAAAGGGTAACATTTGGTGTCAGGGATAATAAAAATAAGCTTCAAGATCTCCTGGTTTGAGATGAGAGATCGTGCTGCGAGGAGTCAAGTCTGGAGCCTTGCCAGCTGAGCACTGCACACCTGGGCGCTGAACAAATGCTTCCTAAAGGAAGGAAGGCAACAACAGGGTTGCATAAAAGTAAGTCTTTATTGGTCAACCTACAAATAGTAGTAAGGCTCAAAGGAAACGCGAATGTATAAGGGTATCGTGAGCCTGCCTTGCCCGTATCTCATGGCATCTTTCCTTTTGTCCCTGGGTTCCTTCATCTGACAATGCTTGGCCAGCTTCCTCTTCCACATTCGTCATTGTCCGAGGAGGCATCGCGCTCCTCGATATCCTCACTGGCCAATGCCTCCCCTCTTTTTAGCGACAGGTTGTGCAGTGCACAGCAGACCACCAAGATACGTAAGACCCTCGGCGGGGCATACTGAAGGTATGAAGGACCAATCTAGGCACCTGAATCTCATCTTGAGTAGACCAACGGCCTACTCTATGGTCGCTTGCATTCTCCCATGGCAGGTGTTGTACCTTTCCTCCACATCGATGTGTGGGTTCCCACAAGTGTCAGTAGCTATGTCCTCAGTGGGTAGCCCATGTCTCCAAAGATCCATCGCTGAAGGCGCGTAGGAGGCCGGAGAAGCTCTGGCACCTGGAACTGCGTCTCTGGCCTCAGGAGATGTACCAGAGGACTGGAGGACAGCGAATGTGCGACCATTATTCAAGAAGGGTAGCTGGGATAAACCAAGTAATTACAGGCCAGTGAGTCGAACATCAGTGGTAGGGAAACTATTGGAAAAAATTCTGAGGGACAGGATTAATCTCCACTTGGAGAGGCAGGGATTAATCAAGGATAGTCAGCATGGCTTTGTCAAGGGGAGATCATGTCGAACAAATTTGATTGAATTTTTCGAGGAGGTGACTAGATGTGTAGATGAGGGTAAGGCAGTTGATGTAGTCCACATGGACTTCAGTAAGGCTTTTGATAAGGTCCTGCATGGGAGATTGGTTAAGAAGGTAAGAGCCCATGGTATCCAGGGCAATTTGACAAATTGGATCCAAAATCGGCTTAGTGGCAGGAGGCAGAGGGTGATGGTCGAGGGTTGTTTTTGCAATTGGAAGCCTGTGACCAGTGGTGTACCACAGGGATCGGTGCTGGAACCCTTGCTGTTTGTAGTACATTAATGATTTAGACGTAAATATAGGAGGTATGATCAGTGAGTTCGCAGATGACACGAAAATTGGTGGTGTTGTAAATAGTGAAGAGGAAAGCCTTAGATTACAGGACGATTTAGATGGGCTGGTAAGATGGGCGGAGCAGTGGCAAATGGAATTTAATCCTGAGAAATGTGAGGTGATGCATTTTGGGAGGACTAACAAGGCAAGGGAATATACAATGGATGATAGGACCCTAGGAAGCACAGAGGGTCAGAGGGACCTTGGTGTACATGTCCATAGATCACTGAAGGCAGCAGCACAGGTAGATAAGGTGGTTCGGAAGGCATATGGGATACTTGCCTTTCTTAGCCGAGGCATAGAATATAAGAGCAGGGAGGTTATGATGGAGCTGTATAAAACGCTAGTTAGGCCACAGCTGGAGTACTGTGTACAATTCTGGTCGCCACACTATAAGAAGGATGTGATTGCACTGGAGAGGTTGCAGAGGAGATTCACCAGGATGTTGCCTGGGCTGGAGCATTTCATCTATGAAGAGAGACTGGATAGGCTAGGGTTGTTTTCCTTTTGAGCAGAGAACCTTGAGGAGGAACCTGATAGAGATATACAAAATTATAAGAGGCATTGATAGGGTAGATAGGAAGAAATGTTTTCCCTTAGTGGAGGTGTCAATCACCAGGGGGCATAGATGTAAGGTAAAGGGCAGGAGGTTTAGAGGGAATTTCAGGAAAAAAATTTTCACCCAGAGGGTGGTTGGAATCTGGAACACACTGCCTGAAGGGGTGGTAGAGGCAGGAACCCTCACAACATTTAAGAAGTATCTAGATGAGCATTTGAAATGCCATAGCATACAAGGCTATGGGCCAATTGCTGGAAAATGGGATTAGAATAGGTAAGCTTGATGGCTGGCACGGTCACGATGGGCGGAAGGGCCTGTTTCTGTGCTGTATAACTGTATGACTCTATAAAATGTAGACATTGTGGCAACTTACCAGGAAGCAAGCACAGACCTGCAGGATCCATTCACAATGGTCTCAGACAAATTGCACATTGAGGGAAAGGCAGTCCTTTCTGTTGGTGAAGGCCATTGACTGGTGTCCAGGAAACTTGATGGCCAAATGTATGTAGTTGATGATACCCTGCACCTGAGGGAATCCAGCAATGGCCCCAAACTCGATGGGCCTCTTAGCTTGACTGTTGGGATCCCTGCAGAAGTGCACATAGTTGCCAGCCCTCCGGAAAAGGGCACTGGTGGCCTCTTTGATGCTCCAATAGGCCACTGATTGTAAGACGCCACACATGTCCCCAGTGGATCCCTTGAATGGTCCAGAGCATAGAAGTTCAGTGACATGGTGACCTTCAGCACCACTGGCAATGGCTTTCTACCAAGTCCCCTGGGGCTTAGCTCATCCTGCATCATAGCGCAGAGGTCAGTGACAGCCTCCATGGAGAGGAAGAATCTTTGTGGGCACTGCCTTTCGAACATCTGTAGATAGTTGATCCTCGACTGGGAGACCCACTGGTAGCTTCTTCTGCATGAAGGGGGCTGCTGGCTTTCCCCTCTGCGCCCTTCCCCACCGTCTGGAGGCCGATGCTCATTCTCCTGTGGGCGCACAGGTCATTGCGGTGCTGCTGCTGGTGCCTGAACCTCCCTCCTGCTCTGCTGCACCTCCTCTTCAATGAGGTTACCGAAGCCTGGATGACTGAGTCCTATGATAGGTACTCTCCCCTTAACTTCACTGCCAACGGCACCCCCCACTTCCCCCCCACTTGTCACCTCTGACAAAGTGGCACTTGCCTATTGGTCCCCTGGTATGGCACCCCCACAGTGCTGGCACCTTTACCCCCACTCCTCAGTCAAGTCCCGATGCCCTCCTTCTCCACCTTGCCTGGCAATTGATGCTGCCTCTTCTGATGGCCTCCCTTTGCAGCCAGCAATGAGCTCCCACCTCCATGTCGCCTCCGTCAACCAGGCGAGACTCTGACCCTTAATTCTGGAGCATTGTTAATAAATTTTAAAACTGAGAATAAAATCTCTGTCAATAGACCTATTAACTTCCCTAATTGCCAGCCTTCAACGTCGATGTCAGCTCTCCGCCCTCCATGTTTGCTACCATTGATAGAATTGGGATGGGACGTCACAAAGTTGGGCTTCCAGTCTGCCATCTCCCATTCCGATTTTATGTCCCCTCGGCCTCTGCTCCCATCCCCAAGGGCCAGAGAAAGTTCAGCCCTATGTCTTTTATTTCCATTATGTTCTGTGTCCAGTACCAGGAAGAAATTTGTTAGCTATCGTTGTAGGAGCATGCCTAATGATTATGTAAACAAGAATAATATCAGATAAACAAATATGTCATACAACATGGGTTAGATTTTTCTCTGAATTACAACTTGTTTTGGGATGGAGTTGAGGTTGCAAATAGAGTAAAATAGGGTGGAAATGCCTAAAGCCTCATAACCATCAGTTTAACATTGCACTGGAATTTGCTAATTGAATTAAAATCCACTGGAGGCCTGCTCTACTACATTTAAATTGGGCCAAGTGGGTGTGGTAAACCCTACCAACACATTTTTCCCAACTTCTGCCTCACGCCCACTGCAATATAAATCACCATTACATTAATGGTAATAAGGGCCCACTCTACAGTGCTTAGAGACCAAGAAGACTCTGCCTGGACTTCTCTACATATTACTGCCTCAGAAAAATGGGGTTGCAGCAGAGGTCCTTGGGGAGAAATGCCAGTTGCTGAATGAAAGCATGCAGCTCACTTCTACCTGCAGATTAATATTGCCACCACCTTGGATTTCTTTGCTTCTGGATTTTTCTCGATAACATCTGGAGTTCTTTGTCCCGTTAGTCAGGCAGCAGCTCTGTTAGAAAGTTCACTGCCCTTACTCTGCAGTTCTATAGAGTGGCAGTGTTCCCATGGGAGCAAGGAACAATTGACAGAACAAATGTGGCACTTGAAGGCCCAGATGACAGCTCCCTAAATTACATGATCAGGAAAAGCTGTCACTCCATTAATGTTCAGCTAGCGTGTGATACCCATGCATGTGAGTGCCTGCTACCTGGGAAGCTGCCATAATGCTCTCATCGTATCTACCATATCAACCTAGATCATTTTTAACGTTTAACAAATGTGCAAGTTCTAAAAGACATTTATGACTCAAAAGAGTTAATCTGTGCCATTTCACTTCAATATTGTGTGCCAAAGGCACCCAGATGACTTGGAGTTATGTATCAGAATGGTTGATTAAAGATCATGGCTTATGTCATCAATAAGGTTCCACAGAGGGAGTGAAAGAGATATAAGGAGGCTTGTGTTGCTGCAAGGTGTAATCAATCAGACTATAGCCATCTGAATTCTAGTTTTATGTCTCTGGATAAAGTACCACAGCAATACAGGATAGTCAGAAGCTCAAAAATTATCAGATAGAAATTTGTATGTATTTTGCCCATTTTCCATGCATAAAAAAGGTGCAAAACATACCAATTTAGCAGTGGATAGTCTGTGCCTAACTGATTGGTCCACAGCTTAATTTGAGGGACCATTTCTTAGGTGTCCCTATCAGATGCCAAATATAGGCAGTAAGCCCCTAAAATATGTTAATCAGGGAACTATGGCCTCTACAAAATTTGTTACTGATGAACAGGCAGGTATTGGGCCTGCCCCCTTAGGACCCTGAGTGACCCCTGCAGCTGCCAATGAAAGGTGTTCCCTGGGTCCACAGCCCTGCTGATCAGCCTGCCTATTGTCTGATGCAACCACCCTTATGGAACGTATCTGAGGAACTGTCGAGGTATGATAGGCAATGGCAGCTTGCCCTGAAAATATAGCTGAGGCTTAAGGCCTATTTTTGGGACAACCTCTCTGTCTTGTCCCAGTAAAACCTACCCTGTTTTATCTTGCAGTGTATTAAATAATAACGATGAAGAAAGGCTTTCTGCTTCCAGAAACTGAAGGTCATGATGATGGTGGCTGGGTAAGGGAACAGAAAGGAGAGGATGTGAAATAGAAGAGGCACTACTTGCTTTCAATGAATAAAAGTTGATAATCAAAATAAAATCACTTCACACCTGTCCATGCTTCCCCAAATTAAGTCATTTATTGTCAAAAACTTGAATTTATTTCCTTCATAAAACAGAAGCTTGCTTTTTCTCTGCCATCATCTAGGTTGCAAAGTCAGCAAGCATACACAGAAATGAAATCTGAACCTTCTTTATTTAAACAGTATTTATTTTGCAGAGAAATGTTTATGAAAAGATACTAACAAAATCATTCACATCAATAACTACTTGCCACCATTTCTTCACTTTGTGCCAGCTACCTTACTTGCTGTTGCTCTTAATCTACTTTTCCTATGATGGACTCCCCAGTTGAAATTAATTTGAGTGGTGGGTGGCTGGGATAGTACTCCTGGGGCTGGATTTTTCTGTGGGCTACAGGACCCTGATGTCGGGTCCAAATAAGGGTCACGAGTTCATACTTGCCAGCAGCAAGACCAGTGCTGCAATCTTACAGGATTGGTCACTTCTGCGTTCAATACGTGTCCCCGAGACTGGAGACCCAATCAAAGGGCCAGCAGCTCTGGACCCTCGGCAGCCCCACTGGAAGAGGTGGGCTCTGCTGAGGCAGGTCGGGGACCATAAAGACGCCTTAACGTGCAGGCAACCTCGCTGGCCAACACAGAAGGGCTGCACTGAAGGCTCCTGAAGCCTGTAGGGACATTGGGATGGAAGGGAAGTCCCACCATAGGCCTATTCATGGACAGGCCTCCAGATTTTCATTCCTGCAGCCCCGTCATTAGGGCATGAAGCCCCTCGCTCCAACAGCTCCCTGACCTGCTGCTGGGAGGCCGTCCAGATTGAGCCGGTGGCCTCAGGACACTGCAGAAGGCTGCTCCAAGGTCAGTAAGAGACCAATGGTGGCCTCTGTGGAGTGGGAAGTTGACCCTGTTCCCAGCCCGCCCCAGGAAAATCCTCCAGAGGTGGGAATGCATTGGGGTGCCGTCCCGATGCACCTCTCCCTATTTTCCCATACCCAACCCCTTCTCCATAGGGCCAGCAAAATCCAGCCCCTAGAGTCTGAGATAGCTAAGGTGACTCTTGTCTCAGTGAAGGCGTTGCCCCAAAGGTACCTGCTTCCTGCAGTCTTTTGCTTACAGGGGAAGGGCGTGCTCTCTTGTATAAAAAATGGAAGGGGCCTTAAGGAACCAGGTTCATTGGTACTTTCAGGTTTAGGCTTAATTTGAAATTAACTGGCAAACTGGATTCTCAAAATTGTCTGCCTTTTACATGGATGAGAATGGGCTGGCAGTGGGTCAGGAAGATGACTTGAATCAGGTATCATGATAATGTATCAGTGGCCTAAAACACAAATATATATTCACAGATTCCACCAAACAATGGAGATTGCCATTTTCACAGACTTTGTATAGTGGTTAACCTGTCCCCAAGACTGACCTTCAAAGCCTGGGCCTGTCCTCAAGAGGAAATGATGCAAATAATTCAGTTTTGCCTGAGGATAGAGAATGGCTCCTGGACCGGTGCCTTGGTAAACATTACAAAAACTGTATCGTGTTGCTTTGCTGAGGAATCAGACTGTAACTCTTCCTGAAAATTAGTTGTTTATTCCAAGTTCTGCATAGAAGTTTTCAAAGATCTAATTTGATCAGTTTGTCTGATTAGCCCTTTGTGCAGCTTCAGACTGCTGTATTTGAACAGATTCAATATTTCACCTCTAAATAACTATTCATACATAAATTTGTTGGTTGGTTTAGTCTTTTATGAAGAGTATCTGGTGCGACTGATGTTATCCAAATGATGTGAGATGGAGCGGAATTCCTACATACTATCTGGCAGCAATAAAAGAGTCTTTATTTGTCCAGAATTATACAGGATTATTTTGTGAGAGGGTGCAAACACTTACCCATGGAAGTGGACTTTTTGTGTTCGGCACAAGAAAAAAAGCAGATGGTGTGATCTTGAATTGTAATAATAATGCTCATATCTGTTTGGTTGGCATCCTTCCACCTATGAAAGATGATGGACACGCAGTAAACAATCCATTGAGCTGGGGTGTCTTTTCTTGGTGCACCTTTGCTGATGGTTGTGAAGGCCAATCCTTGAGAGGCAGGCTCTGCCACAAGTGCCGCACATGAAGCTGTGAGTTGTTGTTTTTGACATTGGTGTCTGTTGCCAAGCTGCTGTAGCAACTGGTCATCATGGTAGTGCACACCAGTCCACAGGATGTGTTGCCCTTTCCCTCTTTCACCAGCTAGTGACTCCAAGGTGCAATAGTCGATGTTTAGGGCCTTCATGTCATGGTTGCAAGCATCTTTGAAGTGGACCTTTGGGTGCCCCACTGGTCGTCTGGGCCCGGCTACCTCACCAGACAGAAGGTCCTTGGGTATGCGACTGTCTTCCATCCTGCGGACATGTCCAATCCACCGAAGCTGCCTCTGTTTGATTAGTGCCAACACACCTGGGAGCTGTGCCTTTGAGAGGACTGCCACATTTGTGATTTTGTCCTGCCAGGATATACCCATAATGTGCCGCAGACAGCGAAGATGGAAATTTTGAGCTTCTTTTCTGGTCGCCCATGTTTCACAGCCATACAGCAAGGTGCTGAGAACATAGGCCTTATAAACCATCAAATTGGTCCTAAGGAACAGCTTGGTGTATCTCGTGCATTTTGCAAGTTGGCCAAAGGAGGTAGCTTCTTTCCCTATGTGTGTATTGAGCTCTGCATCAAGGGACAGACTGTCTGTCACCATGGACCCAAGGTGGCAGAATTTGCTGACCACTTCCAGTGCGGTGTTATTTAGTGTGATCAGGGGTGGAGATGCAACACCTTGTACCAGGACCATGGTTTTATTGACGCTTATAGTCAAGGAGAACAAGATACAGGCATGAGAGAGACAGTCCATGAGTTTTTGTAGCTGAGTTTCCATGTGAGTGACAAGTGCATCATTATCAGTGTAGAGGAGTTCTCTGTTCAGGACAGGATGTGTTTTTGTCTTTGCTTTCAGCCTTGATAGATTATAGATTGCTCATATCTAATAGGCATCAGTAGAGAAATGAGAATCACATCTACGTTCAGGCTCTAGTTGTTAGTGAGTCTTACACAAAGGGGGACAAGGCAGCGGATAAAAGTTGCAACAGTTTCTTTCCACCAAGTTATTACAGTGAACAATTTGTTGATAATCCTACTTATAAATGGAACCCCATATAAAGAGGACTCATGGGATTTTTGTTTCAATATTGTATATACATTTGCTTGAAGTATACTGAAAATTGCAAGTTTTCTTTTGGTTTACAGGCGAGCCCGCTGTCATATATAATTGGCAACTGGCATATTGCTGAGTAATGCATTAGATTGCACATATTTTGCAAAGGTCATGAGAAAGAAATGTATGACACCCATTAAATATTAGACTACAGGATGAACTATTGATTAGTTCAATCCAAAAATAGGTGTATTAAGAACTACTGCCAATTCACATGAAAAGCTTATTTACTACTTTTTTTCCCAAATCTAAATTACTTCCTAAGTGAGAACTCAGGAGAAGGTTTAACTGCATCTTGCAATAAGTAACATATCACCTGAAGAGATGAATGCATCATCACCTCTAATGAGAATTGCTGCTGTGAAAAAGATGTCTGGAGTTTGGCAGGTGTGGTGTGTTAGGATAGTGCTTCTATATTTTTGTTAGATTTTTTTTGAGGACTCGTATTTTAGAATTATGGACATTGTTTTATTTGGATAAACTGAAAATGATTCCATGGATTTTTTTTCACTGGGATCATTGAAAGGACACTGAAAGGTCCTGTTTGAAAACATTTACTGCAAGTCACCCATCTTCAGATAAATACCCAGCAGGGGCTTTTTGACATAGGGGAGATATTTACAGAGAAGTGACAGGTCAAGAATTATAGGGGTCAGGAGGCTTGACTCTTGAGATATTGTTTTTGGGTTCGCTTTGGACAGTGTGTTGGGGTGTGAACTGTTTTGAAGGCAGTTGGAGAAAACCAGCCAAGAGAGCAGTCACCATCAGCACTCTCTTCCATATCTTTGAGAACTTCCAGAGAATCAAGTGTAAGAAATAAAGAAACTGATGCTGCATTTCTCCTGAAATGCCTGGCAGAAACCCCTGTTACAATTCTCCTGGAAAGCCTCCCAAACTGATCTCCAATGTCACTTGAAAAGAACTGTTCCAGAAAGATCCCAGTGACAGCCATCCACACGTATTTGGGATGCCAAACCAGAAAGGGACAATTGACATCTTTCCATATCTTTTCTTTTTTCTTCAAGAATTAGCAAGTATTTGGCCAAAGTATTCTCGAAAGAAAAAATCCCTATTTTTTCCCTGTTAACGTGTGTGTGTGTGTGTGTGTGTGTGTGTGTGTGTGTGTGTGTGAGTGAGCGGGTGATGGGCTAAGGGAAAAGGGAACTTTCATATTTCACTCTGTGTGTTAATACTTCGCTTCATTACTGGTTATGTCTTTTTTTTTAGAGATACAGCACTGAAACAGGCCCTTCAGCCCACCGAGTCTGTGCCGACCATCAACCACCCATTTATACTAATCCTACATTAATCCCATATTCCTACCACATCCCCACCTGTACCTATATTTCCCTACCACCTACCTATACTAGGGGCAATTTATAATGGCCAATTTACCTATCAACCTGCAAGTCTTTGGCATGTGGGAGGAAACCGGAGCACCCGGAGGAAACCCACGCAAACACAGGGAGAACTTGCAAACTCCACACAGGCAGTACCCAGAATCGAACCCGGGTCGCTGGAGCTGTGAGGCTGCGGTGCTAACCACTGCGCCACTGTGCCGTCTTGTTTTCTAATAAACTGATAATTTTGTTGTTTATTAAAGAAACATGGTTGGTGTATTTTATTCTGGGATAAAGAGTAGAGTCTATGATTTACTGCATCGGTAACTGGATAAACATTTAAATATATGTTGTGACCTGTGGAAAAGTGGAACAAGAAAAGACAGTACACTCCTCCCACCTCAGTTGTAACATATAATTGGCGGCTCTGTCTGGGATAACCCAACACTGATGATGTATAATTGTAAGTGGGGTAATAATGACTGAAAAAAAAGGAAAAGGGAAAACCAGGTTGCTTGTGCATTAGAGTAAAATTTACACTACCGGCATGTCTTTGTTAGTTGCTACGACATTTCTGGGGAAGGAGGATGTATCCCTGAATGATTTGAGAAAATTAACCAAGGTTAGACTAAAGGATTTGGCAGACCTGTTGGCATTACAGTTAAAACCAGGAGCTAAGAAAGCAGACATATTTGAAGTAATAGCACAGCAATTGGAAGAAGAAGGCAAACCAGATGGTAGTGCAGCTGAATTCCCTAAAATTCAGTTGCAGATGAAGCAGCTTGAGCTTGAGGAAAGGACAGAACAGAGAACATTTCAAAGGGAGCAAGCAGAGCGGTAGGAGAGAGAAAGGGCAAGAGAAAGAGACAAAAAGGAAAGAGAAAGGAAATACCAGATTAGAAGGCTGGAACTAGAGAAAAAAAGGATACCATTGACCCCGATGAAAATTCGGGTGAGGAAATACCTGTCGCCAACCCAAGACCCAGTGGACCACTCTTTAAATTTGTCCAAGCTTTCCCGAAATTTCAGGAGAGGGACATAGAGGCATTTTTCATTTCTTTTTAAAAGATAGCCAGACAGATGATGTGGCCGAAAGAAAGCAGGTTGATGGGCAGATCTCATGAAGTTTATGCCATGCTTTCTGAGGAGGCTTTTGCGGATTATGAGATGGCGAAAAAAGGCTATTCTCACTGCATATGAGCTGGTCCCTGAAGCGTACAGGCAGAAATTTCGGAACCTCTGGATACAGCCTGGGCAGACTTATATAGAATTTAAGAGGGTAAAGCAAATTAATTTTGATCATTGGATGTGGGCAATAAAGGTAAAGACCACGTATGAGAAGTAGGGAACCAATTCTCCTGGAAGAATTTAAAAATTCACTCCCTCCATTAGTAACAACCCATGTAGAGAACCAGAACACTTCAACAGCCAGACAGGCAGCGGAAATCGCAGATGATTACGAGGCTTGTTTATAAGCCCAAACCCTTGATGTCACCCCACAAACGCGAAAAAGATACAAGGTGGGAGGGTGAAAGGAAGGCAAGAAGCCGGGGACAAGAAGGGACAGCTGGGAATGCCCCAGGAGCTCCTCCTCAGGCCAGAAAGGAAGATGCTGAGGGTGGAAGTGAGGTCCGCAAGCCTAAGTGTTACCATTGCCAAAAGGTGGGACACCTCCATGCAGAATGCTGGAAGTTGCAGGGTAAAGCCATGGAACTTATTGGGGTACACAAGGCCAATGTACAGGAAGGGGCCCTGACCGAGAGTATGACAGATCAGGCGGTAGCTCTGTCTGCAGCTGTAAGGCCAAGTATAAAAACTGTGGTGAGTGCAGGGGTTGTGAATAAGATACCTAAGAGTTATAAGAAATTCTTGACAAAGGAAAAGTGACTCCTTATTTCTCAGGTGAGGCAGGTAAACATATCGTTATACTTAGGGATGCAGGAGTCACCCAAACTCTTTTGCAGGGGAAAGACATAGCTTTTTCATCAGAGAGTGCACTGAATGCCAAGGTGTTAGTGAATGGTATTAGCAGGGAGTATATACCTGTACCTTTGTTTCGGGTGTACATAGAGTGTGACCTAATGTCTGGAATGGTAACTAGGAGTTGTCCATAGTTCGCTAGTAGACGAAGTTGACTTTCTCCTGGGAAATGATTTGGCTGGTGCAAAGGTAGGAGCTTCTCCAGTAGTCATGGAAAGACCAAGTGAAGTCAAAGAGACAGAACAGTTGCAGGAAAAGGTTCCAGGACCTTGTGTAGTGACCTGAGCAATGGCTAAACAAGTTCCATTTTTGGAGGTAAAATTGGCACCACAGTCAGGTTGTCGAATATCTGAAACTTTCTTTGGGGATTTGGATAATCCGAAGGAAATGCTCAGCAAGTCCTCTCTGATCAAGGTTCAGCAAACCGATCCAGAGTTAAATAAAGTGGCACGATCAGCTCTAACTGAAGCTGAGGAAAAGGGAGTTCCAGAAAGCTACTATATTAAAATGGGATTCTGATGAGGAAGTGGAGACCTCCTCACAGACCTGCAGAAGAAGAATGGACGGTCGTCCACCAGATACTGGTACCGCCCAAGTATCGCCAGGAAATATTAAGGATAGTGCATGAAATTCTTATGGTGGGACATGTGGGGATCCGGAAGCCCCAATCACGTATAAATCAACATTTTTACTGGCTGGGTCTCTGCAAGAACGTGCTGTAGTTTTGTAAAACGTGCCATATGTGCCAGATTGTAGAAAAACCATAACACCTCTAATTCCCATACCAGTTTTTGGGAACCATTTAGTAGGGTGTTGGTAGAACGTGTAGGACCTTTACCAAAACAAAAGCAGGTGTTACGACCAGGTAGGAGGGATCTAGGTCTTTTTTTTTTCCCTTTCAGCCTTTGCCTGGTTTAACCGTAACAGGATTTAATTTTAAAATATCGTATTTTAGCTCCCTTGTTCACTGCTCCAATTGTAAGGCAAAGACACCAAACAGGTTTCCTTAGATTTAAACAAGAAAGGTAGAAGTTTATTTATCTTAAACTCTAATCCGGTTAATGACTACGAATATCCGACACGACCGTGCTAGCATGCACATGTGATAAACAGACAAACAAATAGAGACAGAAAATGTAGAAGGAATAAAGGGGAAAAGTTTGAGTTAATTTCTGGTAGTTATAGTGCTTTAAGTTCAATGTGAAGTTTTTGGTTGCTGGTAAGTCTTGCAATTCGTTAGGGCCCAGTTCACACTTCAACTTGTTCCAATGTAGGAGTCTTTTCTCTCTTGAGGTTTACATGTCTTCTGTGGGTCCGGTGGTTTGGGAGAAAGTGAGAGAGAGAGACAGCCAGGCGAGGGACTTCCTTGTTTTAGCTTCAGTTGCACACTCTTGTCTGAATTCAAACTGTCCTGTGGCTAGTTCAAAAAAACCTGGATCAGCCAGTTAGTCACGTGACCAGCTGGTTTAACCAGTCCTGGCTCTGTGGATTGTATCTTAGCAGTGCCTAGAATGCGCTTCCTTATACCTTCAATGTCTGGTAATCAAAATCCATTTGGGTTAATCGGAGCAGGGAATAGCCCTTTGTCTCCACAAGCAGTGTCTCTTAGTATGCAAATGTCCTTCCAGCCCAGTGTCTGGTGATCTTCAAACAAGTAATTTCTTCACTGTAGCAACAGTTTAAAATCAATGTTCATATGATAAAATTAAGATGCCTCATTCTTGGCAGGTGGGGGTCTGCATGAAAGCGGGACACCAATATATATTTACTATCATGGATATGGCTACTCGGGTACCAGTGGCTATTGCCTTGAGAACAATTTCTGCTAAGGTAGTGGTAGAGAAGTTAACCCAGTTCTTCACCAGATATGCATTACCGATTGAGATTCAATCAAATCAAGGTTCCAAATTTATAACTAAACATTTTCAGGAAGTTATGGGTAATTTGGGTATAACACAGGTAAAGTCTTCAGCATACCACCACAGACACAAGGGGCTTTAGAAAGGTACCATCAGACCCTCAAAACGGTGATCAGGACATATTGTCATCAATATCCCCGTGATTGTGATAGAAGGCTAGAATTTCTTTTGTTTGCCACTAGGGATTCACCTAATGAGTCTACTGGTTTTAGTCTTTTTGAATTAGTTTATGGACATGAGCTAACAGGTCCTCTAAAACTAATTAAAGAAAGGTTTTTAGAACAGAAGGATGAATCTTCTGTGTTAGATTTTGTATCCATGTTCCGGGAGTGGCTCACAAGAGCCTGTAAAGTGGCACAGAAACACCTTCAAGCTTCCCAAACAACCATGAAGGAATGGGTAGACAAGCTTACCAAGGCCCAAACATTTTAACCAGGGGATGAGATGCTAGTACACCTTGAACTGCTGAAAGCATGGTTCAGTGGTCCATTTAAATTGGTTAAAAGAATTGGGAAAGTAAATTATTTGACACCCAGATCGCTGGAAAAAGAATCGGCTGTGTCACATCAATAGGTTGAAACAATGTCATCGCCGGGAGGAGGATAAGCAAGAACAGGTCTGTCAGGTAGAATGGACAGCGAAGGATGAAAGAGATAGTGAGGCTGAGGCAGAAGAAGGCCTAGACAATTCTCAAATTGAACCTCCTACTATCCAGTTAGCTCATACTGAATTGTTAAGGAGATTGGACATTATGCTTCCCTATTTAGATGCAGAACAATGAGCAGACTTAACAAGGTTACTCATTACATTTAAAAGAGTCTGTAGGGACAAACCAGGATGTACAACCTTAGCCACATATGATGTGGATGTAGGGGAATCCTTTCCTATAAAACAGCATCCTTATCGCTTAAGTCCAGAGAAACAGGCCCAGCTTAAAGCAGAAATCCAATACATGCTGGAAAATCAACTAATTGAACCCAGACAAAGCAGCTAGAGTTTCCCAATGGTGTTAATGCCTAAATTTGATGGTTCAACTAGATTCTGCATAGACTACAGAAAGGTTAACGCAGTAACAAAGACAGACTCCGACACAATACCTTGCTTGTAAGACTGTATTGACAGTGTGGGCAGTGCCATGTTTCTTACAAGAATAGATTCGTGAAAGGGATACTGGCAGGTTCCTTTAACACCCAGAGCTAAAGAAATATCGGCCTTTGTCACACCAGATGGCTTTTCCAATGCCGAGTGATATCACCTGGGCTAAAAAATGCCCCAGCCACTTTCCAGAGACTAATGAACCAAGTGGTAGCCAGTGTTCCGAACTGGGTGATTTCCCTTGATGATGCGCTGGTTTACAGTGACACTTGGAAAGACCATTTGGAACAATTAGAAGCTCTGTTTAGAAAATTACAATTGGCTGATTTAGTGATAAACCTTGCCAAAAGTGAATTTGCAAACGTCAGAGTAACCTACCTCGGGCATGTAGTAGGACAAGACGAAGTATTGCCAAGAACAGTGAAAGTACAAGCATTGGTGGAGTTCCCCACGCCTAGGGCTAAGTGAGAAATCATGAGGTTCTTGAGGGTGTGTGGTTTCTACCATATGTTTTTTTACCAAATTTTAGTAGAGGAGCTGCTCCACTGACAGCTGCAAAAAAAGAAAACCAAGATAGTGTGGTCAGGGGAGTGCCAAGTATCTTTTGAAAGGCTGAAAGCCATTTTGATTAATGAACCAGTGTTGGTTGCTCCAAATTTCACTAATCCCTTCAAGGTAGCAATTGATATTAGTGACGTGGACGTCGGTGCAGTCCTGTTACAAGATGACGAATCAGGCATAGAAAGGTCAGATAAGGTCAATAAGCCCAGAATCCCTGGCCTTTTTACTATCTCTTAAGCATTTTGAGGTCTATGTCTGCTATGATTACAGAGAGGCACTGGTATATACTGATCATAACCCATATCCCCCTAGCCTTAGTGGAAAAATTCAAAAACCAGAATGCCAGACTATTGTGAAGAAGTTTACTATTGCAACCTTATCACTTAAAGATTATCTACGTTGCAGGAAAAAATAATGTAATTGTGGATGCTTTGTCTAGGATTTAACTCTGCTTTGAGTTATCTGAGTGCAAAGACGGTACAAAGCAGAACTGTATTAGCTACTGGTAAAGAGTGAATGAATGAGTGTGAAAATGTGTTTTGAAATATTTTTCATCTTCTGATTTTTCCCCACTCTTTGTAAGGAAACGCATTTGAAAATGGCATTTCATTCCTCCAAGGATGGAGGTGTTATGACAGTGCTTCTATATTTTTTGTTAGTTTTTTTTGAGGACTCATGTATTTTAGAATTATGGACATTGTTTTATTTGGGAAAACTGAAAAGGATTCCATGGATATTTTTTTTTCACTGGGGTCATTGAAAGGACACTGAGAGGTCTTGTTTAAAACATTTACTGGAAGTCACCTGTCTTCAGATAAATACCCATCAGGAGCTTTTTGACATGATGGAGATGTTTACAGAGAAGTGACAGGTCAAGATTTATTGGGGTCAGGAGGCTTGACTCTTGGGATATTGCTTTTGGTTTCACTTTTGACAGAGTGTTGGGGTGTGAACTGTTTTGAAGGCAGTTGGCGAAAACCAGCCATGAGAGCAGTCACCATCAGCACCCATCTCTTTGAGAACATCCTGAGAATCAAGTGTACAAAATAGAGAAACTGATGCTTCATTTCACCTGAAAAGCCTGGCAGAAACCCCTGTTGTTGCATTTCTCCTGGAAAACCTGCCAAATTGATCTTCAACGTTGCCTGAAAAGAACTGTTCTAGAAAGATCCCAGTGACAGCCATCCATGCATATTTGAGACGCCAAACCAGAAAGGAACAACTGACATCTTTCCATATCTTCTCTTTTTTCTTCAAATATTAACAAGTATTTGGCCAAAGTATTCTTTTTTGTCTTTTTTTGTAACAAAGCTCTAAAGAGAAAACATCTATTTATTTTGGTTAAGCGGTGTGTGTGTATATGTGTGTGAGGGGCTAAGCTAAAAGGGAACTTTCACATTTCACTCTCTATGTTAATGCTTTGCTTTGTTACTGATTATGTCTTGTTTTATAATAAACTGATAATTTTGTTGTTTACAGAAACCTGGTTAGTGTGTTTTGTTCTGGGATAAAGAGTAGAGTCTATGATTGACTGTATCGGTAAATGGGTAAACATTTATATATATGTTGTGACCTGTGGAAAAGTGGAACTAGAAAAGACAGTGCACTCTTCCCACCTCGGTCGTAACAAGTGCCTATTAAATTGTAGGAAGAAGAAGTCCTCTACAACAAGTCAGGCAAGTTATACTATAGTCACAGTACTGGTATAATGTTATGCTGCATTGATTGTTACTTTTTGCCCATATCCTCTTGAACTAATAGATGAATTGAAATATACATCTCTTTGTATGTGATTAATAGTTCCAGGAATGTAACAGTTACTGTGTGAATAATCTCATTCTCATATCCATTTTTATGGGAAGATTAAGCCTGGCATGCAATTGCTATGCAAATTTTCTAACTCATAACTATGGGCTGTCTTTCTTTTTGTTGATCTTCATATGATGTTTTGCAAAACCATTCATAGGGAAACCTTTACAACCTGATAAAAAAAAAGAGCAACTGTTGCCATGGCTGCAGCTGTGACTTTTTCCACAAGTAGACAGTCATCATGGGGCCAACATGAATTTATAAGCAGGATCTGTTGTAAATTGATAATTTATGAGGTCAGAGACTCAAATAAAGAGTTTTGTACATTTTTAAAGAATGCAGATTTGTTTCATTCATGAGGACACAGTTTACAAAGTGCATGCACATATACAAATACTTAATACATTCTATCTAGCATATATCCTGATATTGAACGAGGAACCTATCTGAAATACAATGGGACATGAAAGAAGGATGTGGATAAATAAGAAATAGTGGTGTATATAAAAATAAGACTGAGGTTTGATGATATGTTTTATTGTAAGATCAAGATCGGGTAGCTTTGAAGACATTCATAATTCATTAAACATGTCCTTTAGGCAAACGATAATTGAACTTTTACAATGTAAAAACAATATTGCATCACATAAAATTTCATTTCTTGCTTAATAAAATGTTGTCATTACTTTACTTTGGTTTTATAATACACAGTTGAATAATATATAGTACAGTTGTCTTGTTATTGGACAATGCCATACTTAGATTACCTTTAAACAATAGATACAAACTGTGCTGACAATTTGAAATATTTCCTTTCCTTCTTATAACAAATCCTTACAAAGTTGAACATCAGAAGGGCTTTTTTCAAGCCAGTGCATATTAGGAATTGAGTGTTCTATCACTCCTTCGACTGAGTCAATCTGGATATTTAAGAGGGAATTAGATAAATCACTGGAGAAGAAAAATATTAGAGGAAAAAACAACTTGCATCTATATATCACATTTAAATGGAATAAAGCGTTCCAAGGTGCTTCACAGCATTATACAGCAAAATGTGCCTCCAAGCCACATAGGAGATTTTTGGCCAAATTCACAAAGCTTGGCAAAAAGGTAGGGTTTAAGGAGCACCTTAAAGGCAGAAGGAGAGGTAGAAACATTTAGGCCGGGAATTCCAGAGCTTAGGGACTAGCTAGCTGAAAGCACAGCAACAATGTTGGCGCAATTAAAATTGGGGCGACCCAAGAGGCCAGCATTCGAGGAGAACAGATACCTCGGAGGGTTGTAATGCTGGAGGAGATGATAGAGATAGGGAGGGGTAAGGTCATGGAGGGATTTGAAAACAAAGATGAAAATTTTAAAATTGGGGCGTTGCTTAACCGGGAGCCAATGTAGGTCAATGAGCACAAGGGGATGGGTGAGCAGGATCTCATGCAAGGACATGGGCATTCCAGTTTTGGATGACCTCAAGTTTATGAAGGGTAGAATGTGGGAGATCAGCCAGTGGTGTGTTGGAATAGTCAAGTCTGGAGGTGACAAAGGCAAAGATAACAGTTTCAGCAGCAGATGAGATGAGGCAGACGTAGAGTCAGGCAATGTTATGGAGTTGGAACTAGGTGGTCCTAGTGATGGCACGGATATGATACAAGCTCATCTTGAGGTCAGGTATGACACCAAGGTTGCAAACAGTCTGGTTCAGCCTCAGACAGTTGCTAGGAAGAGAGATGGAGTCAGTGGCTTGGGAATGGAGTTTTACTGAGACCGAAGACAATGATTTTGGTCTTCCCTATATTTAATTAGAAGAAATTTTTGCTGATCCAGTACTGGATGTTGGATAAGCAATCTGACAATTTAGAGGCATTGGAGGAGTTGAGAGAAGTGGTGGTGACGTGTAGCTGGGTGTTGTCAGCACACAAGTGAAAACCGATGGTGTTTTTGGATGATGTCTCTGAGGGCAGCATGCAGATGAGAAATAGGAGGGGGCCAAGGGTAGATCCTTGGGGGATACCAGAGGTGCAGGAGCAGGAAGAGAAGCCATTGCAAGTGATTCTCTAGCTACGAATAGGTAGATAAGAATTGAACCAGGTGAGGACAGTCCCACCCAGCTGGGCGACAGTGGAATGGTGTTGGACGAGGATAGGGTAGTCAACACTGTCAAAAGCTGCAGACAGGTTGAGGAGGGATAGTTTATGTTTGTCACAGTCACATAGCATGTCATTTGTGACTCTGACAAGAGTTGTTTTGTTAGTGTGGCAGGGGTGGAAACCTGATTGGAAGCATTCAGTCATGGAGTTCTGGGAAAATTGGGCATGGATTTGGGAAGCAACAACACATTACAGGACTCTGAAGAGGAAAGGAGAGCTGGAGATGGGATGGTGGTTTGCAATGACAGAAGGGTCAAGGGTTGTTCTTTTGTAGAGGGCATGATGCTGATAGATTTGAAGGACAGTTTCTGAAGAAAGGGAATCGTTAGCAATATTAGCTAACGTGGGAACCAGGAAGAGAAGATAGGTGGTCAGCGGTTTAGTGGGAAATGGGTGAAGGGAACAAGAGGTGGGTCTCGTGGACAAGATGAGCTTGGTGAAGTCATGAGGGGAGTTAGGAGAGAAACTAGAGAATGAAGTGAGTTCAGGGTTAAGGCAGGGTGAAATTTAGAGGAAATTTGGTCCAATGGGCTTGGGGAAGGGAGGGAAGTAGTACAGGCAGTTGATTGGATGGTCTCAATCTCAGGGACTAAGGGCCAGATTTTGTAGCACAGATGCCGGTCCTAGCACGTTGAGGGCAGGTGCGGATGGGCACACGCAATCCAGTGGCAGCAGGCCAATTAACGGCCTTGAGACGTGGGGCCCAACTAATTGTGTGGTCGGAATTGGGCTTGGAGGCGGAGAGGCCAGTGTCAGCTGATGCCTTGGCAGGTGCTGGAGCCATTTTTAAAGGACTGTCAGCCCTGCACTTAATCTTGCTGTCTGCAGGCATAAGAGAAGAAGAGGTCATAGAAGCTGTAGAGAGATGGTACAGAGCTGACCCCGGGCGGCCCCATGCTTCACTGATGCCTCCCTCCAGTTGATCATACAGGCTGCCAGGGAGAGGAGGTACATTCTATTCCCGAGGGATGGGAGGAGGAGACCTAGAAACTTCACCAAACAGGCCTGGCTGCAGATAATGGAGGAGGTCAGCAGCTGTGGGGTCATCCCAAGGACATGAATAAAGAGCTGCAGCGGCTCAATAACCGCATTCAGGCAGAGAAAGTGAGTACCTCAATGCCTTCACTTCTTGGACCTCGCATCTGGAAAAGCAGGCAGTTGTGTTGGGTGGAGAGGGTGTACCTACCCAGATGTGGGCAAATGGTCAGGGAATACATGCAAACTGACAGTGTCATGGCGCAGGTCCTAGCGAGGTCCCTGGAAAGGGGCCGCATACAGGAGGCATCTGTGTGCCCCTGTTAATGGCAGCTGGACTACCACCAGCCTATGTTTTGGATTGATCTCACTGGATGACCCACAGTTTCCTTCCCTTGTCTGCAGGAGAAGATTGACACAATCTCAGAGAATGGACCAAGGCTGGTGGTGGGCTGCCAATTGTTCATGTCTTGACCCTGATGGAGGAGAAGGCCATGGAGCTGACATTGCCACAGGATGGATGGAGTGTTGTGGGCGGAGACACAGGGCACCTTCCCAAGGTAGTGAGTAAGGTCATTGTGTGGCACAAGGGTGCATCAGCAGCTATGGAGCCATGCTGCTCATCAGGCATCTGGTGCCTACAGGGATCTCTGACATGGGGGTTTGTGCTGTGTCAGGAGGGGAGGCCCTTGACACTTAAATGTCTCTGTTCTCTCATGCAGGTCAGGTGATGCCAACTCCAAGAGCCTACGAGACTGTGGGAAAGCCTGCCACATCTGAGAGGGAGAATGGCACCTTAAAGTGTCCATCGTCATCTCAAAGCCCTACACCCTCCACCAGCACGGATAGAATCATAGAGTCACAGAGTCCTTTATGGTACAGAAGGAGGTCTAACGGCCCATAGAGTCCATGTCGACTCTCCACGGAGCTATCCAATCAGTCCCACTCCCCTGCTCGATCCCTGTAGCCCTGCAAGTTTATTTCCTTCAAGTAGCCATCCAATTTCATTTTGAAGTCATTGATTGTCCTCACCATCCTCATGGGCAGTGAGTTCCAGGTCATTACCATTTGCTGCGTAAAAAAAGTTCTTCCTCACATTCCCTGGCATCTCTTGCCCAAAACCTTTAATCTGTATCCCCTAGTCCTTGTGCCATTAATTAATGGGAACAGCTTTACCTTGTCTAACTTATCTAAACCTGCCATCATCTTGTCCACCTCTATTAAATCTCCCCTCAATCTCCTGAGGAGACCAAAATGGCTTCTCCAACCTAATATTGTAACTAAAATCCTCCATCCCTGGAACTATTCTGGAAAATCTCCTCTGCACCCTCTCAAGGACCCTCACATCCTTCCTAAAGTGTGGTGACCAGAACTGGATGCAATACTCCAGTTGGGGCCTAAGCAGAGCTTCATAAAGGTTCAGCATAACTTCTCCACTTTTGACTCTATGCCTCTATTTATGAAGCCCAAGATCCCACATGCTTTACCAACCACTCTCTCAATATGTCCTGCCACCTCTAAAGATCGATGCACATGCACCTCTAGGTTCTGCTGTTCCTGCACACTCTTTAGAACTGTGCTATTAAGTATATATTGCCTCTCCCTAGTCCTTCTGCCAAAATGCATCACCTCACACTTGTCAGTATTAAATTCCATCTGCCACCTATCTGCCCATTCTGCTTGCCTATCTATTTCCTGTTGCAGGCGGTTCATATGGTCCTCACTGTTTGCCACACCTCCAAGTTTGGTGTCATCAGAAAATTTTGAGATTCTGCTCTGTCTTACAAGATCCAAGTCCTTCATATGTAGCAAAAAAAGCAGTGGTCTCAGCACTGACTCTTGGGGAACACCACTGTCTACTATCCTACAGTCTGAAAAACAACCATTTACTACAACTCTGTCAGCATCTGTGGAGAGAGAAGCAGAGTTAACGTTTCAGGTCAGTGACTCTTCATCAGTTCTGATGAAGGGTCACTGACCTGAAACGTTAATTCTGCTTTTCTTTACACAAATGCTGCCAGAGTTGCTGAATATTTCCAGCATTTTTTGTTTTTATTTCAGATTTCCAGCATCTGCAGTATTTTGCTTTTATTTTAATTTACTACAACTCCCTGTTTTCTGTCCTTAAGCCAATTTTTTTATCCAGTTGGACACTGACCCGCGTATTCCATGAGCCTCAACTTTGTTAACCAGACTTTTATGTGGTACCTGATCAAATGCTTTCTTAAAACCAACATAAACAACATCCACTGCATTTCCTTCATCAACCTTCTCTGTTACTTCATCAAAAAATTCAATTAGATTAGTCAAGCATGATCTGCCTTTTACAAATCCATGTTGGCTCTCCTTAATTAACTCAAACCTCTCCAAGTGTCTGTTGATTTCTTCCCTAATTATTGTTTCTAAAATCTTACCCACCACTGATGTTATACTAACAGGCCTGCAGTTGCTAGGGCTGTCCTTACACCTTTTCTTGGATCTGGGTGTCACATTTGCCACTCTCCAATCCTTTGGCACCTCCCCATATCCATGGAAGATTAGAAGATTATGGCAAGCCCTTCCACTACTTCCATCCCCAATTTCTTTAGCAACCTGGGATGCAAGACATCCGTACCAGGTGATTTATTTACCTTAAGCATAGCCAGTCTTTTAGTACCTCCCCCACCTCTCAATTTTTACCCTATCCATTGCCTCTACATTCTCTGCTTCTATCGATATTTTGTCAGATTGCACTTCCTTAGTAAACACTGATATAATGTACTTTTTAAGTGTATTAGCCTTGCCCTGCACTCTAAGCATATATTACCTTCTTTGTCTCTAATAGGCCCCACTGCACCTCTCACTACCCAGTTACCATTTATATGGCATCATAGGTCATTGTGGTGCTGAGGCAGGTGCCTGGCCCTCCCTCCCACTCTGCTGCACCTCCACTTCCATGGGGTCCCTGAAGCCTGGATGAATGAGGCCCATGATAAGTGGCTTCTTCCTAAAATACAAGTCCTTCACTGCAATCAGCCCCCATCATTCCCCCCATTTGTCAGCTCTGATGAGGTGACATGCCCGTTGCCCCCCTTGCACTGGCCTCCCCATAGTTGTGGAACCTTTACCCTCACTCCTCACATAAGGCCTGATGCCCTCCCTTCTCCACCCTGCCTGGCAGTCGATAGTTCCTCTCCTGATGGCTTCCCCTTGCAGCCAGCAATGATCTCCCACCTCCATGTCGCCTCATTGAAGGAGGCGAGCCTCTGAAGCCCCATGAATCCCATGCGCTGTTTATAAAATCCAATCCCAAGAATAAAATCGCTGTCAATAGGCCTCTTAACAATATTAGTTCCCTGCTCACTGTGTCACCATCTGAACTCTGCCCTCCATCTTTGCCGCCATAGGTAAAATCGGGATGGGACATCACAACGTCAGACGTCGGGCTTCCCATCCGATGTGTCCCATCCTGATTTTATGTAGGACCTCGCCTCCATTCCTGTCCCCATGGTCCACCCTAAGAAATCCATGACCTTGTTGGCAATGAGGGCGGAGGAGACAGGGGAAAGGGATTTAAGAAGATAGTTTGCAAAAGAGCGAAGAAACCAGGGTTATCTTTGCATTCCAGCAAGATCCTGGAATAGAAAGCAATTTTGGCAGGTGAGAGTAGGACCTGATATAGAAACAAGGAGAACAGGGGATTAGACTTAGTGCAGACCATTTCAATGGGAGAGCTAGCAACGGCAAAAGTCTAATGTATCAAATTACTTTCCACTGTTTCAAAATAGATACAATTCTGAAAGTGGGGCTAGGCCCTACTTTTAGTTTATTCCTCTCCTTCCCCCCTCCCATTCAAGCTCGTCTGCACTACTTTCTGAGCATATGCCTTTTCAAGAAGAATAATTTCACTGGTAAGTTCCTTACACACTTTGTAAGATTGAAGCAATGCTCAAAGTGGTGGTAATAATAAGCAAGATGTTCACTATGCTTTCTACCAGCCTTTAACACCTTACTCCCAGAGGAAAATACAGCTTTGGATTACCTCAAATTTACAGTATATATAAACAAGCATGCTTTCTGAAACTGTCTGACCTCACAAATAATTTGAACATCTAAAGAGCTGAATGCTATGATCATATAAATGCTGATCTGTGGAAAATTTCACTGCATAAATTTAAAAGATTAACATCTATTTGGAACACTAACTGTAGCAAGAAACTATATCTGCACATTTTCTGCTTAGTTTTCAACACCTTTTGGCAGACTCAATTAAGTGATCAGACTTGTCATTTTGATGAACAGCACACTAAAAGAAGTTTAAAAAAATTGCTGAGCATTTGAGTGCCTTAGGATTGCAGAATTCCTACTTTACTCTGTGGTGCACAATGTTATCAATTGCTAACAGAATGACGTTCAGTAAGACAATGCTTCTTGTCAAACTACAATCTGTTCTCTCATTCTTTGCTTATTTATGCTACACAATGGTAAATTAGAACAATTTGCGACAAAAGACTTGCATAATACCAAATTCCAGCTTTAATTAAATAAACATTGCACCCTATCAACAGTATACAATAAACCAGCTTATGGCACGACAGACTGATTTCTTTGTAAAGCCGGTATAATCAGTGAAAAGTAATGGGCTGCAAACATATAAGATTTGCTTTGATAGGATAGTAAAATTTTATCTCAACACAGTATAATGAATCTTACCTTGAAGCATGGACTAATTGGTATGATAGTGTGAGATTTTCTTGTGTGACAGCATGGAATAGACATGGAAGCAAGTGCTCCAGTGTTCATTACACAAAAAATGTAAAAGCTTATAACTGCTAGATTAGGCAACATGGCTAATTTTCCAAATGTGTGCTCCTGCAAGAAGCTTTGTGCGCTGAACCCCATATCAGGAGCTCATGGGTGTGCTCCCTGTAATTTTCTGTCTTCTTCTTCTTTGGCCTCGTTGTCTTGAGAGACAATGGTTAAGCACCTGGAGGTGGTCAGTGGTTTGTGAAGCAATGCCTGGAATGGCTATAAAGGCCAATTCTGGAGTGACAGACTCTTCCACAGGTGCTGCAGATAAAATTGGTTGTCGGGGCTGTTACAGTTATCTCTCCCCTTGCGCTTCTGTCTTTTTTTCCTGCCAACTGCTAAGTCTCTTCGACTCGCCACACTTTAGCCCTGCCTTTATGGCTGCCCGCCAGCTCTGGCGATCACTGGCAACTGACTGCCATGACTTGTGATCAATGTCACAGGACTTCATGTCGCGTTTGCAGACATCTTTAATGCAGAGACATGGACGGCCGGTCGGTCTGATACCAGTGGCGAGCTCGCTGTACAATGTGTCCTTGGGGATCCTGCCATCTTCCATGCGGCTCACATGGCCAAGCCATCTGAAGTACCGCTGGCTCAGTAGGGTGTATATGCTGGGGATGTTGGCCGCCTCGAGGGCTTCTGTGTTGGAGATATGGTCCTGCCACCTGATGCCAAGGATTCTCCGGAGGCAGCGAGGCCTGGACAACGTATGTCAGCCAAGAGCAACGTCTCAATTCATTCCATCCTCGCTGCCATAGAGCAATTTTCTGTACATTCATTGTAATAGATGAAAAATTGTGGGCAACCATTCTGCAATTTTCCAATGCACTCCTGGTGAGCAAAAATGTGCATTTGAAAATAGACCCTTAAATATCCAGTGCTTTCAATGGAATTAAAAATCAGGAGAGATGTATAATGGGCAGCTGATTTGATATTAGCCATTTTTCCTACTGCCAAAGTCAAAATTATCCTCAATATCGAGGAAAGAGGGCCCTTTTTAAAAAAAAAACTAAAAAGTAATTTAGCAAAGTTAACTGCACTTTAATTTTATGCATCTCTAAAGTGAAAACTTATTTACATATCTGTGAAAAGTTGTATACTGCTCAAAATATTTTCTTGTGGTTATCATTTTATATCCTGTGCCATTTATGTCTTCATTCAGGCTGTCATCTAATTAAAGAACTAATAACGTTACAGTTTCTGAAAGTTGTGTAATAAAAAGGAAATAGGCAACAAGTCGATAAGCGTTTAAAAAGGAAAATTACTAATTAATGTAAATCATTACCAGAAACCTTGCTTTTTATTTCATTAATATCTTCATGTGGATGTGCTTTGAACTGTGCCAGCTGAAACATAACATATTTCTGCATCAAAATACCTTAAAAACTTTCCTTAAATATTCATTAGATTACCACAATAACAAAATATAATGCCAATAGATTGGTTATTTATAGCAAACATCCAAAGATACAAGAAAACGATTGTAAAAGACAATCATTACAAACTACAAAAGCAAAATATTGCAGACGCTGGAAATCTGAAAAAGAAATAGAAAATGCTGGAAATACTTTGTGGGTCTGGTAGCGTCTGTGGAGAGAGGATTGGACTTAACGTTTCAGGACGTGAAAAGTCACAGACCTGAAACTTTGGACAGAATTTTCTGCCACCCCAAACAGCGGGATGGTGGCCGAGGGAGGGAGGGTGGGGGGGTGAGGTGTTTGCCGTAAAATGGAGCAGGAGGCTCCGGGAGCCCTTCCCGACCTGCCTCCGTCTCCGCCGTCACTTTATGCATGGCAGTGGCGGCAAAAAACAGCCCACCTGCCCCAGGCCAATCAAGGCCATTAAGTTGCCACTTAACGACCACGTAAGGGCCCTCGCCCGCCTTCACGGGGATTTTACCCATGGCTGGTCAGGCAGCTGAGGACTGAGAGAAGCCACCTGACAAAACCAGGTGGCTCGCATCCAGTCTGGAGTGGGGTATTCATGATTGGACACCCTGTACCCAATGAAGGGCCACCCCTGCTACCCCAACCATCCCCAACACGTCGCCCTTTCCCCCCAATCGACCACCCTTGCCATGCCGTCTGATTACCCCCACAAGGCAACCAAAACTTACCTTTGCTCCAGGCTCCCCAACATCTTTTCTTGATGCCTTGCTGTAGTCCCAGCAGTGGCCACTGCTACCGGTGCCGCTGCTGGGACTATGAGCTGCCGGCCTGTAGATTGGCCGGCAGCTCTATTCGGCGAGACTTACTACCTCAAGTGGGTGGAAGTTGTGCCTCACACCAATTGAAGCCCGGCAACTTGCAAAATATGGGTCAGATCCCCAGGTGAGGCAGTAGCAGGTTCACCACCGACTTTTCAGTCAGTGGCCAGCTTCTGTCCGCCTAGGGTAAACTCTGTTTCTCACTCCACAGATGTTGCCAGACCTGCTGATTATTTCCAGCATTTTGTGTTTTTATTTCATTTCAAACCATTAAGTTTATCCAAATTTAGAATGCTTTAAAATCTAATTATAAGTGAATCATGGCACTTGTACTGTGAAAGCTTTCAAAATTTAGAAAATGACAGATTGGGCTATGTTCAGATCCATCTTATAATTACTGGCTTAATTAGAATTGCTACGATAGAATTAGCATCACTAACTGCTGTGTTAAACCCTTAGTGAAAAATGCAGTGTGGTTGTGATATCCCCAAATATTACTGCTTCCAAGTTATCATTTTTAACTGAGCAGTAAGTGAACAGTAACATGACCCCATATTCAAAGATCCTCACTTTCTTTTGCATTAATACAAAAATTAAGGGGTTTATCAGTGAATGAATCTAAATTTAAAATTTAATCTATATTCTAACCATATCCTTTAAGGTTTAAAACCCAGCTGCAATGAATTAAAACATGAAAATTCAATCGCAAACACCATTATATGTGATCTGCCAATAATGGACTGTTGGCAAATTGTAATGATTTATCAACATGCTGCACCACTGAATGACATTGCCCCTCCAATTCCCACATAGGGGCTCAATTTCCACTAGTAGTTCACTGGTTAACATGTTTATATAAAATTTAAATAGACAGAATATTGGGCCTACTCCCATATACATTCAATGCATAATGTTATGACCAGGTGAGGCAGGGGTCAAGGGTTCCCCTCTCAGCCTTTTCTTGGTTTGGCCGTAACAGGGTTTAATTTTTGAAACACTGTACTTTTAGCTTCCCCTCAGCGAGTTCTTGCTCACTGCTCTCTAATTGTGGCAGCAAAGAAATCAACCAGACAGGATTTCTCAGATTTAAACAAGAAAGGTATAAGTTTATTAACCTTAAAACTCTAATTCAGTTAAAACTACTAAAAATACGGGACGCGACGATGCTAGTATGCATATGCGATAAACATACATGCAAATAGAGACAGAAAAGGAGAAAGAATCAAAGGTGAAAAGTTTGAAGCAGTAGATGGAATTTAGTTACTGGTTCTGTATGGGATATAAAGACTTTGATTGAAGTTAAGTCTTGCAGTTCTCATTGGGGCCCAGTGCACACTTTCAAACTTGTTTTGCTGGTTTTCTGCCTTGAGACTTGAGTTACTTCCGTGGGTCCCTGGAACTTTGCGTCAGAGAGAGAGGTGCTCTCTTCTTGAAGTTCACTTGCAGTCTCTTCCAAAACTGTTCTGTGTCAGGCTCAATTCAAAAATCCCTAGGTTGGCCAGCAGGTTAGTCATGTGACTAGCTTCTTGTTTAGAGCATCCTCGCTGTGAGATTTGTGGATTTCTTTAAGCTTACCAGACATTCTCAGTGGAGGCAGGCAGGGGTGGAATGCTGGCTCAATGACTCTCAATGTCTCTTGATTGTCACTATTGTCAACAATCCATCTGGCTAATTGAATCAGGGAATATTTCCATTGTCTTCTTCATGGAACTGTCTTTTAGAATGCAAATGTGCAGCCATGTTTTCAGCCACTGTTGTCTTTTTAAACAAGTTATTTCAAGTGCAGTAACAGTTGAAAAATAATGCTCCATATGACAAAATTAATATGTCTCATTTTGGCAGGTGTGGTTTCCGTCACACCTTCACATCCAATGGACTCAAATGCGCTATTAGGAGAGCATTTCATTATGAAAATAGAAAGAAGAGAAAGTACAGGAAAACACACCTGTATTTCTCTCATTCATTCAGAAATCCTAAAAATTGTTACAGGCTCTCTTTCCTTTGTAGCAGTGCTACTTTAAACTGCGCCTTTTCCCTTGGTGGGTCTGAGATAGTTATGTATAGCCCAAAGGGGTTTGATGTTTCTTCACTATCAGCCTGCAATACATTAGGAATGGGCATCCCAATAAACATGTGATTTTTGGGGAGGTTTGCAGTTTGCACATTTGCATGACTGCCGAAAGTGCCTTTGTTCCTGTTGAGGTCTGCAAGGGGAGGGCTAGATTTAGTTCTCCCTGGTTTGGAGTTCTGCTCATGAGAGTTGGCAGTGGGTCGATCCAGTCTGATCTCTCTTTCAGTGCTTTGATGAGTCATGCAAGGGCTTTTCACTTTAGGTTGGTTCCCTTTTCTCCTGACTGTGGGTGGATTCTTTGCTAATCTTCCCTTTGTCCTCTGGTGCACTCCTGCTTGCAGGTATTTGTCCAGATTCCACTGCATTCCTCTGCGGCACTTCGACTAGGTGAGGCATCACCCTCACAGTTTCTCTGCTCTCTTGAGGACTCTCTTTGTCCATGCAGGTTTCTGTAAATGCTGTTAGCAATTCTGGTGGGGTGCTTCTAGTGTCTGAAATTACATAGGAGGATGTGGGATCTAACCTTTCAAACATTTTGGGTTTGGCTGACCAGACAGTAGGGGTTTTCAATTGGGAATCCTCTCAGATTTCCTTTAACCTGTCCTCTTTGTCCCTTTTTCCCCTTTCCTCTCTAACTTTTTGCCAGCTCTGTGCCTGTCTGTCCCCTTTTGTTCTCAGCAGGGGTCCCTTACAATTCACGAGCCCTCTGCTGGAGGATTTCCCAAAAGCCAATACAGGACTTAGGGGTGGAGATTTCACTGTAGGTTGGGGTTTCCTCTCAACCTGGCACATGTGGCAATTCCTACAGTACTCCACCACATCTATGTGGAGTTTTGGCCAGTCAAACCGCTGTCTTATGCAGACTTTGGTTTTTCATACACTGACAGGTATAGCCACTGTGATCTCACAGGCCATTTTTAATATTTCTCTCCGGTACCTATGCAGTACCACTAACTGGTGAACCACTGTCCAGTCCTTGCTCTCAGTTCTGTGAGGAGAACTCCACTTCCTCATCAATGCACCCAATATAAAGGTTCAGGTGTACACTGCTATCCAATACCATTTACCACCATTCTGGCATTTACTGCACTCTCTGGGGGAAAGGTCAGGCCTTTTCCCAATAAAAGGGATCTAGTGGCCCCTGTGTCCCTGAGGATTACTATGGGCTTGCTTGCCCTATTCAAGGGGTATGGAGTTACTCTCCCTTCAGACACAAAATCCTGATAACCTTCAGGAATCCTATTAATTGTTTCTGCACGCAGCAGAATGCTTTCTACTGCTGCAGTTAAAGCCACAGCTTGTTCTGCTGTGCTTTCCATCAGGGTCCTTTCTCCTGCACTGAGCGGGTATGCCCTCATTAACCCTACAGGCTTTCCCCGTAGTTCCCAGCAGTCAGCCTTGTTACAATGGAAGCACACGGGTGTCCAGGTCTCCTAATTACAGCACCTTCCTTTTTGGCTGGAGGAGAGCCCTCTGTGTCTCCAGCTTTTCTTTCTCTCCCAGGATTGCTTGGGCTCCTATCACTTTCCCACGCTTTGTCCTTTTCGGATTTGTGGGGGTAACTAGGAAAGGTTTTCCCCTGGGGAGCCAACTTGTATATTAGAGCAAACTCATTAGCCAAAACTGCGGCTTGCCTTGCCCTATGATTTTTTAGTTCCTCCACATGAGTCTTTATGGAGAGGAGGAGAGAGTTTAAAATTCTAGCAAAATTACCTCGCCGAGGTTTTCATAGCTGGGCTGCACTTTAACAGCCCTCAACCACGGGTCAAAAGCCAGCTGCTTACTTCTCTCAAACTCCAAGTAAGTTTGATTAGCTTGCTTCTTAAGGGTTCAACACTTCTTGCGGTAGGCTTCCGGTACTAGCTCATATGCCCCAAGGATAGCATTTTTTGTCAGTTCATAATTTTATGAACTCTCATCTGGCAACAGGGAATAAACCTCATGGGCTTTTCCTGTTAGCTTACTTTGCAACAGAAGAGTCCAAATCTCAGACGGCCACTTTAACTGCCTTACCAGTTTCTCAAAAGATAGAAAAAATGCTTCCATGTCTCCCTCATTGAACTTGGAATCAATTGGGAAAATTTTAACAATTCCATACACAGTCCTGAATTACTATTCTCCATATTGGCCATGCTTTCACTGGGATTACTCTGTAATCCCCAGTTAATTCAAGCCACCTCAGCTCTCTTTCTTCCTGTTCCTTCTGGAAATTTCTTTCTCTTCCTCTTTTTCTTTTTCTTTCTCCTTTTCTCTCTCTCTTTTCCTGTCTTCTAATTCAAGTTTTCTCTGTTCCAATTGTATCTTTGCTAGCAATACCCTGTCGGAGTCTATTTCTAACCCTGTCTCTGCTTCTTCAGATTTGAGGGAAAAATGGTTGGCCACTAGTCTTAGGAGTTCTGATTTCCTAGTCTTGATATGGAAAGTGATCCCGCACTGCTCAGCCATATTCCTCAACTCTTCCATAGACAGTGCCTTTAACTTATCCCAAGTTACTTCATCCTGGCTTGGGGAGTTACTGGCTTCAGTCGCAAATGTGTTAGCAGACACAACCACAAGAAAATCTGTATTGAAGTATTTTCTCTTTTGATTAGATCAATTTGATTTCCCACTTCCAATTTCTCGTTTGTCTGTGGGTCCAATCCAGGACGCTATCCCCCAAATTCTGTTACGACCATGTGAGGAAGGGGTCAAGGGCTCCCTGGTTTGGCCGTAACAGGGTTTAATTTTTAAAACACTGTTTTTAGCTTCCCCTCAGTGAGTTCTTGCTCATTGCTGTCTCATTGTAATTGCAAAGAGATCAGACAGGTTTTCTCCGATTTAAACAAGAAAGGCATAAGTTTATTAACCTTAAACTCTAATTCAATTTGCCTAGCAATGCAGAACTGGGCATCCATGAGGCGCTGTAGGCCATCAGCAGCAGCAGAATTGTACTCAACCACAATCTGTAACCTCATGGCCCGGCATATTCCCCACTCTGCTGTTACCATCAAGCCAGGAGACCAACCCTGGTTCAATGAAGAGTGCAGGAGGGCATGCAAGGAGCAGCACCAGGCATACCTCAAAATGAGGTGTCAACCTGGTGAAGCTACAACCCAGGACTACTTGCATGCCAAACAGCATAAGCAGCATGCAATAGACAGAGCGAAGCGATCCCATAACCAACGGATCAGATCTAAGCTCTGCAGTCCTGCCACATCCAGTCGTGAATGGTGGTGGACAATTATACAACTAACTGGAGGAGGTGGCTCCACAAATATCCATACCCTCAATGATGGGGGAACCCAGCACATCAGTGCAAAAGACAAGGCAGAAGCATTTGTGACAATCTTCAGCCAGAAGTGCCAAGTTGATGATCCATCTCGTACCCCTCCTGAAGTCCCCAGCATTACAGATGCCAGACTTCAGCCAATTCGATTCACTCCGCGTGATATCAAAATATGACTGAAGGCACTGGATACTGCAAAGGCTATGCGTCCTGACAATATTCCGGCAATAGTACTGAAGACCTGTGCTCCAGAACTTGCCGCACCCCTAGCCAAGCTGTTCCAGTATAGCTAGAACACTGGCATCTATCCGGCAATGTGGAAAATTGCCCAGGTATGTCCTGTACACAAAAAGCAGGACAAGTCCAACCCAGCCAATTACCGCCCCATCAGTCTACTCTCAATCATCAGCAAAGTGATGGAAGGTGTCAGCAACAGTGCCATCAAGCACCACTTGCTTAGCAATAACTGCTCAGTGATACCCAGTTTGGGTTCCGACAGGACCACTCAGCACCTGACCTCATTACAGCCTTGGTTCAAACATGGACAAAAGAGCTGAACTCAAGAGGTGAGGTGAGAGTGACTGCCCTTGACATCAAGGCAGCATTTGACCAAGTATGGCATCAAGGAGCCCTAGCAAAACTGGAGTCAATGGGAATCAGGGGGAAAACTCTCTGCTGGTTGGAGTCATACCTAGCGCAAAGGAAGATGGCTGTGGTTGTTGGAGGTCAATCATCTCAGCGCCAGGACATCACTGCAGGAGTTCCTCAGGGTAATGTCCAAGGCCCAACCATCTTCAGCTGCTTCATCAATGACCTTCCTTCAATCATAAGGTCAGAAGTGGGGATGTTCGCTGATGATTGCACAACATTCAGCACCATTCGCGACTCCACAAATACTGAAGCAGTCCGTCTGGAAATGCAGCAAGACTTGTCAATATCCAGGCTTGGGCTGATAAGTGGCAAGTAACATTTGAGCCACACAAGAGCAGGCAATGACCATCTCCAACAAGAGAGAATCTAACCATCTCCCCTTGACATTCAATGGTATTACCATCACTGAATCCCCCACTATCAACATCCTATGGGCTACCATTGACCAGAAACTGAATATAAATACCATGGCTACAAGAGCAGGTCCGAGGCTAGGAATCCTGTGGCAAGTAACTCATCACCTGACTCCCCAAAGCCTGTCCACCATCTACAAGGCACAAGACAGGAGTGTGATGGAATACTCTCCACCTAACAGGATGGGTGCAGCTCCAACAACACTCAAGAAGCTCGACACCATCCAGGACAAAGCAGCTCGCATGATTGGCACACTATCCACAAACATTCACTCCCTCCACTACCGACGCATCTACAAGATGCACTGCAGCAATGCACCAAGGCTCCTTAGACAACACCTTCCAAGCCAATTACCTCTACCACCTCGAAGGACAAGAGCAGCAGATGCATGGGAACATCACCACCTGCAAAATCCCGTCCAAGTCACACACCATCCTGACTTGGAACAATATTGCCATTCCTTCACTGTCGCTGGGTCAAAATCCTGGAACTCCTTTCCTAACAGCACTGTGGGTGTACCTACCTCACATGGACTGCAGCGGTTCAAGAAGGCAGCTCACCACCACCTTCTCAAGGGCAATTGGGGATGGGCAATAAATGCTGGCATAGCCAGTGATGCCCACTTCCCATGAATGAATTTTTTTAAAAAGTTAAAACTACTAAAAATACGTAATGTGACCATGCTAGCATGCATACACGATAAACACACATGCAAATAGAGAATAGGAGAAAGAATCAAAGGGGAAAAGTTTGAAGCAGTAGATGGAATGTAGTTATTGGTTCTGGATTAGATGTAAAGTCTTTGATTGAAGTTAAGTCTTGCAGTTCTCATTGGGGCCCAGTGCACATTTTCAAACTTGTTTCGCTGGTCTTCTGTCTTGAGGCTTGAGTTACTTCCGTAGGTCCTTGGAACTTTGCATCAGAGAGAGAGGGATAGAGAGAGAGGTGATCTTTTCTTGAAATTCACTTGCAGTCTCTTCCAAAACTTTTCTGTCAGGCACAATTCAAAAACCCCCAGGTTAGCCAGCAAGTCATGTGACTAGCTCCTTGTTTAGAGCAGCCTCGCCTGTGAGATTTGTGATTCCTTCAAGCTTACCAGAAACTCTCAGTGTGGGGGTGGGGGGGTGGGGGGGGGGTTGCGCGGTGGTGTGCATGGCATGCTGGCTCAATGACTCTCAATGTCTCTCGATCATCACGATTGACAAAAATCCATCGGGTTAATTGAATCAGTGAATACTCCCATTGTCTTCTTCATGCAACTGTCTTTTAGAATGCTAATATGCAGCATGTTTTCAGCCACTGTTGTGGTCTTTTTAAACAAAAATAATGTTCCATATGACAAAATTAATATGTCTCATTTTGGCAGGTGTGGTTTCCATCACAATACTAACACTAAATCACAAATCATTACAAGATGCACAATGTAACACACCTGATGTAACATGGAGCCAAGAAGATACACTGATGTCTATTTCAATCTCTCCCAATGATTCTGTTCCCATGATTATATCATCCACTTAAACTCTTCAATTGCTTTATTACTAAAAGTAGCGACCAAACCAACATGTCCCAGACCCTTAAGACATGGACTAATGACCTTTCCATTCCTTCAGCCTCTCAATCTTGCCTTAGCCCTGCTTCACAAAGTATCCCTGTTCAGCAGAACTGAAAGCTGTTTGAACTCATCTCGTGCTGATCCCACAAACAGTGAGATACATTGGTACAGTGAATGCACATTCCCTCACAGGGCATAACTTATGTTAACACTTTCAGTGTAGTGTTGAGACAGTGTTCCATTGTTGGAGGTTTGTAAGCAATACTAAGACTGCATTCCAGCAGTGACTACACATCAACAGCAATTGCTAGGATCATCCTCAATACTTGATAAGATGCCATATAAAAAAGCAAAATGAAATAAAAAGGAGGTCCTGCCTGCCTAACTGAAAAAGAGGGAGTTCTCCTGGTGTCCTGGCTAACATCCTTTCTGCAAGAATAGATTAACTGGCCATTCAGCTTTTTGTGGGACATTGCTGTACACAGAATTGCTGCTGCATTTACCTAAAAAGTAGCAGTACATTAAATTCTTGTCTTGCAAGTGCTTTTGATGTCTTCTTTGAAATTGGAAATGTTCAGACTTAAACTATTTGTCCCCTTGCTTGATGGTATTTACCAACACTAGGGCAACTGCGCAACACACTATTCCTCAATGATGGTAAAAATACAGAAATCTTATTAGATTTCATAAAGCATCAGCACCAGCTCGAAGCTGGACGTATAGGTGACAGTCTTCATGCCCCTAAAAGACACAGAATCTGTTCTGCTTAACTGGATCTATGCCTTAATGAGCTTAATTGGTCTACTAAATGAGCTTCCTCAACCTGTTTCTGAAACTGGTAACCTCTGTATTCAACAAATTAGCATGTCAATGTTATTTTCACATGTCATTGCACAATCACAAATTTTCTGACACCCCAGAATCTTTTCCCATAGTGTTATTTATGGTTTAGGAATGGAATGTAAATCGTGATTATGCTCTAAAAAATATTCGTTGAAGTTCAGCTACATAGAGCAGTCTGAGTCATAAGCATTTTGCATACATATACAGCCAGTCTCAGGCTAAAAGGAATGCAGTACTTACTTTATATTAGAGAATCACCCGTGACTCTTCAGTATTTAAAATGATTTTACCACATCTGTTTACCACAATATTCTGAAAAAAAAATAATTTCACTTTGAAAAATATGGGTTAATAAGTGACAGCCAGTTCAGATTTGGTAAAGGCAAATGGTGTCTAATTAACTTGACTGAGTCCTTTGATGAAATAATAGAGATGAAGGTAGTTTTGTTGATGCTGTGTATTTTCAAAAGGCATTTGAAAAAGTACCACATAATTGGCTTGTTAGCAAAATTGGGATTAAAAGGACATTGGCAGCATGGATACAAAATTGGCAAAGAGACAGAAAGCAACAAGTAGCATGGAATGGTTGTCTTTTAGGCTGGAGGAATGTATGCGGTGGTGTCTCCCAGGCATTGGTATTAGGACCATGGCTCTTTCAGATATAATTAATGGCCCGGACTTGGATATGCAACCCATAATTTCAAAGTTTGCAGATGACATGAAACTTGAAAGCTTAGTAAATAGTGAGGAGAATAGGATCAGGCTTCAGGAGGGCATAGACTGGTGAAAAGGCAGACACATGGCAAATGCATTCTAATGCAGAGAGGTGATGCATTTTGGTAGGAAGAATGACGAGAGCCAATATAAACCAAATGGTAGAATTTTAAAGGTGGCTTAGGAACAGGAACACCTCAGGATGTACATACACAAGTCTTTGAAAGGTAGCGGGACAAATTGAGAAGGCTGTTCAAAAAAATGGCATCCTTGACTTTTAAACAGAGGCACAGATCACGGTGGTGGACCTGGAAGGAGGTGTCGTTACCACATGTGACATGTGCGGCTGGCCGACCATGATCATGTGGCAGGCAGCCACCTAACATATTGGAGGCACGGGGCCCATCCGATTGCACGCTAGGGGTGGGCTCTGACGCGCTGACTGTGGAATCAGGTGACTCCAACGGCAGTGTTGGCACCATTTTTAAAGCAGTGTCAGCCCTACTTGTATTGTTGCCTTTCAGTGGAGCAGTGAACGTGGAGTGCTACTGGACCCCTCTAATGGTATTTTGAACTCCTGGATGCCCTGCAACACTGCTGTAGCTCTTTGCTGGAACAGAAAACGGGAACTCCTGGATCCCCCTGCACCACTACTGTAGTTGTTTGCTGGAACAGAAAACGGGAACTCCTGGATCCCCCTATAACACTACTGTAGTTGTTTGCTGGAACAGAAAACGGGAACTCCTGGATCCCCCTGCACCACTGCTGGAACGGGAACTGCAACTGCTGAACACCCCTGCTCCGTACCAGGACTGCTGCCCATCAGGACAGAATGGGAGCGAACTGGGACAATGAGGCAAGACACTGAGTGGCCCCGCAGTTTAGTGATGTCTCCCTGATGATTCTCCTCCAGGCTACAAGGGAAAGGTGGAAGGTCCTCATTCCAAAGGATGGCAAGAAGAGATCCTCTTGCCTGGCCAAGCAAGCCTGGATGGAGATTGCAGAGGAGGTCATCAGCCGTGGGATCACCCCAGGATCTGGGTCCAGTGTCACAAGAGGATCAATGACCTTCGTTTTGCCAAGGCGAGCCCTCCATACCTCTTTCCTTTTTGGGACTTGCACATGGCTACGTGGGAGGGAGTGCTACATGGGGAGGAGGTAACCACAAAGGTGCTGACAAGAGGGTGAGGCTTCACCACATCCTGGCAGATGTATGTCTGCCTCTTGGTAATAGGCCACTTTCTTTCACAGCTCACGTCCATTATGTCCCCTGTGAGCAGGCTTGGGGAGAAGCTATGTAGGAAGCCCCATCAGTGGAAAAGGGACTGCCACTAGCATAACTGTTCTCAAATCATAGAATGTTGACATCACAGAAAGAGGCCACTTGGCCCATTGTGTCTTCTGTTGCCATCGTGTCTTCTGTTGCTCTTCCTGCAATGTATTCCTGTGTCCCTATTTCTACTTGCAGGACAAACGGGGCCATAACACCAGGGCGACCTTGAGGACTGGTGGATGGATCCCGGATCTTCATCCTCTAACGTTGGCTGATGAGAAGGCTCTGGAGTTAGCAGGGACCAGGGCAACCATTCAATGGAGAATAGTGAGACTTGAGTGTCTGTACATGAGAGTGAGGAATGTGTTCATGTGACCTCCATCACACTTTTGGAGATCCACATCACACATGGTTGACCTGAGGAGATCTGCAAAGCCTAACCCACGAATGTTTTTGTTCTGTCATCAAATGCCAAAGGCAAGTGCTGCTGCTGTGACAGGGGGACTGCCATCAACCTCTGAGGAGGAGGAGGAGCAGGCAGAGGATGCACCATCACGTGACTCTCCTGCACCTTCCTCCAGCGTTGATACTTTCACCTCGGTGGGTATGTGCTTGGGCTTAGAATCAGGGTCACAAGTTGGTGAGAGCAACACACACATGCCCGAGCAGCTGACGGAGGCTGTGACAGCTGAGGCCACTGACAGTTGGAGGACTGTGGGTGGCCAGGCCCATGCTGAGCCCCAGACTGATGATGAGCCTCTGTTGCCGACAGCACAATCATGCTGGAGTTGCATAGAGAGTTAAGGCAACATATGGCGGAGCTGCCAATGGAGGAGTCCATCCATGCCATGTCTCAGTGTGAGCGCATGGCTTCCTCCATCAAGAAGTTGGTGACCCTCATGGGGAGCTAGGTCCAACAGATGCATATAGACCTGCACACCATTGTCTTGGCCATGAGCTCAACGCAGCGGTGGCAAGGCAAGGAAAGGACAAGGCGCATGGATTCTTCTCCAGCTCCTCATCATTCTCTGGTCAGCAGGGAGGTTCAAGCGAGTCTTGAAAGGGAGGAGGAGAAGCTGACCTCCACAGCTGGGGGCTCCTCGCGGGATGCTCTGAGTGTGGACACCAGCTCCTCAGCCCCTCTGTCAATGAGCTCAGTTCAAGTAGCCATGGTGCCTGAGGAAAGTCCTGCACTTGTGCAGGAACCCATTGGCCAGCTGGAGTCCTCCAGGCCTCAAGCAACCAGAGGACATTGCTGGCATCATCACATCTCAAGGGGCAGCCTGATCAGCAGCCTGCCTCCATATCAGCTGCTAGTGCAGGGGCCACACTGCGTAGAAGCACACAAAAATGTATAAAGAAGAGCACCGAGATGCACGGGGATTCACAGGTATATTAGATTTGGCCTTTATATTGTTTTCTGCAATTCATGTTTAAATAGAGTTCACATTCATTGTTGTAAAATGCTTATTCTTTCATGCTTGAATTGTAAGATGCTACCTTCATCCTTGCTCCCCTGTGGGCTGTCAGTGTAGGCACAGGCTGCGTTTGGTAAGTGTCTCAGATGGTGATGCTGAGTGCTAGGCATGGAATAGAGATAGAAAGGAGGTGATGGGCAGAATGCAGTGAGGTGAGTCTTTATTGAATTCACCTGGAAAGGCCATCATTGTAGAAGGAGCTCGGTATGTATGAGATTGTCGCTTGCCTCCCTTGTGCAAATCTCAATGGCCTTGGTTTCTGCTGAAAGGGAATCAACATCCAGTGCTGTCTGCTCATTAGCCTCCTCCACATCCTCCTCGTCGCTTGGGGACTGGTGATCAATCATGTCCTCTTCATGTAAGGCCTCCCCACTCTGCAGTGCTAGAGTGCACAGAGCACAGCAAACCACCACAATACGCGAGATCCTCGACAGGTTATACTGCAGGGATCCACCGGATCAATCGAGGCTGTGGAATCTCATCTGCAGCAGCCCAATGGCCTGCTCAATGGTCACTCAGGTGGACCCATGTCAGATGTTGTACCCCTCCTCTGCTGCTGTGCGAGTGTTCCTCACAGGCACCAATAGCCCTGTCTTCAATGGGTAGCCCTTGTCCCTGTGAATACATCCCTGAAGGTGAGCGGGGTGGGGGGGGGCCTGAAGAGCTGTGGCTGCTGGGACTGTCGAACTATGTAGGCATTGTGGCTGCTTCCCGGGAAGCAAGCACACACCTGCAGGAAACACTTTCGGTGGTTGCAGAGCAGTTGAACGTTGATGGAGTGAAAGCACTTCCTGTTGATGAAGGCTGCTGGATGGTCTGTCGGAGCCTTGATGGCCACATGTGTGTAGTCAATGATACCTTGCACCTGGGGGAATCCAGTGATGGCCCGAACCCAATGGCCCTCTCAGCCTGAATGTCAGAGTCAGTCCACTAGTGCACATAATTGCCAGCCCTCTTGAACAGGGCTTTTGGTCACCTCTTTGATTCAGCAGTAGGCTGCTTCCTGGGAGACCCCACATGTGTCACTGATGGATCCTTGGAAAGAGCAAGAGGTGTAGAAGTTAATTGCCATGGTGATCTTCAAGGCGATGGGTATTGGGTGTCCACCGAAGCCCATGGATCGCAATTCATCCAGCAGCATGGCGTAAAATTCAATGATGACCTCCTTGGAGAGCTGCAGTCTTCGCTGATACTGCCGCTCAGACATTTGGAGGGAGCTGAGTCAAATCTGGTATACTATCTGCACAGGTGGGCCCTTCTTGGTGTGTCTGGCTGCTGCCACTCTGCTCTTGAAGCTTCACGGCTGACCCAGCTGCATCATGGCCTCCCTGCTTCTGAAACACTTCTGTGTGGCAAGGGGGTCAACAAAGACAGGGTGTGTGAGATACATGCCAGCTGACCAGGAGCCCTCCAAAGTGCTGTCCTTGTGCAGACAAACTTGCCTTGGCACCTTTCGCTTTGTTAATCCCCCCGGTATATACACTAATAAGATCATAAAATCATAGGAAACAGGAGCAGGAATAGGCTATTTGATCCCTTGAGCCTGCTCCACCATTCAATAAGATCATGGCTGATCTGATTGTGTCCTTAATTCCACTTTCCTGCCCATCCCCCACAACCCTTGACTCCCTTGTAGATCAAAAATCTGTCTAACTCAGCATCGCATATATTCAATGACCCAGCCTCCACGGCTCTCTGGGGAAGGGAATTCCAAAGATTAACGACCCTCTGAGAGAAGAAATTCCTCCTCATCTCCATTTTAACAGGGAGACCCCTTATTTTGAAACTCTGTTCCCTAGTTCTAGATTCCCCCATGAGGGGAAACATTCTCTCAGCATCTACCCTGCCAAGCCCTCTCAGAATCTTGTATGTTATAATAAGATCACCTCTCATTCTTCTCGACTCCAATGAAAATCGGCCCAACCGGCTCAACCTTTCCTCATAAGACAAACCCCTCATCCCAGGAATCAGGCTGCTGAACCTTTCTGAGCTGCTTCCAATGCAAGTATGTTTTTCCCTAAATAAGGTGATCAAAGCTGTACACAGTACTCTAGGTGCAGTCTTGCCAATGTCCTGTACAGTTGTAGCAAGACTTCCCTACATTTAGACTCTATTCCCCTTGCACTTCAATTTAAATTGCAGTTGTGCCACATTGCGGGGGAGACGCTGTCTTGGAGCTGACAAAATCTGGAACCAACACCACAACATCGGGTTTTCAGGTAAGCGCATCTGCCTCTCTCATGCCTCCACTCCAGCTCCTGCTGGCTGTACAAAATTCAACCCATAGAGTGCAAAAGCAGGGAAGTTATGCTCTAACTTTATGAATCGCTGGTTAGGTCTCAGCTGGATCAGGCAGGATCTTGCTGGAAAAGTAAGAGTGTGTTAACGACACCTGTCATTATTAATGAGGAAATCAGTCGGCAAGTTCAGGGCATTAAGAATTACTTTGTGAGTTGCAAATCTCCAGAACGCATTGATCAATTTTTGATGCTCCAACGTTTGCTTCCCACAAAAAAATCTCCCTTTAGTTCCCCACTACCCACACCCCACTCCCCGCCCCCCATTACCTCTAAGAACTTGCTCTATTTGCACATTAATTGAGCATGAAATTCACTGCAGAATGTTCGGGTTGGAACTCAACAGTCTAAGTACCTGTTAACGACATGATCATTTTAATGACATCATCAAACAGCTTATTTGGCCCAGAAAAGGAAACATTTTAACTGTTCAAACACATTCCTGCATAAAGTAATTTCCTGTTAGAGATTTTTAAAATGTCAAAATTTTGATAATTAATGTTTTCCTGTTTTTCCTATTGTATCTTTTTTCCTGTCGCTTAATCCAATCTTTCTCTTTCTTTCCCTTTCTGTACCTGATTTGACTTTAATTTACTCTCCTTCTCTATCATTCCTCTGTTTCTTTCTTAATCATTAATTGTTATTGGTTAAGGAGATAGACAGTTGGTTCTGCTGTTCACGAATGTCCCAGGTGCCCTGTTGTCCTCACCATTGCCGTTGTCCGCTTGCCCTTTTGCAAGTTTATGGGGCAAAGGATTTCTACCTGAAGCGTGCAGTAGAAAGTCTAACTAATGGCATGAACTGGGAGATGCCCCACTCCCACAAGCTCAGACCCATCATATCATGCTTATCATGAAAAATGTGCTGTGAGTATCAACGATTCATTATTCCAACTGCTTTTGAAAGAGGGACACATGAAGAACCTAGAAGAAAAACTACTTCTTACATTATTCCATTTTATTTCACATCTTCCCATCAAACCTATGTCATCAATCATAACTGAAACCCATCTATATGGCTTTCCAGCAAATTTTGCTTTTCTGATGTTGTCAAGGCATTTTGGGCAGTTATTGATGAGCTAACATTTGGAGCCTGATCTTTTTATGAATTTATGACATTAATCCCCCGTTTCTAAAAATAACTTTCCTTCTGTGCTTGGTTTCTTAACACAGTGCTGCTTCTATCTCCATATGCAGCTGTGAGTGAACCAAGAAAATCTCAAGGAAATGAAGGAAAATGACTTTAATGTACGTTTTCACTTTCACCTGCTTGGATAGTCTGGGCTGTGAACTCGCTTACTTCTGCTGTCAATGCAATTTTGTTTCATGTTCAGCCGACAGTAAAAGCATTTCTGCACAGCTGGACTGGTTTGAGCTCCCCTTTCCCCACTCCCTCCCTGCACAGGTCGATCACTTTACTGTGTAGTCCTGCTGAGAATTGGTGAAACTTACTGAAAGTATTCCAATGACAGTTGAAGATGAGACTAGAAAATGTACACTAGGCATAAGAATGTAATTGTTCATTCCTACCTCTAATGGGCTACACTTGCTCTGCAAAGCATCTTAATAAAATATACATGAGGACTGGAAAAAAAGAAATAAACACAGGTACTGACAATACTGCTTACATAAAACTGTGAAACTTTTGATTATTGATGGAGAACATTTTAGCATTTATTAAAATAAAATAGTTGAGCTGCCAGCATTACTGTTCATTGGCAGCACACCTAATCTGAAGCAGGGCCAATTTCTGATTGTGGACACTGGTAAACACAATAGGAGCTCCAAGTGCCCACCCTCCCAACTCTACCCCAGTTTTCTAACACCACGTTGAAGGGTTTTGGTGGAAGAGTTCGGATGGACATTTGCTATCTACCAGGCGGCAGGAAGGTATTAAGTCAAGTTGCTCGACACAAGTGGGCAGAGGAAGCTGACAATGTCATTGCCAGATATATCACCTCAGGACATGGCTGCAATGCAGGAAGAAGTACAACGTCTTCACAAGGTCACGAAAGTCAGCCTTATATCTCTCATTACTCTTTGCTTAGCCTTGTATGTCGCTACTGCCATCACAACCCTACCCTTTCCTGATTACCATTACTCTCTGCCAATCATTTCCTCACATCTCTGCTATCTTTCACACACCAGCAACATACACATCCTCAAAACTTCTCTTTCCTCTGACAATGGCTCCATTTTTCCTTTCTAACAGAACTCAAAAGCAGTAACAGAGCAGGCAGCACAGGATGCCATACTTCATTCAATTGGACAGCAGGTGAAAGACATTGTGGGCAGGGAGCATGCTTGGAAAGTGATGGAGGAAATCTGTATCAGGGGACGTCTAAACTTTCCTATAGGACCTGGAGGACACGTCTTTGCTCCTTCTAGCCCTACAATGTAAAAAAAAAGCTTACCTTGAACACCCTCTTCTGCTTCTGATGATCTTCTCACTTGACTTTACCTAGTGGGAAAGCAGCACTGACTTCTGCACACAGGTTGGAGTTAAAATCATGGTTGTAGTCCCACAACCTCATCGGATCCTGATTTGCATATTTAAATAAGTGCCCCCTCCAGCTTCAGGCAGGTGTCTGTGTTGCCTGGTCAGAAGTGTGAGCGAAAAGTAAAGCTAGCAGGACGTTGTGGGTAAGTAATTGGCTTGATTTTAGCTGCCTACTCACTCAGTTCCTGCCAGGTGAGTAGGGTTAGAATCCATTCCAAGGTCTTGAAATTACACAATGTGAATATTAGAACCCAAATGCTGAATACATTTGTACATATTTCCTTTGGCTGCAATTTTTACAACAACATTAACTTGTTTAAAGTATATAGGTTAATATTTCTGTTAAAATATTGGACAAAGGAATTTCATACCAATATTTTCAGCATTTGTGTGCTAATGTTCATACAGTATAATTTATAAGACTAAAAACAATATGTGCTCAAAGATATTCTGCCTGGAGGCTTAAAAAACGCACATTCAATGCAATCTAGAGAACTGAGGAAAGCAATGAAATAAATTACTTAGCCATGTAGCTAGATGCCTTCTGTTTAACTGTTGTAGGAATACAGGAACAGGAGTAGGCCATTTAGCCTTTCAAGCCTGTTCTATCATTGAATTAAATCATGGAATATCTGTTTCTTAATGCCAGTTACCTGCCTTATTTCACAGTATATTTTAAATACTAGCTTCAGCTAGTTTTTGACATTTTATTGACTTTTTGTTAGTCTTCTATAAAAGAAATGGGAGGGATATTTTTCTGTTAACATCATGTAACGTGGAGGCAGAACCTAAAACAGCTGAACATTATTTGCTGTTTCACCCAGAAGGCAAATATAATTGAAACAAGACTTCAGCAAAATAGGAAGAACTGGAAAAATGGCAGGAGAAGGAGCTCTTACAACACAATGTGCACAGGACTTAAGAGAACAGGGATTAGTTATCATTCATTGGCGTTCTTGTAAGAATTTGTTAAAATGTCTAGGAAGAGTTTAACTTTTTCAGGAAACATTTGAGCCCCAATTTTAACTGTCCCCATTTGGTGGAAACTGTGTCAGCTACCCATATCGATCCTGTTTCTTTCTCAGCATATCTCTAAGTTAACCTCCTCTTTTGAGCAGGCAAGCAGACTCCTGCAGGATGGAAACAGGGTCCTATTGTAAATATACAGGTCAGGTCCAATGATGTGATTAAGACCCAATCTGCAATTTCAAGCTCAGGCCTGAGGGGGGTGGGAACAGTGTTGACTCGTCCGCCAGGCAAAATCTGCCAGGAATCAGATCCTGGGCCAAAAGAGGCCCAGCAGCTAAGTTAAAAATGCTTTCCTCAGATTTTCTTGTTGGTCAGGAGAGCCCCGTTGGGTTCACAAGGAAGCCTTGGGCCTCCTTTGACCAGGCTATCCCACCTGACCACCGATCGTGGAAAGACTTCTCCCTTGACCCTGATCATGGAAAACCCACCTCCACCCACCCATCCCCACAGCCTTGCAACAGACAAACCTGACCTTCTACCCAGCCTCCCAATCATGTCCCCGAGCTTTCCCCCCAACTAAGTGCCAGAGACCGCCCTCATGGGTCCGTGGCTGCAGCCTCCTGCTATCATTTTGTACTCCAGCTCTGCCAGCCAGGCTGTCAATCTGGCCAGCTGTCAGGCCGAAATCTGCAGCATTTTATTTAAATAAAGACCTGCCTCAATCTTTGCAAAATGCACCAACTCAACATTTCACTGTTCATTGAACAATCAGCATCAAGACCATCCTAAAAATATTACCAGTTGCATTAAATGGAATGGTCCCCTAAAATTCTGTCTCCCACCTATACCTTCCCTGGATTGGGTGGATGTTGCATCAAGAATCTTCAGCTTATGAATAGGAACTCACAAACCATCGGCTGAATTGTATGGGCCCCTGAGGGATCGAAACAGAGGTGTGGGGCCCATAAAATTGCTTCGGAAGGTGGGAGGCAGAGTGCCTGTCGATTTGGTCTGAGGCAGGGAGGCCAAGGACGGCCTTCCTGCCCCGGGCCAACTGAAGCCCTAAAGTGGCCAATTATTGGCCACAAGATACTCTTCCAGCTGCTATCTCAATTTAATAAAAGGCAGAGAGGCCCACCACCATGGGGAGACACTACCAAGTAAAGCCTGGTGGCCTCCTAATGGGGTTGTGGGGTCCCACCTTTGGGGGAAATCCAGGGCTCCTGGAGGGCCCACTGGCGCTGATCACTGCCTCCCCGGGGAAGACACCTCCTCACCTTCACCAACACCACCACCCCCAAGCCTTCGTCAGGGCCTGCCTGAATGGCCCCTGCGACCCTGACCCCACTTACCTCTCCTGGAGTCTCCAATGTCCTCAGTACTGCAGGGCCTCCTGCAGTACCGATAGTGGCCACTACTCCCAGTGGCACTGCAAGTACTGCTGAGCTGCTGGCCCTCTGATTGGCTCTTGGAGGCAGGAGCTCGTCCCCTAAAGGGATGGTGTCCCGACAGCCAGCAGTTAATTGCCTGCTCGCCATGGAATTGCAACAGGGGTCCGATGGAGGGCTGAGGTGGAGTCTCCCCAACCTTGCAATCTGCTGCCAGGACCTTCATCGCCAGAACAAAATTCAGCCCCATTAGTCTGCCACAGTATGTTATCACATCAATCACGTCATTGGCATTGTAAAAACTCACTGTCTACGTTTGCTTCAGTTGGCTGCACTCGCCATAGAGTCAGAAAACCATAGGTTCAAACTCCACTGCAGGACAAAAGCACATAATCTACACTGTCACTTCAGTACAGTACTGAGGCCATGTTGCCTTGCTGTAGGTGCCATCTTGGGTTAAGAATTTAAATGGAGATCTCTGTTTGTCCTCTCAGGTGGATGCACTAGATCTCATGGCATGGTTTGAATTAGCAACACAGGACCATTTGGAACTGGAGTAGGCCATTCAGCTCCTTGAGCCTGCTCTGCTGTTCACTTGGATCATAACTGACCTGTACCCAATTTCATTTATCCTCCATATTCCTTTATACCCTAACCTAACAAAATTAGAGTAGGAAGGTGTTCTGACCAACATTCTTCCCTCAACCAATAGTACCAGAAACAAATGAATTCGCCATTCATTTCAATGCTGTTTCTGGGACCTGGCTATGTGCACATTGTTGCACAGGTAAATGCAACAGCCAAAGGTGAATAAACTTCAAAAGCAACTAATTGTGTTGTGAAGTGCTTTGAGATGATATAGATACAAATTTCTTATTTTCTTACCTAGATTCAAAAAAAACTTTCTAAATCTGGAAGGTTGCAATATATAGGAATATACAGAACCAGAAAAGACGATTCCAATCTACAGACCAGTCTCTGTTGCTAGGAGGTATCATATCCTCTGATTCCTTCCTTGCAACCTCCATCAAATTCTTCTACATGTACATATCCAACTCCCTCTTCAACTTACTGATACAATTAGCAGTCATTACCTCTTTTGGCAGCTTGTTCTATACTCTGCACAGTTAAATCAAAGCTGCCATTCATACTCCATCTTCTAACTTTAACATTTTGCCCTTTTGTAGAATGTCTGACTCGGTTAAATATAAAGTTTAGCTTGTCTATGCCCTTTAGAACATGTCTGTAAGATCATCCTTGAGCCTAATCTATTCAAATCCTTTTTTGCATATAAAAAGTGAAATCTTTTGATGGTTGGGAGCATTTTAATCAGTCACAGAATGATTATATTTGTAAGTTTTGGATTACAACATGGAAAGCTGAATAAAATACTTCATAAAATATGTGTGCATGAAAGTTTCCCAGTGGAGACATTTTAAATAGTAGGTAACATCTAGATTCTGTTAACTGTTCTAGCAGCGAACCAATGTAGTTAATAAGTCTGAATTTTCCCACAGACACATCTGTTTTCCTAGCAGAATATTACATTAAAAATGGAAACTGAGTCACAGTACTGTATAAATCACAACATAGAACTGAAAGCAACATAGTCTTTATTAATAGTCTGGACAAGCAACATGTCAACAAATTAGGTTTCTAAATTAAACTTGATTGCCATGTTCCAGACAGTTTATTTTTATTTCATGGCTGACCTTAGCCATGAAAATGCCATGGAAAATAACACTCATTTCTAATTGATTTTCAAGGAATCCTTTCAGAGTCATAGTTCAATATTTTAAAGAGATGTTTGATTGTTTGCCTTTAAGCAAAGAAACATATTCAACACAAGCATTGGCACACAGTGTTACGACCAGACGAGAAAGGTGTCTAGGGGTCTTTTACTGTCTTCAACTGGCCTTACTGCAACAGGGTTTTATTTTTAAACACACTGTTTTTAGCTCCCCGTTTGGTGAATCCTTGTTCACATTTTCCAATTATAAGGCCAAGAAATTAGCACACCAGGTTTTCTTAGGTTTAAAGAAGAAAAGTGAAATTTATTAAACTTACTTAAACTTTAATTTGGTTAACGCCCACAGATACACACTGCGCCCCATGCTAGCATGCATAAGCGATACGCACAGTCAAATAGAGACAGAAAAGTGAGGAAAAATAGAATGGCGAAGTTTTGAGGCAATCTCTGAAGATGGGTTTTTTACTGTGCTTCGAGCTCGCTGCAGGGTTCTTGGTTGTAGGTAGATCTTGCTTTTCGTTGGGGCCCAGTATTCTTCTTAAACCTTGTTCACTGTAGGAGACTTTTCTCTCTTGGGGTTCATATGTCTTCAATGGTTTCCGAAGCTGGTGAGACCGAGATGAGAGCAGACAGGAGAGCGGTGTTCTCAGTCCAGGAGCAAACAGCTTTCTGAGTTCAAAATTCTGTGGCCAGTTCAAATTCAAAAAACCAACAGCTAAACTGGTCTGACCACTTCTGTGCATTGGGAAAGCAAGGACTGGGTCCCTTGTTCCAACACTGTCTGCTAGCATGCAAATGTCTTTCTAGTCAGGGCCTGGCAATTCCTGGTGATAGGCTCTCTTTTCTTCCCAGCCACAATTATAAGTTTTAATGTTCATGTGGCGAAATAATGTGTGCCTTAGTCTTGGCAGGTGGAGGTGGTGGGGGGGAGGCTTGCCTGCCAATAGTCTGCTAACATTTGGGTAAAACTATCAAATAGAATGCAAGAGAAAAAATATATCCATATAAAATGGGAGTGGAAGATTAGATTTTTTAAATTTGATCTATTTTAGCAATGTGAAACTCAGCACAATGCCTGATTTATAACATGTTCAGAATGTTCACCATTGTAATCTTCAGGGAAAACAGGATTGTTTTCTTAGTAACTTAATGGGAGAGAAGATGAAAAGCATTGATTGATAAGTGCTGAATTAGAAGAAGGTCTGTCCTCAATGGCTTATCCTCCACTTCAGTTTGCCATTGGACAAATCAGGGAATGATGCAATAGCAAAATCCTAGAACAGTGATCCTGGCCTGCAGCAACAAAACTCTGTGTACAGGTTCTACTTGTTTTTTTTAACATGCTTTTACTTAGGGTTCCACTGGTCTCGCAGCTGAGGCAAGACCAGACATGGGAGAATTTTGGCCAATAAACTTCATCTTTTTAAAAAAATTGTGACTATCATTAGAAGGCAATCCCAATTTTATACATTTTAAATAATTTAATTCAGTAAAGTACATCTACTGTCACTTGAATGAGAATATAGATGAGCCGGGTCTGACATCATTATGACAGACAGTTAACTGAATAATTGCCTCGGCTGCTGGATTTTCTATCAGTAAGTTCATTGTCCATGTGAGAACAGAATTTTGAGAGGTATGAATCCTTGCCTCAAGGGCTAAAGCAGGTCAGTGGGATTAGTTTGAGATTCTCTAGAAAAGAGCTGGCACAAACATGCTGGGCTGAATGGCCTCCTTCTGTGCTTTAAAATTCAATAATTCTATGGCTCAAGGTTGTCTGTGAAAAAAAAAAACCTCCCAATATGCTGTTGAAGTGTCCAAGAGAGATATTTAAAACTGGAACTCAAGGCCTCTACAGGAACAGACTGAACCTTCATGAGCGCTGCTTCTATTACTCCTATGGTCTCTATCACTGAAGGCTCCAGTGCAGATGTTACAGGAGTTTTCATATACTCTACGATGGTCTGGAGTATAGACAACCATTCATCTGTTACTGTTCAGGTGAGTTAATGGACTCCTCTATACTGCTAGCCAGCTCTTGTGGTTAATTTAGCACAAATACAAATAAATGGCTTTGCTCAGAGAATGATCTAAGTTTATAAGCAGACCCTGTGATGTGTGAACCTCAAGGTACCACAGCAGAGGCAGAAACCATATGCTGAATCTTTGGCCTTCAGTAGTCACCATTATTTGCTTCTCTTCACTGTGCACTGTAATTGTGCACAGTGGCTCAGTGGTTAGCACCGCAGCCTCACAGTTCCAGGGACCCGGGTTCGATTCTGGGTACTGCCTGTGCGGAGTTTGCAAGTTTTCCCTGTGTCTGTGTGGGTTTTCTCCGGGTGCTCCGGTTTCCTCCCACATCCAAAGACTTGCAGGTGATAGGTAAATTGGCTGTTATAAATTGCCCCTAGTGTAGGTAGGTGATGGGGAATATGGGATTACTGTAGGGTTTGTATAAATGGGTGGTTGTTGGTCGGCACAGACTCGATGGGCCGAAAGGCTTGTTTCAGTGCTGTATCTCTAAATAAATAAAAAATAATAAATAAAATAAAAAAACTCACTCTGTATCACCTTCTCAACCTCACAATCTACATTCTCCAGGGTATTCATAGCTGTGCTGGTGCATTGTTGAAGTGCCAATAGTAACACTGAGTGCTGTGATGGGCTAGCTTGCTTGGAGGTAGCAACAGTCTATTCTCCCTGTCTCCTATGTTTGCTGCACCCAGTGGTTTGGGGGTGTCCATCTATATAGTACAGTGTATTCTTCCTCTTCCTCAGTTCTTTAAGGAAGGCAAGGTAGGAACAGCAGACCTAGTCTTCCGTGTGCTGTGTCAGATGCCTTATCATTGCACTTAACAAATGCTTGTCTGAATGAATTGATACTGCTCCTCATTGGATGGACCACTGTGCATGTTTTAGTGGGTCTATTCAAATCAGCAAAACTAGTTGTTAAAGCACCTTTTGTAGCTCTCAAAAACTCAATGGAACATTAAGGCAACCCTTCATTAGCGCACCAGTAACCATTTCTAGGCCTGCAGCATCAAAAGTCATCTGTCTTTCTCAGATTAACTCCCTGGATTTCAATGATAGTTATGTAATTGTCTATTAAAGGCTTAGCAATGAAGCTCCTAGTGGAATGTGTAAAGTGCCAAAGAATCTAATTATCTAACTTTAGCTCATTGGTTAATATTCTTGTGCTAAATTCCTGTCTGTGCTATTTCAACATTTATTTTAAATAGGCAATGATTGCATTAATATAGTACAGACAGATATACAAAGCAAAAGCATTAACCAATGCACTAAAAATGTCACATAGAGGAAACAAATCCCATGAAATGTGTCACTGTCTGCAAAAGTCATTGTGGTCCTTGCTTTACAGGCCAAAGGTATACTCCAAATATCCATAAGTGATTTGTGCCAGGATTCAGTCTCAAGCTCTATGTCCATGTATTTACCAGAGCTGTAGTACTATGATATACTAAACACATTTGTTTCATTTTTATACCCCAAAAACTAATCTATATAATCTGATATCTGTAATTTCTCACATGTCTAATTTAGTGGGAATTAATCATTATACATTTGACAATATTGCAGTTGTGCTGTGTCATCAAAAAAAGTGGGTTTCATTAATGCCTATACTAAGTGTGGTAGCAAAGTTAAAATTGATGGTAATTTTTCTAGGAAGCCTCCATAATGTATGTATCCATGTCAGCTCAATGTTATGTTAGGGTTTTGCATTAGGAATATATTATTGGAAGCTTGACGTTGAGAGTATTATCAAGAATGGCTGAAGTTTCCCCAACCAAAATTGACAGAGTAACCAAATGCTGTTCCTGTGCTTGTTGTCAATAGCTGCTGTGAAAAGTTTCAATGAGCCTGAAATCCTGCAGAGAGCTCCCAGTCTCCTACTAGAACCACCAGAGAAATGACGTGAATGGCTCAGCTGTTTACATCATTTCCCTGGGGGTTCTGACAGTCTCCTATTGATGTTATTCTGGGAGACTGGGAATGAATGATACTAGCTTGAACAGAGGAGAATGGAAGAAGCTTCCTGAAGCAGTGTGCTAAGTGAATTTAAGGGGAGAGGAAACAGAGTGCCAGTATGAGCTTAACTGGATTGTTGAAGACAGTAGAGGAAACATTCTATAGAGTTCTTCTGATTGACTGCCATAATTTTGGCAGAAAACTTGTAGAAACTGAAAAAAATGCTGTTATCCAAGGTATCTGTGGCTCTTCCACTGAAGTTACAATGGGCTAGATTTTGTTCTCCCCCAGGCATTGGGTTCCGTGGTGGGGGTGGGCTTGAAGATGGCTCCGGATGAGGCCTGCCACGGACCTCGATGCCGTGACGGCTGGGTCCGATCCTCCCGGTGGTGGCAAGACTCCGTGGTGGCTCCCCCTGCTGCTGGGCGACAGGACCTCAATTAAAATATTCAAATCAATAAAATGAATACATTTAAATAGACTTACCTGCGATCTTGAGGGCCAGCCACGACCTTCGGCACGGTGGCTGACACTCCTGCAGCTTGAAATCCCCATCTGGGGAAACACGGTGCCACACTGGTCGGAAGAGGGGAGGAGGTAAGATTTGCAGTGCAGTGGGGCAGTGGGGGGGGGGGGGGGGGTGGTGGGGGGGGAGGGGGGGAACGGGGTCAAATAAATGTAATGGATGTAGGGGATGGTGGGAAGGGTTGAACTTTAAACTTTGTTCAGTTTTGGGGGGGAAGGTCAGATGTAAAAGGTAAATGCTTTTTAGGGGGAAAGGGCAAATAGTTACTTTAATTGTTATGGGATGGTGGGAAAGGGGCATTATAATTTTATTTAATTTTGGTGGGTTACATCGTTCAAAATTTAAATGGGCCGGCAGGGCTGGCTGCCATTTAAAAATGGCACCAACATCTGTGTACAGGCAGCTGCTGTCATTGCTGGTGATGGACACCTTGCCCTCTCCACGTGATTGGGGGTGAGGGCAGGCTGCCCCGGCCAATTAAATGAGCCGCGCCGCGCGGGAGATTGCGGCAGCTCTTTGGCGTGTGACCCACACTGGTGGGCTGCCATTTTTTGAGAGATCTTAAAATCTAGCCCAGTGCCTCTGTGATTGATGGAGCTCAATGCCCTTGTGAACTGGGGCAGTGGGGGAAGGGGCTATTGAGGTAACTTTTGGGTAAATGATGGTCTGCTGAAAAATTCAATGTCACTTTATTTTTTTTCTGAAATGTAAACTCTGTTAATCATGCAATATAAAAATGCTTAAAATCAGCTGGAGTTCAGCATTTTTAATGTGAAAAATAAAAAAAAAGATACTGCTTGAGCAGGTCCTGGAACCTCCAGAAATGCACCACCAATTTTGTACCTTTAATAGTTGTTTTCTCTTTTATGCATTCATGTGCTAATTTTTTCCCAGAATGCAAGTGTAAGAATCTTGAGTATGCTTACTGCTTAAAATACAAAGCCGTTCTTCAGTTGTGGTCAACTTTTGCTAGTTTTCTAGGTTGGAATGTATGGAAATCTTTTTTTTCCTGGTGCAGCAAATGCGATGGTAGACTTTACTGTGGGTAACATCATTACCTAATTTTTGAACCATTTGCTGGAGCACTTTTACTTCATTAATATTCCCATATGTCTCATCAATATCACTTTCTTTTCCAGAGAGAGAAGACTCTCTCACTAATCTGCTTGTCCTCCTCTCCTATTATTTACAGTCCCTAGGTTTCTTGTTCACCTTTATTATGAACAATTAAAATGGTAATTGAAAATAAACCACCAAAGCTTAATTTGTTGGTGCACCAGGTAAGCATGCCTGGGCATAGTCAAGCAGGGCATACAATAGATTTTGTATCAGTTATATAATGATGATTAATAAAAATGCCCTAGCAGAAAAATGGGAAGAATAACTGCTGTTTTGTTTTTTTTAAATGCACTGAAAACTTTTTATTCTGTGTCATGCAGACTAATAATGACAGTTGCCTCAGAGGACCTGTGAAGAATGGAACGACAAATGAGATAAATGTAGAACAATTCCACTAGGACTAAAGTCCCGGTATCTGGACTGATTGCACACAGTTTGTCAGTGTTCTTGGCCGGAATGCAGAGGAAATCCAGCTGATCATGGGGTTAGATTCCCCAATAGTTAGTTCACTGTTAGATGAGCATCTTGGGAAAAAGTTATAAGTGTTGTTAAAAGCAGAGGCATTAAATCAGCACAGCATCCCACTGAGCCTCTGTCAATGCAGCCCACATGAAACACCATGTAATCATTTGCAAAGGTATTTTATGACTGTTGGTTGGAAATTAAACTTGAAAGACAAATAAACAAAACATTAAAAACATTTTCCTAGCTCCAGATCACCTCCATTATCTTTTATTATTTATTCCGACCCAGATATCTAATCATGTTTCTGAGCAGAACTGCAATAAAGAAAAACCCACACAGCAAGGTAAATTAAAATTTTATATAAATAAAAGAGTTTCAACTTCACAACAATAATAACTTATATTTAACAATCACATCTTAAAAGAAATGTCTCAGTGAGTTTTATCCAGCAGAGCAATAAAAGCACAGAACAAATGTGTGATAAACATAGAAACATAAAAATAGGAGCGGGAGTAGGCCATTCAGCCCTTCGGGCCTGCTTTGCCATTCAAAAAAGATCATGTCTGATCGTCTAATTCAGAACCCTGATCCCACTTTCTCTCCATATCCCTTTATCCCTTTGGCATTAAGAAATATATATATCTCCTTCTTGAATATATTTAATGACTTGGCCTCCACTGCCTTCTGCTGTAGAGAATTCCACAGGTTCACCACCCTCTGAGTGAAGAAATTTCTCCTCATCTCGGTTCTAAATGGCATACCCCGTATACTGGTTCTGGACTCCTCAGCCATCGGGAACATCCTCCCTGCATCTAGCCTGTCTAATCCTGTTAGAATTTTATAGGTTTCTATGAGATCCCCTCTCATTCTTCTAAACGCTAGTGAATATAGGCCTAGTCGACGCAATCTCTCCTCATACGTCAATTCTGCCATCCCAGGAATCAGCCTAGTAAATCTTCTTTGCACTCCCTCCATGGCAATAACATCCTTCTGCAGATAAGGAGACCAAAACTGCACACAATACTCCAGATGTGATCTCACCAAGGCCCTGTATAACTGCAGTAAGACATCCTTGCTCCTGTACTCAAATCCTCTTGCAATGAAGGCCAACATACCATTCGCCTTCCTAACTGCTTGCTGCACCTGAATGCTTGCTTTCAGCAGCTTGTGTACAAGGACACTCAGGTCTTATTGCACCTCCCCAATCTATCACCATTCAGATAATAATCTGCCTTCCTGTTTTTACAACCAAAGTGGATAACCTCACATTTATCCATTTATACTGCATCTGCCATGCATTTGCCCACTTACCCAACTTGTCCAAATCACATTGGAGCCTCTTTGCGTCCTCCTCACAGCTCACATTCCCCCCCATCCCCCAGCTTTGTGTCATCTGCAAACTTGGAAATGTTACATTTAGTTCCCTCATCCAAGTCATTAATATATATTGTGAATAGCTGGAGCCCAAGCACTGATCCCTGTGGTACCCCACTAGTCACTGCCTGCCACCCGGAAAAAGACCTGTTTACTCCTACTCTCTGTTTCCTGTCTGTCAACCAATTCTCAATCCATGCCAGTATATTACCCCCAATCCCATGTGCTTTAATTTTGCACACTAACCTCTTATGTGGGACCTTATCAAAAGCTTTCTGAAAACCAAAATACACCACATCCACTGGTTCACCCTTATCTATTCTATTAGTTACATCCTCAAAAAGTTCCAGTAGATTTGTTAAGCATGATTTCCCTTTCGTAAACTCATGCTGATTTTGCCCAATCTCATTTATGCTTGCCAGGTGTTCTGCTATCACATTCTTTCGAATAGATTCTAGCATTTTCCCCACTACTGATGTAAGGCTAACTAGTCTGTAATTCCCTGTTTTTTCTCTCCCTCCTTTTTTAAATAGTGGGGTTACATTTGCCACCTCCACTGTGTAGGAACTGCTCTAGAGTCTATAGAATTTTGGAAGATTACCACCAATGCATCCATTATTTCCAGGGCCACTTCCTTTAGTACTCTGGGTGTAGATGATCAGGGCCTGGGGATTTGTCAGCCTTTAACCCCATTAATTTCCCTAGCACTATTTTTTTTACTAATACTGATTTCCTTCAGTTCCTCCCTCTCATTAGACCCTTGGTTCCCTAACATTTCTGGGAGGTTATTTGTGTTCTCCTTTGCGAAGACAGAACCAAAGTATGTGTGTAATTGTTCTGCCATTTCTTTGTTCCCCATTATAATTTCCCCCATTTCTGACTGTAAGGGACCTACATTTGTCCTCACATCTATAATATTTTGCAAGTTTGACAGCATCTCAACAAAATCATAAAATCATACACCACAGAAGGAGACCATTCGGCCCACAGTTCCTGTGTGGGCTCTTTGAAAGAGATATCCAATTAGTCCCACCCCCATGCTTTTTTCCCTAGACCTGCAAATCCTTCCTTTTCAGTGAAAAGATAATTTAATTTTATGATTTTCCAAACAAAGGGGAACCAAATTGGAGGTTAGATGAAAGCACAGTTGAGGAAAAGAGTTTTTAAGAGGTTTTTGAAAGCAGGGGGAGGCATGGAACAGTAGAGGCATTTAGGTGGGAACTCCAAAGGCAAGGCTGCTGAAAGAACGACCACTGATGTTAGACCATAGGGGAAGTGGAACAAGGAATAACACCGTGTCAAAGAAAAAAACTCAATCGGATGTACAATGTGATTCCACTGGGAATGGCACACATGCCTACGCATTAATAAACTGGTATCACCCAATACTGCAAGGTCAACCCATGTAAATATTTGAGTCAACTCCTGGAAATTACTGCGTGATGCTCTAGGAGCTCTAAAGGGGCGGAGGACCAGAATATTGGGTACAAGCAGCTGGCTGCTCAAACAGTGCTGTACAAAGCCCCCATTTAAAGAGTTGACCACTGGAGACCTTATCAGAGTTGGACATGATGGCAAGAGCCCCCTTAAAAAAAGAGAGGATCAGCCAGAAGTACAGTTTGAAACAAGAACCCTGCTCAGTGTCTGGCATGCTGATTAGGTGTTCCAACCATATTATGGGGAAGGAGTCTAATTTGTATAACATTTGGACGTCATGTTGAACCTAGTGCATAGCTGGCATTCAAGCTCTGGACACTCTGGGTGCTTCCCCCATCATTTGCACTTCTCAAGTTGGGCACAGATTTGGCAGTCATGCCTAATATTTTGGGTTCCCAGCACTAGAGCACTTCAACTACTGCACACCACATCACAGCCCAAGATATCTTTGCCCTTTTGTCTTGAGACTCCCTGGACCTGAAGTAACTTTAACAAAATTGCATGAAAATACCATTTACCCACATCAGTGAGATTTATGTCACATCTCTGGCAAAGTTATGGCAGTTCAGTGGCAGAAAATCAGAGGCAATTCAGGACCTCTGCCTTTCGGCTTACTCTATCTAATTTATATTCTTTGTCTCAAAAGCATTGCAAGGAATAAAACAATGTGATAGATGTGTCCATCAAACAAATGTCCATCTGTATGCCAAAAAAAACAAAATCTTACTTTCCAACCAATATACGGATCATTGCAACATTAAGTAGTTTTTTTTAAGTGAGCTGTATTCCTTCAAGAAAGAGCTGACTTGGTATCTGGCTGGAGTGGCGAGCTCTTGGTGCAAGAGGTCGCTATCCTATAATATAACTCAAGGGAGGCTGAATGGGATAGTGGCCAAAACAGGCACAGGGATCGCGATGTGCCATTAACCTCATACGTTTGCTGTAATGAAGGTAGCACAATATCTTTGTACTGCTTGCTTATGAGCATGATTGCTAGGTGCAGCCGGTGCTAACCACACTGTTCATTGGATGCATGCATCAGCAGTGGGCCCAAAACCGTAACTTGCCAGTACCACTTAAAGCTAGCCTGCATGGCTTAAAGCTAACTTGCACCTCTTAAAGGGAAGGTGCATTGTGGCTGGAGCACTGCTGGAATTCCTTTGTGAGCTGAATCAGACCTGGGAAAGAGAGAAGAATGGCTGAACATGGGAGTGAGCAGGCACCCAGGTTTACCATACTGCACTGGAGGTCTTGGTGGAGGAGGTGAAAGGAGGAGAGCCATCCTATATCCACAGGGGGCCAGGATACCATCTAGACAAACAGTGAGAAGGCAGTGGATTTAGATAGCCACAGAAGTTGATGCCAGGATTGCAGCCACAAGGACCTCTTTTTTATTCATTCATGGGATGTGGGCATCGCTGGCGAGGACACCATTTATTGCCCATCCCTAATTGCCCTTGAGAAGGTGGTGGTGAGCTGACTTCTGGAACTGTTGCAGTCCATGTGGGGTAGGTACACCCACAGTGCTGTTAGGAAGGGAATTCTAGGATCTTGACCCAGCGACAGTGAAGGAATGGCAACTATATCGCAACAACAAGTCAGGATGGCATGTGGCTTGGAGGGAAACTTGCAGGTGGTGGTGTTCCCATGCAACTGCTGCCCTTGTCCTTCTAGGTGGTAGAGGTCATAGGTTTGGAAGGTGCTGTCGAAGGAGTCTTGGTGCGTTGCTGCAGTGCATCTTGTAGATGGTACACACTGTTGCCACTGTACATTGGTGGTGGAGGGAGTCAATGTTCGTGGATGGGTCGCCAATCAAGCTGGCTGCTTTTTCCTGGATGGTGTTAAGCTTCTTGAGTGTTGTTGGAGCTGCACCCATCCAGACAAATGGAGATTATTCCATCACACTCCTGACGTGCCTTGTAGATGGTGGGCAGGCTTTGGGGAGTCAGGAGGTGAGTTACTCACTGCAGGATTCCTAGCCTCTGACCTGCTTTTGTAGCCACTGTATTTATATGTGTTACAACCAGGTGAGGAAGGGGTCTAGGCTCCCATCTCAGCCTTTTCCTGGTTTGGCCGTAACAGTGTTTAACTTTTAAAACACAGTGTTTTTAGCTTCCCTTCAGTGAATCCTTGCTCATGGCTCTCTACTTGTAACTGTAAAGGAATCAACCAGATAGGGTTTCTCAGATGTAAACAAGAAAGGTGTAAATTTATTAACCTTAAAACTCTAACTCAGTTAAAACTATGAAGATTATGCGACACAACCACACAAGCATGCATACGCGATAAAAACACACACAAATCGATACAGAGGAAGAGAAAGAATTAAAGCGGGGGGGGGGGGAGTTTGAAGTCGTAGATAGAATTCAGTTACTAGTTTTGGGTTGGATGTAAAGTCTTTGATTGAAATTAAGTCTTTCAGTTCTCATTGGGGTCCAGTGCACACTTTCAAATTTGTTTTGCTGGTACCAAAAGGCAGCAGGAGTCTTCTGTCTTGAGGCTTAAGTTACTTCCGTCGGTCCCTGGAACTTTGCATGAGAGAGAGACAGAGAGATAGAGAGACTTGCTTCTCCTTGATCTTCTAAAGCAGTCTGCCCAAAATGTTACTGTGAGCACAATTCAATCAATTCCCAGATAGGCCAGCAGGTTAATCATGGACTAGCTCTTCGATTGAGACAGCATCGCCTGCAAGGTTTGTTGATTCTTCAAAGTTTACCAGGCAAACTCAGTGGGGGGTTATAATGCTGGCTCTTACACATTTAATGACTCTCAATGTCTTTTGATCATCACTATTGACAAAACCCATCTGGCTAATTCGATCAGGGAACACTGCCATTGTCTCCCTTTGCAACTGTCTCTCAGAATGCAAATGTGCAGCCATGTTTTCAGCCACTGCTCTGTGGCCTTTTTAAACAAGTTATTTTCAATGTCCAGCAAGCGTTCAAATAGTGTTCCATATGACATAATTAATATGTTTCCATTTGGCAGGTGTGGTTTCTGTCACATATGGCTACTCCAGTTCACTTTCTGATCAATGGTAACCTCCCCCAGGATGTTGATAGTGGGGGATTCAGTGATTTTAATGCCATTGAATGTCAAGGGGAGATGCTTAGAATTTCTCTTGTTTGAGATAGTCATTGCCTGGCACTTGTGTGGCATGAATGTTACTTGCCAATTATCAGCCCAAGCCTGGATATTGTCCAGGTTTTGCTGCATTTCTACATAGACTGCTTCAGTATCTGAGGAATCGTGAACTGTGCTGAACATTGTGCAATCATCAGCGAATATCCCCACTTCTGACCTTTCGATGGAGGGAAGGTCATTGATGAAGCAGCTGAAGATGGTTCGGCCGAGGACACTAAAATAAAAGCAAAATACTGTCGATGCTGGAAATCTGAAATGAAAACAAGAATTGCTGGAAATACTCAGCGGGTCTGGCAGCATCTGTGGAGAGAGAAACAGAGTTAACGTTTCAGGTCAGCGACCCTTCATTAGAACTGGCAAATGCTAGAATTGTATTAGGTTTTAAGCAAATAAAGCGGGGGCGGGGCAAGAGATAATAAAAGGCAAGGTGTTGATAGGACAGAGGATCACAGAGAATAGCTGACCAGAAGGTCATGGATCAAAGGCAAATTGTATGTTAATGGTGTGCTGAAAGACAAAGCGTTAGTGCAGAGAGGGTGTTAATTGACAGAAAAATGAACATCCCTGGCCCAAAGCACAAACATGAATAAAACAGTGGGTAGGCACATGATAAAAAAAATGAGTGATGAAACAAACTAAAATAAAATAAACAAATAAAAAATAATAAATAATAAAAAAGAAAAAGTAACTAAAAATAAAAAGGGGGGCCTGTCATGCTCTGAAATTATTAAATTCAATGTTCGGTCCAGAAGGCTGTAGTGTGCCTAATTGGTAAATGAGATTTTGTTCCTCGAGCTTGCGTTGATGTTCACTGGGACACTGCAGCAAGCCCAGGACAGAAATGTGGGCATGAGAGCAGGGGGGTGTGTTGAAATGGCAAGCGACAGGAAGCTCGGGGTCAAGTTTTCGGACTGAGCAGAGGTGTTCTGTGAAGCAGTCACCCAATCTGCGTTTGGTCTCCCCAGTGTAGAGGAGACCACATTGTCAGCAGCGAATACAGTATACTACATTGAAAGAAGTACAAGTAAATCACTGCTTCACCTGAAAGGAGTGTTTGGGGCCTTGGATAGTGAGGAGAGAGGAGGTAGAAGGGCAGCTGTTACACCTCCTGCGATTGCATTGGAAGGTGCTGTGGGAAGGGGACAAGGTGTTGGGGGTAATGGAGGAGTGGACCAAGGTGTTGGGAGGGAATGATCCTTTTGGAATGCTGACAGGGGAGGGGGGGGGGGGGGAAGATGCATTTGGTACTGGCGTCATGCTGGATGTGGCGGAAATGGCGGAGGATGATCCTTTGGATGTGGAGGCTAGTGGGGTGGAAAGTGAGGACAAGGGGAACCCTGTTGTGTTTGTGGGAGGGAGGGGAAGGGGTGAGGGTAGAGATGCGGGAAATGGGCTGGACACGGTTGAGGGCCCTGACAACCACAGTGGGGGGGAATCCTCAGTTGAGGAAAAAGGAAGACATATCTGAAGCGCTGTTGAGGAAGGTTGCATCATCAGAGCAGATGCTTTGGAGATGGTGAAGCTGGGAGGATGGCCTTAAGGAACTCCTGTAGTGATGTCCTGGAGCTGAGATGATTGATCTCCACCAACCACAACCATCTTCGTTTGTGCTAGGTATGACTCCAATCAGCGGAGAGTTTTTCCCCTGTTTCCCATTGTCTCTACTGTTGCGAGGACTCCTTGATGCCAGACTTGATCAAATGCTGCCTTGATGTCAAGGGCAGTCACTCTCACCTCACTTCTTGAGTTCAGTTCTTTTGTCCATGTTTGAATAAAGACTGTAATGAGGTCAGGAGCTGAGTGGCCCTGGCGGAATCCAAACTGAGTGTCACTAAGCAAGTTATTGCTAAGCAAGTGCTGCTTGATAGCAGTGTCAACGATACCTTCCATCAATTCACTCATAATTGAGCGTAGATTGATTAGGCGGTAATTGGCTGGGTTGGATTTGTCCTGTTTTTGTGTACAGGACATTCTTTGGCAATTTTCCACATTGCCAGGTTGATGCAGTGTTATAGATGTACAGCTTGGCTAGGGGCACAGCAAGTTCTGGAGCACAGGTCTTCAATACTATTGCCGGAATGTTGTCAGGGCCCATAGTCTTTGCAGTATCTAACGCCTTCAGTCATTTCTTGATATCACGTGGAATGAATTGAATTGGCTGAAGACTGGCATCTGTGATGCTGGGGACTTCAGGAGGAGGCCGAGATGAATCGTCCACTCGGCACTTCTGGCTGAAGATTGTTGCAAATGCTTCAGCCTTTTCTTTTACACTGATGTGCTGGGCTCCCCCATCATTGAGGATGGGGATATTTCTGGAGCCTCCTCCTCCTGTTAGTTGTTTAATTGTCCACCACCATTCACGACTGGATGTGACAGGACTGCAGAGCTTAGATCTGATCCGTTAGTTGTGGGAGTGCTTCGCTCTGTCCAGCTCATATGGCTTATGCTGTTTGGCACGCAAGTAGTCCTGTGTTGTAGCTTCACCAGGTTGACACCTCATTTTGAGGTATGCCTGGTGCTGCTCCTGGCCTGCCCTCCTGCACTCTTCATTGAACCAGGGTTGATCCCTTGGCTTGATGGTATTGGTAGAGTGGGGGATATGCCGGGCCATGAGGTTACAGATTGTGGTTGAGTACAATTCTGCTGCTGCTGATGGCCCACAGCGCCTCATGGATGCCCAGTTTTGAGTTGCCAGATCTGTTCAAAATCTATCCAATTTAGCATGGTGGTAGTGCCACACAACATGATGGAGGTATCCTCAATGTGAAGACGGGACTTCGCCTCTACAAGGACTGTGTGGTGGCACTCTTACCAATACTGTCATGGACAGATGCATCTGTGACAGGCAGACTGGTAAGGATGTTTTTCCCTCGTGTTGGTTCCCTCACCACTGCCGCAGACCCAGTCTAGCAGCTATGTCCTTTAGGACTCAGCTAGCGCGGTCAGTAGTGGTGCTACCAAGCCACTCTTAGTGATGTACATTGAAGTCCCCCATCCAGGGTACATTCTGTGCCCTTGCCACCCTCAGTGCTTCCTCCAAGTGGTGTTCAACATGGAGGAATACCGATTCATCAGCTGAGTTGGGGTGGGGGGCGGTAGGTGGTTATCAGCAGGAGATTTCCTTCCCCAGGTTTGACCTGATGCCATGAGACTTCATGGAGTCCGGAGTCAATGTTGAGGACTCCCAGAGCAACTTCCCCCCGACTGTATATCACTGTGCTGCCACCTCTGGTGGGTCTGTCCTGCCGGTGGGACAGGACATACCCAGGGATGGTGATGGTCGTGTCTGGGACATTGTCTGTAAGGTATGATTCTGTGAGTCTGACTATGTCAGGTTGCTGCTTGACTAGTCTGTTGGACAGAAAATATAAAAACAGACTGTAAAAACTTCTACAGATATGTAAAAAGGAAATGTTTGGCTTGACAAATATGGGTCCATTACAGGCAGAGTCAGGAGAATTTATAATGGGGAACAGAGAAATGACAGAGAAGCTTTGTATCTGTCTTCACTGAGGAAGATATAAGAAATCTCCCAGAATTAGAGATCCAAGGGATTCGGGGGAAATGAGGAAGTGAAGGAAATTAGTATTAGTAAGAAGATTGTATTAGAGAAATTAATGTGGTTGAAGATTGATAAGTCCCCAGGACCTGATATTCTACAGCCCAGAGGGTTGAAAGAGCCGGCTATGGAGATAGTGGATGCATTGGTGATCATCTTCCAAAATTCTGGAGCGGTTCCTGCAGATTGGAAAGTCGCAAATGTCACCCAATTATTTGAGAAGGGAAGGAGAGAGAAAAAAGGGAATTACAGACCTATTAACCTTACATCAGTTGTTAGGAAAATGCTAGAATCTATTCCAAAGGATGTGATAAATGGACACTTGGATAATAATGATCTGATTGGGCATAGTCAACATGGATTTATGAATGGAAAATCATGTTTGATGAACCTGTTGGAGTTTTGTGAGGATGTTACTAACAGAATTGATAAAGGGGAGCTGATGGACATGGTATACTTGGATTTTCAGAAGGCTTTTGATAAAGTCCTCCACAGGAGGTTGGTTAGCAAACTTAAAGCACATGGGATGGCACTTGGAGTACTGTGTGCAGTTTTGGTCCCCTTACCTTCGGAAGGATATTATTGCCATAGAGGGAGTGCAACAAAGGTTCACCAGACTTGTTCCTGGGATGGCGGGACTGTACTATGAAGAGAGATTGGGGAAACTGGGCCTGTATTCTCTGGAGTTTTGAAGAATGAGAGGTAATCTCATCGAAACCTACAAAATATTTAATGTGATAGACAGGGTAGATGCAGCTAAGATGTTTCCCCTGGCTGGGGATTCTAGAACCAGAGGACACAATTTCAAAATAAGGGGGAGCCACTTAGGACCAAGATGAGAAGAAATTTCTTCACGCAGAGGTTTGTGAATCTTTGGAATTCTCTACCCCAGAGGGCTGTGGAAGCTCAGTCATTGAGTATGTTTAAAGCAGAGATTGACAGATTTCTAAATACAAATGACATAAGGGGATATGAGGATAGTGTGGGAAAAAGGCATTGAAGTGGATGATCAGCCATGATTATATTGAATGGTGAGGCAGGCTTGATGGGCTGAATGGCCTACTCCTGTTCCTATATTCCTGTGTTCCTGTGTTCCTATGTTCCTATGACAGCTCTCCCAACTTTGGCACAAGCCCCCAAATGTCAGTAAGGAGGACTCTGCAGGGTCAACAGGGCTGGGTTTGCCATTGTCGTTTCCGTTGCCTAGGTCGATGCCGGGTGGTCCACCCTATTTCATTCCTTATTGACTTTTAAGTGGTTTAATACAACTGAGTGACTTGCTAGGCCATTTCAGAGGCTATTTAAGAGTCAATCAGACTGCTGTGTGTCTGGTGTCACATGTAGGACAGACCAGGTAAGGACAGCAGATTTCTTTCCCTAAAGGACATTCGTGAACCTGAATGCAGTTTTGCACGAATTTTAATGATCTTACAAGCAGTAGTCAAGGTCAGTGAATGCATCTTCAAATGCCATACCCTCGAACTGAGCCACCAGCCTCACACACTGTTCAATGTACTATTTCCCCATCACTCACTTACCAATAATCTCCATCAGGACTGATACCTAACATTCATTTGCTCCACTGCGCCCTCACATACCTAACAATATTGTAAGTCGCACACCCACACCTCACATGTTGCCATGTATTCAACCACGAAGGTCATATCACCTAAACATATTGCATAATCTTCACTGACACATTTCTTTCTCTCTTTTAGGAGAAGGTAGTGCACAGAGGCAGCAGAAGGGGTGGAGCATGCCTGCATGCTCTAACCCCCATGGAGGAGATGGCACTGGCTAATATCAGGAGTGCCATGGCCAGCGGTGGTACTGAATCCATTGAAGATGACAGTATTGTCATATCTAATCCTTTTCTTTCTCTAAACTACAGTATTGGTTCAAATTAGGAACTGGGAAATTAAAACTATTCATTTGGGGTAGTATAACAGCAAGTGTTATAATAAGAGTATAAGTACAGAGCAGGTCTAGAGGTATTAATTAAAATTGATAGTCTAAACAGGGTACTAAATAGATTTTTAAAAAGGGACTAGAGTTTTTTTTAGATCACAGATGGGCAGCTGCAACCTGTTGCTTGTAATTCCTGCATCATGTGAGCACTTCAGGCCACTTCATATGTCTTGGGCGACCATGTGTGTGGAAAGTATCTCCAGCTGCTTCAGCTCGAGCTCAGGATTTCCAAGTTTGAGGGGCAGCTGAAGTTACTGCGGAGCATCAAGGAGCATGAGTTTCCTGGATTGTACTTTCCAAGAGGTGGTCACCCCACAGGCAGTGAGAGTTCAGGATAGTAGCTGGGTGGCCATCTGAAAGAGTAGGAAGAGGCAGTAAGTGCAGGAGTCTTCAAGGTGTGTGCCACTCTCAAACCGGTACTCAGCTTTGGAGACTCCTGGGAGTGATGACGCCTTGAAGGAGTGCAGTCCAGACCATGGCATCAATGGGCAAGGTAATGTCCTGGCTGCTCTATTACATATCTTGTGGCAGCATGGCTGTCATTGCATGGATTGCAAATAGGAATCATCAACCGTATTGGCAGCGGATAGCCCTTGAAGCCATCCTTTGGTTTGCCATAGTGGTTGAAATACAGCTGGCACAGTGGACTGCCAGATCATGATGGCTTCCAGGATACCAGACATTGACCTACATGATGCACTCCCTATGGTCACATGCCAGCTGGATGTTGAGAGAGTGGAGTCCCTTTTGGTTGTGGCAGAATTGTCATGTGACGCCTGCAAAGCGAAGTGCGTGCAATCAATGACACTCTTCACCATCTGGAAGCCAGAAATCCAAGCTTGCTCTGCCTGCTTGTTTCTGACAAGAGGGAATGAAATGAAGTTCCCTCTCTTTGAATACAGAGCCTCAATAAGCTCCCTTATGCAATAGTGGACTGCAAACTGTGAGATGTTGCTAATACATCCAACCCCAGCCTGGAAGGAACCCGATGCATAAAAGTTCATAGGCACAATCACTTCCACAGGCACTGGTAATGTGGTTCTTGCACTGCTGTGATGTAGAAATTGTAGCTGCAGCATTTGGCAGATTTCAGTGACAACCTGCTCAGTGAAGTGCAGACATCTCAAACATTGGTTGTCACTGAGGTTCAGGTAGGCAAATTACTTCAGAACACCCTGGGCGGATATGGTTTCCTGCCGAAAGCCCTTCTCCACTCTTCCTCCTTCCTCTTTCAGCAGCTTATGTGTGACCTCTGTTCATTCTCCCAGTCATGCTGTATTCCAAGGGCATGTCTACTGGTGCACCCCTGTCTAGGAGCAACTGATTTGTGTAGAAGCCTTGAAGTCAGTAAACCATCCTTCAGCACCTGCCACCCCACACCCTGTAGACTTTTGTAACTTGAAACAACTCTGGGATGCACCATAAATGGTTATAATTGTAGTAGCAGCCATAGTTGATGATCAATTTAAATAACACTTCATACGGCTTAATGTGTGTTCAGCTATGTGAGATTTATTGAGAACGTAGGCTGGAGCCTGGAACTTTAAAATGACAGCACTGACATCAAATCAGTGTTGCATACTGATTGATATCATGCTCTGCCTGCTCTGCATACTTCCAGCAGACATTAACTGCACACAGGCTAACCCCTTTGTAAAAATGGTGCCTCGCACATTTCCTGTCAGAATTGTGTGCATGTCGCAGACGCCATTATAGATCTTAACGGCAGTCACAGCACCCAAAAACGGGCACGACCGAGGCCAATCTCTGATTTCCTGGACCAGTTTTGATCGCCATAATGGGCCGGAGTGTAATTTTCCAAATTATGTTTCCCTAATTGGTTTGGATTTTTTGTCTGTCCCTTCACCTCTTCCAGGAAATTACATGGCTCGGGGCAAGTGTTGTGCATCTGTATTTTGATCAGAATTATATGGGACAGGATAAATGCACCAGTGAGATTTTTTATGTTCAATGTTTTGCATATGTATCTGTCACACTTCCAGCAAAGTACCGGTGACACTGCATGAGAAAGTCTAAGGAAATTCAGGGCCATTGTTTCATTAATTCCATTGGAAGGTAAATACACTGGAAATGCAGAAGGACTGCTGCAGTTATCAGTGTCCCAATGAATAATTTATGCAGTTGAAGTGCAGCAAAGGCATATGAACACAAAACCTTTTCATGCCTTTAGAGATAGATATTGGCAAAGGGATTAAGGGCAATGCAATATTCAGCAATTGTTTCAAAGTCAGAAATTTGCACTTACCAGCCTGTTCCAATTATTAGGAGATGTGAGGCTGTATTTTCTTCTGGTCAGGCAGTTAGTGGGAGGGCCTGTCCATGTGACCTTGCTGCTAATAAAGCAATTTTTGCTCTGGACTTCCTAATTATATGTGTGGGCATGTTAAGAGTGGTAATACTGCTTGTTGGGAAAGAAGGAATAAAAATACTGCTGCAGTGTTTAAAACACAGCAGTGATTTAAAGGGAGATATGCATTTCAGGAAAGCAGGTGCCGGAATGTCTGAAAAAGCAGCAGCAGAAAGGTCTTCCTGATCCTCAGATACATTAGTGGAGGTTTTACTAGTTGAAGTAGGATTAGGAGGGAATGGCTGTTGGAGACTGAGGGCAGGGAGCCTCAAAAGAAGTTGAATGGAGGGAGCTTGCTCAAGCAGTAAGTGCAACCTTCACCAGCCCTAGCACAGGAAGTGGTTCACTAACCTCACAGGATGGCCAAGGTAAGTTGAAGCACTGTTCCTAATACACATTTTGATAGTATGATAGAGGCTTCACATACTATTTTGCTTCTCATGCTGGTTTTATGCCATCACATGAGCATCAGAGTAAGTGACTTATGCAAAGGCAACTTTTGGAAACAATGAGGCCGCATGCTTACAACCAATCTGAATTGCTTACCACAAGGGATTCTTCTAGTCTTGAGGTACAGTTGATTTATGGGAGCAATGCATCTGCAAGTCTCATCATCATTGAAACATAGAAAAATAGGAGCAGGAGTAGGCCATTCGGCCCTTCGAGCCAGCTCCGCCATGCAATACGATCATGGCTGATCATCCAAACTCAGTAACCTGTTCCTGCTTTCTCCCCATATCTCTTGATCCCATTAGAGCTAAGAACTATATCTAACTCTTTCTTGAATATATTTATTGATTTGGCTTCAACTGCTTTCCGTGGTAGAGAATTCCACAGGTTCACCACTGTCTGGATGAAGAAATCTCTCCTCACCTCAGTCCTAAATGGCTGGCCCCTTATCCTTAGACTGTGACTCCGGGTCCTGGACTTCCCCGCCATCAGGAACATCCTTCCTGCATCTAGTCTGTCCAATCCTGTTAGAATTTTATAGGTTTCTATGAGATCCCCTCTCATTCTTCTAAACTCTAGCAAAAACAGGCCTAATTGACCCAATCTCTCTTCATACGTCAGTCCTGCCATCCCAGGAATCAGTCTGGTAAACCTTCGCTGTACTCCCTCCATTGCAAGAACATCCTTCCTCAGATAAGGAGACCAAAACTGCACACAATACTCCAGATGTGATCTCAACAAGGCCTTGTATAATTGCAGCAAGACATCCTTGCTCCTGTACTCGACTCCTCTCGCTATGAAGGCCATCATGGGAAGTATGCATTCATATTGGAGGAAAAGAGATGTCCACACCACTAACATCCCTTTGACATTGTGTTCTGTTCCAACAAATGAAAAGGCCACGCAATTCGGGCAGAAACCGTGAGTCCACAAAAATAGAAAGCTGAACAAGGAATAGGCAAACATTCGAACATATGAATTAGGAGCAGGAGTAGGCCACTCGGCCCCTCGAGCCTGCTCCACCATTAAATAAGATCATGGCTGATCTGATTGTAATCTCAACTCCACATTCCCGCCTACCCCCAATAAACTTTCACCCCCTTGCTTATCAAGAGCCTATCTACCTCTGCCTTAAAAATATTCAAAGACTCTGCTTCCACCGCCTTTTGAGGAAGTGAGTTTCAAAGACTCACAACCCTCTGAGAGAAAAAAATTCTCCACATCCCTGCCTTAAATGGGCGACCCCTTATTTTTAAACAGTGACCCCTAGTTCTAGATTCTCCCACAAGAGGAAACATCCTTTCCACATCCACCCAGTCAAGACCCCTCAAAATCTTATACGTTCCACTCACGTCGCCTCTTACTCTTCTAAACTTCAGTGGATACAAGCCTAGCCTGTCCACCCTTTCCTTATAAGACAACCCTCCCATTCCAGGTATTAGTCTAGTAAACCTTCTCTGAATTGCTTCCAATGCATTTACATCCTTCTTTACATAAGGAGACCAGTACTGTACACAATACTCCAGATGTGGTCTCATCTCACCAATGCCCTTGATAACTATTTTCAATTCCCCTTGCAATAAATGATAACATTCTATTAGCTTTCCTAGTTACTTGCTGCACCTGCATACTGACCTTTTGCAATTCATGCGCTAGGACACCCAGATCCCTCTGCATCTCAGAGCTCCGCAATCTCTCACCATTTAGATAATATGCTTCTTTTTTATTCCTCCTGCCAAAATGGGCAATTTCACATTTTCCCACTTTATACCTCATTTGCCAGATGTTTTCCCACTCACGCAATCTAACTATATCCCTTTGTAGCCTCCTTATGTCCTCTTCAGAACTTACTTTCCTACCTATCTTTGTGTCATCAGCAAATTTAGCAACCATACCTTCAGTCCCTTCATCTAAGTCATTTATATAAATAGTAAATAGTAAAAAGTTGAGGCCCCAGAACTGAGCTCTGTGGCACGCCATTCGTTCATTTTGCCAACCAGAAAATGACCCATTTATGTCTACTCTCTGTTTCCTGTTAGCTAACCAATCTTCTATCTATGCCAAAAAGTTACCCCCTACACCATGAGCTTTTATTTACTGCAACAACCTTTGATGTGGCACCTTATCAAATGCCTTATGGAAATCTAAGTAAAGTATATCCACCGGTTCCCCTTTATTCCCAGTACGTTACTTCTTCAAAGAACTCTAATAAATTGGTTAAACATGATATCCCTTTCACAAAACCACGTCAACTCTGCCTAATTACCATGAATTTTTCTAAGTGCCCTGCGACAACGTCTCTAAAATAGCTTCTAACATTTTCTCTATGACAGATGTTAAGGTAACTGGCCTGTTGTTTCCTGCTTTCTGTCTCCCTTTTTAAATAAAGGAGTTACATTCGCTATTTTCCAATCGAATGGAACCTTCCCTGAATCTAAGGAATTTTGGAAAATTAAAACCAACGCATCAATTATCTCACTAGCCACTTCCTTTAAGACCTTACCTGAGGACTTGTCAGCCCACAGCTCCAACAATTTGCTCAGTACTACTTCCTTGTTGATTGCAATTTTCTTTAGTTCCTCCCACCCTTCCATTTCAGTTACAGTTACAGAGATACAGCACTGAAACAGGCCCTTCGGCCAACCGAGTCTGTGCCGACCATCAACCACCCATTGATACTAATCCTACACTAATTCCATATTCCTACCACATCCCCACCTGTCCCTATATTTTCCCGACCACCTACCTACACTAGGGGCAATTTATAATAGCCAATTAACCTATCAACCAGCAAGTCTTTGGCTTGTGGGAGGAAACCGGAGCACCCGGAGGAAACCCATGCAGACACAGGGAGAACTTGCAAACTACACACAGGCAGTACCCAGAATTGAACCCGGGTCGCTGGAGCTGTGAGGCTGCGGTGCTAACCACTGAACCACTGTGCCGCCCCACAGCTATTTCTTGGATGTTACTTGTATCCTCTATGTAGAAGACCAATGCAAAATACTTGTTCTGATGAAGGGTCACTGACCTGAAACGTTAATTTTGCTTCTCTCTCCACAGATGCTGCCAGACCTGCTGAGTATTTCCAGCATTTCTTGTCTGTCTAATGCAAAATACCTGTTCAATTCATCTGCCATCTCCTTATTTTCCCTTAATAATTCCCCAGACTCACTTTCTATAGGACCAACACTCACTTTGTTAACTCTTCTTTATTAAATACCTTTAGAAACTCCTATTGCCTGTTTTTGTATTTCTAGCCAGCTTTCTCTCGTACTCTAATTTTTCCCTCCTTATTAATCTTATAGTCGTTCTTTGCTACTTTTTATATTCTGTCCAATCTTCTGACCTGTCACCCATCTTTGCACAATTATATGCTTTTTGTTTAAGTTTGAAACTACCCTTAACTTTTTTAGTTAACCATGGATGGTGGGTCCTCCCCTTGGAATTTTTCTTTCTCGTTGGAATGTATCTATTCTGTGTATTCTGAAATATCCCCTTAAATGTCTGCCACTGCATCTCAATCAACCCATCCCTTAACCTACTTTGCCAGTTTATTTTTGCTAGCTCTGCTTCCATGCCTTCATATTTGCCCTTATTTAGATTTAGTCTTAGACTAATTCTTCTCTCTCTTAAACTGAATGTAAAATTCAAACATATTATGATCGCTGCTGCCTAGGGGCACCTTCACTATGAGGTCATTAATTAATTCTATCTCTTGCACAATACCAGGTCTAGAATAACCTGCTTTCTGGTTGGCTGCAGAATGTACTGTTCTAAGAAACTATCCCGAAAACATTCTATAAACTCTTCATCTCGGCTACCTTTGCCCATCTGATTTTTCCAGTCTATATGTAGATTAAAATCCCCCATGATTATCGCAGTACCTTTCTGAAAAGCACCCATTGGGCTGAATTTTATTCAGGCACCGCGCCGTGCAGCGCCACCCTTTAAACTCAGTGGGGTGACCGCACTCAGTGGCTGCCAAGGAGCCCTCGTGATATTTCGCACCAGGGCTCATTTCAATAGTGGGGTTAGAGTGCCTGCCCCCGATGACACTAAGGGGCAGCCGCTATGTCCCCAGCAACGGTGTCCGGTGCCACTGCACAGGTGCCAGCGCCATTTTTAAAGGGCTTTAAGACCTTACAAATAATTTTAATGTTTAAAGACAAAATATAATTGATTTTTATTAAATATAAAATTAAGTGATGGAGGCCCTTTCCCAGCATCCCCCCCGCCATGGTCATTTCATTGCCCGAAATAACCATCAACTGATTTTTCAAATACCTGAACTTTCCCCCCCACCCTTCAATCTTTTGCTCTTCAACCCCTTCCCACCATTCCCACATCCAATTAAAATTGATTTCCCCACTCCTTCACCCCTCCCACCCTGAAAATTTATTCCTCTCCCTCCCCACCAGATTCTCGCCTTGGAACTCCATGCGGCCGTAAAATCGACGTGGATGGCAGGTAAGTTACTTTGCATACATTTATTGGAAATCTGCATATGGAGACGAAGGGCCCTCTGCCAGGCAGTGCCAGTGCTCATGAACCAGAACTTACTTCTACCACACCAGTCTTTGAGCCACGCATTCATTTCTCTAATCTTATTTGCTCTTCTCCAATTTGCATGTAACTCAGGAAAAAATCCAGAGATTATTACCTTTGAGGTTCTGCTTCTTAATTTGGTGCCTAACTCTTCATACTGACTATGCAGAACCTCTTTCCTTGTCCTGCCTATGTCATTGGTAGCTACGTGGACCACTTTGACTGGATCCTCCCCTTCCCACTGTAAGTTCCTCTCCAGCCCTGAGCAGATGTTGCGAACCCTGGCCCAGGGCAGGCAACACAGCTGTCTGGACTCTCGCTCTTTGCTGCAGAGAACAGTGTCAATCCATCTCACTAAACTGTCCCCTACTACCACTACTTTCCTTTTTGCTCCCCCCACTTGAATGGCTTCCTGTACCATGGTGCCATGGTCAGTCTGCTCATTCACATTACAGCCCTCGCTCTTGTCCATTAAAGCTGCAAGAACCTTAAACTTGTTGCTCAATTGCAAGGGCTGAGGCTCCTCCATTCCCTCCTTCTTGATCCCCTTACCTGCCTGACTCGCAGTCACACCCTCCTGTCCCTGACCCTGAACAAAACAGATGACCCTATCCTAAGGGGTGTGACTGCCTTCTGGAACAAAGTGTCCAAGTAACTTTCTCCCTCCCTGATGCATCCCAGTATCTACAGCTTGGGCTCCAGCTGGATGACTCTGAGCTGAAACTTCTCAAGCTGCAGCACTTACTACAGACATGGTTGCCATGGATTGCCGTGGCATCCAGGACCTCCCACATACTGTATCTGCGACACATCACCTGTACTGGCATCTTTATTGTGTTAAATTAATTACATTTATTTTTTCTTAATTAATTTATAGTTTCCCTCCTTACTGAACTCCCTCACTTACCAAACTCCCTTCTTCACACTCTGTGCCCTCCAGCAGCATTCAGCGCAGACCTGCAAACAGTGATTTCAAACAGGAAGGATGAGCTGTGGGAGATGGCAAGGCTGAAGGCGCGATGGCAAGAAATAGTTGGTAGAGGCTGGGCAAGGCTCATCAGTGGTAAAGTCAGCTCCCTTTGACCCCAAGTTCTCCATTCCTGACTGGCTTCTTGTGCACCCACCCTGTCTTTGTCTCATTATTTGTAACCATGTCCTCAATTGCCTCGACCCCACATTTTGAATTCCCTTCCTAAACACCTGCTCCTTTAAGACTTTCCTCAATATCTACTTCGTTGGCCGCTACTACTAATAGCTCCTCCTTTGGCTCAGCATCCTGTTTTTTCCTTACACTTCTGTAAAGCACCTTGAGACATTTTTCTACATTAAAAGGTGCTATATAAATGTAAATTGTTGCTGTTATGTTTTTCCTCAAAGCCACTGCACTCAGCCTTTCTTTTCAAGGGGTGCTTTGGAGAAAGATGCCTACTTCTCCAATAAATCCACAACTCTTGCTACATCTTCATCAGCCAATAGGTCATGGAATCTTACCTGCCCAATCACCAGTCCAGAGACACCCACTCAGGAAGAAGTAGTTACAGAGTGGACCACTGAGCACTAGTGAGTATGAGGACCAGGAATGAAAGAAGGAGAAACTGTTGTTCATCCATGGAAGGTAGAGAAATAATTACCCTTAGCTAGGAATCTGGGTCTCAGTCTTTAAAAGAGCAATGGAGAAGATGTCTATGCATATTGTTGAGATGATACAGAACTGGGAGGGATCTGCCACACAGAGCTGCAACACATTACAGGATCTTTCACATGACCTGCAGAACACCCTGGTGAGAGTGACAGGAGATTTATTCAGGAACAAGGCACCAAGGGGAGCTTCAAAGGATGTGGGTGGCTCTTGAATTGGCAGTTACCATGGCTCCATTTAATGCTTTGCAGGTCAGCCCGAACACAACACTTACACGGGTTCCCAAGATAGGGCTGGGGTTATTCAATAACACTGGCCAGTTGTAACTCTGAGTCTGTTCCATACATCAGGGTACTACAAGGTATAGTTACCGATGCCACTGTCTCGCTGCAGAGTTGTAATGAACCCACTGCGTTAAGGTCCGAACCAATGCCTGCACTTGAGGAAGCTTTGGACACTGCAAGAGAAAGGCTGTTGGAAGTTCATCTCAATGAGCTACTTGACTGAGATAAGAGTGACCACAAGGGCTGAATTTTCACTTCAAGGGGCAGGAAACAGGAGTCGGGGGTCCCTCCATACGGAGGCCTTTGGCTGCACCCACACCTAGGCAGGCAGGAAGGCCTGCTGCTGGGTGCATGCCTCCAGGCAGTGAAACCGCCCTTGTAACATTGGGAAACTGGAGGCTGATGGGAAAATCCCAGTTGGTCTTTTTTAACTGCCCTAAACAAAGCTCTTAATGAGCCTAAATATCTGTCTGCCTGGTTGGGGCCCTGCCAGGCCCCGAGCTTGCCTCCTCTAAAATGGCCAGCACTGGGAATGGGGTAAATGAACTGGGAGCCCAGCATGTTGGTTGGTGCTGGTATTTTCAGGCCCTGTCCACCTCCGTTCCTGATTCTCAGCAAGCCCAAAAATTCTGCCCCAAATCTCAAAGGCTTTAGAAAAGCCCTCACTGTCACCTACCATTCAACCTCATCAGAAAGCACTTCATAGAAGTAGCAGATTAGGAGCTAATGCAATTAAGGTGGCTAAATGGCAAAAAGTGATAGTCATAGGTAGGATATATGGATTTATTGGCAGCTTTTAGTGAATGATATTTTGAAAAATAAAATGGCCCAACCACATGAACTTCATGAAATTTAATTCTGTTTAGGTTTTTATCTTTATGGAATTGGATGACGACAGGTTAAATTGAAATGTATGTTTTATAAAGGAAATAGGTAGAAGTATTTGACAGTGACGGGCGTTATAGTGTGAGAAGGGAAGCAGGTGTAAAGTGACTTTATTTGATGTGTTAATTTTTATTCGTTGAGATTACTGAACAATACATTGGGCTGAATCTTTCCACAAGGCAAGTTGTCCTGGTGCTGGGACTGAAAGCAGGACCAGACCCTGAGCTGGTGGGGGGCAGGATCCTGGGTGACAATTTACCAGTGGCACCCAATTAAGAGGCTGCTGCCGAGACCACTGTGCAATTGAAGACAGTGGCCTGCCTCCCTGAGCTGCCAGCCCAATAGATGTGGCCATTGCTGAGGTTGCAGAACAAAGGAGAGGGTGTAATGGCCTGCTCGGGTCTGCAAATGAAACCTGACCTGAGCCCGACAGAACCACATCCGACCCGAGCACGTCAGAAACACATTCGACCCGGCCCGAGTCCTTTGATTTTTTTTCCTGCACCCGACTCGACCCAACCATTGGAATAAAGTTGATTATATTAAAGAGTTTGTGCTCTACCTTGTATGGAGTCGCTCACTGCAGACTAGTACAGAGTCCAAATGCACGTTTCTAGCCTTGACATCCTGGCTGGCACTGTGTTCGACCCAGCCCGACCTGACCTGAGCCCGAATGCCAGACCTGGATGAGCGACCCTACCCGACCCGAACCCAACACATGTCATCGGGTCCGATCGGGTTTGGGTCGGGCAGCCATGCTCTAAGAGGGTATCTCTGTGCCGAGGTACACTTGACGACGAGGTAAGTTGTTTTAGGTACCATGCTGAGGCCAGGTAGGCAGGCCCCGGCAGACAGGATGGGGGCACCTTCCACTGGTTGTGCCGTTGCTGCGGGCATAGCCATTACCACTGGGGGCCTCTCTGTGAGCCATGAAACGGCCATAAAGGAGGGCTCCACTCCCAGGAACCCATTGGGTAGTTGCCAGTGTTTACCTGGTAGTCTCGCCTCATGGCGGCGGCCCTTCCCGACCCCAGTAAAGTGCCAGCGGGGGTGGGAGGAGGCCTTTAATTGGGCATTTAATTGGCACAATTGGCCGACCCATGGGCAGCTGCACCGCTAAGGTTCCCACCGCTGGTAATATGCTGTGGTGGTGGGAAGTCATCAGGCTCCCCTCCTGAGGCCTTCCACTGCTATTTTACCAGCCCTCCCACCTCCCAGCCCATCTCCAAAGGGTTGGTAAAATCCAGACCACTGTTTCCTTTCTCTGGCTGCTTGCTATCTTGTACCATGTCCTCTCCTTCATGCACACTATCCACATTATGTGAAACCGGAAGTCCTTTGCTGCTGTCTTCATCATCATCCTCTTCAGTTTCTGGAAAATGCATGCCTTTCTAGTGATGTTATGTGACCATAATTTTGGAGACTCTCACTGGGCTGTATTGCAGAGCTCCACCAGATTTATCTCGGAAAAAAAACAAGATTTCAGAATGCCACTAGTCAGATCTATCACAGTGCTATGAACCCCACCCTGTCTTCAGAAGTCTCACTGAAGTTT